>NW_022630995.1:71354310-71581810 GCF_010015895.1 Lontra canadensis | reverse complement strand
GTCACTTATGGTTTGTCTCCCTCCCAATCCCATTTTGTTTCGTTTATTCTTCTCCTACCCCCTTAACCCCCCCATGTTGCATCTCCACTTCCTCATATCAGGGAGATCATATGATAGTTGTCTTTCTCCGATTGACTTATTTTGCTAAGCATGATACCCTCCAGTTCCATCTATGTCATCGCAAATGGCAAGATTTCATTTCTTTTGATGGCTGCATAGTATTCCATTGTGTATATATACCACTTCTTCTTTATCCATTCATCTGTTGATGGACATCTAGGTTCTTTCCATAGTTTGGCTATTGTAGACATTGCTGTTATAAACATTCGGGTGCACGTGCCCCTTCGGATCACTACGTTTGTATCTTTAGGGTAAATACCCAGCAGTGTAATTGCTGGGTCATAGGGTAGTTCTATTTTCAACATTTTGAGGAACCTCCATGCTGTTTTCCAGAGTGGTTGCACCAACTTGCATTCCCACCAACAGTGTAGGAGGGTTCCCCTTTCTCCACATCCTCACCACCATCTGTCATTTCCTGACTTGTTAATTTTAGCCATTCTGACTGGTGTGAGGTGATATCTCATTGTGGTTTTGATTTGTATTTCCCTGATGCCGAGTGATGTGGAGAACTTTTCCATGTGTCTGTTGGCCACCTGGATGTCTTCTTTGCAGAAATGTCTGTTCATGTCTTCTGCCCATTTCTCGATTGGATTATTTGTTCTTTGGGTGTTGAGTTTGCTAAGTTCTTTATAGATTTTGGACACTAGCCCTTTATCTGGTATGTCGTTTGCAAATATCTTCTCCCATTCTGTCAGTTGTCTTTTGGTTTTGTTAACTGTTTCCTTTGCTGTGCAAAAGCTTTTGATCTTGATGAAATCCCAATAGTTCATTTTTGCCCTTGCTTCCTTTGCCTTTGACAATGTTCCCAGGAAGATGTTGCTGCAGCTGAGGTCAAAGAGGTTGCTGCCTATGTTCTCCTCAAGGATTTTGATGAATTCCTTTCTCACATTGAAGTCCTTTATCCATTTTGAGTCTATTTTCATGTGTGGTATAAGGAAATGGTCGAATTTCATTTTTCTGCATGTGGCTGTCCAATTTTCCCAACACCATTTATTGAAGAGGCTGTCTTTTTTCCATTGGACATTCTTTCCCATTTTGTCAAAGATTAGTTGACCATAGAGTTGAGGGTCTATTTCTAGGCTCTCTATTCTGTTCCATTGATCTATGTGTCTGTTTTTGTGCCAGTACCATGCTGTCTTGATGATGACAGCTTTGTAAGAGGTTGAAGTCCGGAATTGTGATGCCACCAACTTTAGCTTTCTTTTTCAATATTCCTTTGGCTATTCAAGGTCTTTTCTGGTTCCATATAAATTTTAGGATTACTTGTTCCATTTCTTTGAAAAAAATGGATGGTATTTTGATAGGAATTGCATTAAATGTGTAGATTGCTTTAGGTAGCATTGATTACCTGAAAATTTTAAACTACTTTTAAATAAAAGATACTTAAATAAAAATAAAAGACAAAAACCAGACTGTGAAAGATATTTAAGACAAATATGAAAGACAGAATGTTTGTATCCCAAATACAGGAAGAACTTCTACAAATTAATAAGAAAAAGACAATCTAGTAGAAAAATAAACAAAGAATATAAATAGGCAACTTATTGAAAAAGAAATGCAAATGAATAAGAAACATATGACAATGGCTTCACTTTCACTAATAGCCAGGGAACTGCAAGTCAAATCACTAGTGATATTTTGCACCAGTCAGTTAGGAAGAAGTGTTAACATTTGAAAATACAATGCATTGGCAAGGTTTTATAGAGAGAGGGAGGATTCACTAGCATTGGCTGTGTAAGTTAGGACATTCACTTTGTACCACCTGTTAAAACTAAAACCGTACATACCACTGACCCAGCTTTTATACTTCTATGTATCATTTTTTAAATAAATAAAAATAAAATTTTTAAACCGAGGTGGGGAAGAATAAGATAGCAGAGGAGTAGAAGACCTAAATTTCATCTGGTCCCAGGAGTTCAGCTACATAGTTATCAAACCATTCTGAACACCTACAAACTCAACAGAAGACTAAAGAGAAGAATACCAGCAATTCTGTGAACAGAAAATCGACCACTTTCTGGAAGGTAGGACAGGCAGAGAAGTGAATCTGAAGCAATGAGAAGATAGACCACGGGGTGAGGGGCCAGCTCCCACCAAGTGGTAGAGCAGTGGAGCACAAAATCAGAACTTTTAGAAGTCAGCTCCACTGAGGGACATCACTCCAGAGGCTCAGCAGGGGTGGAGCCCTTGCGGGGACAGTGTGGTCTCAGGACCCACAGGGTCACAGAAAAACCAGGGGTACCTGAGTGCAGCAGAGCTCCCAGGTATCAGAGCAGGGAAGGCAGCTACAGAGACGGAGCTGAGGAGTGCACTTTCAGCTCAGGGTTACGGTAAACCATGATCCAAGGCACAGTCGGACTACTACTTTCTGAGGAAGGACCCCACAAGCGGCAAATCCGGGGAGACCCCCCCTCCTTCCTCCTCTAGGAGGAGCAGCGTGGGAGCCCACAGCAGGAATCTGCAGGGTTTGGCGACTCTAAATGGTGCTGTGCACCAGAGATAGAAACGCTCAGTCATGGACCGGGTGAGCTCAGAGTGTGGCGGGAGACCAGGGAGACAGGTGGGATTGACTGCTTTTCTCTGAGGGCGCACTAGGAATTGGGGACTCTGTGCTCTCAGCTCCTACTAGGCCAGAGATAGGGAGACTGCCATTTTCATTCCTGTCCTCCAAAGCTGTACAGAAAACATTGAAGGGAAAAAGCTACTGAGAGGGAACATGAGCAGATTACTTAGCCTGGCCTCTGGCAAGGGCGGTGTAATTCTGCCTCAGGCAGACATTTGGGAATCACTGCAACAGGCTCCTCCCTCAAAAGATCAACAAGAGGGATGCCTTGGTGACTCAGTGGGTAAGGCATCTGCTTTCAGCTCAGGTCGTGATCTCAGTGTCCTGGGATCGAGCCCCATGTCAGGCTCTGTTCTCAGTGGGAAGCCTGCATTTCCCTCTCTCTCTCTGCCTTCCTCTCTGCCTGTTTGTGATCTCTCTCTCTGTGTCAAGTGGATAAATAAAATCTTTAAAAAAGAATGTTTAAAAAAAATTTTTTTAATTAAAAAAAAAGATCAGCAAGAACATCCAGCCAAGACCAAGTTCATCAGTCAATGAGAACTGTGGAACTCCAGAACTATGGGAAAGCAACACATAGAATTCATGACTTTTTTCCCGTGATCCTTTAGTCTTTCAAAGTTAATTTTTTTTTAATTTTCATTATTTTTGTTTTTTTCTATATTTTTATTTTTCCTCTTCCCTGTTTTAACATCTTATGGCATCAATACATCTTTTTAAATCTTTTTTAATTTCATTTTTATAGTCATATCCTATCCCTTCACTGTATTTAACCTTTTTTTGTTTGTTTTTTAAAGATTTTATTTATTTATTTGACATACAGAGATCACAAGTTGGCAGAGGCAGGCAGAGGTGGGGGGGTGGGCAGACTCTCCGCTGAGCAGAGAGCCCAATGCAGGGCTTGATCCCACGACCCTGAGATAATGACGTGAGCTGAAGGCAGAGGCTTAACCCACTGAGCCACCCAGGCACCCCTTAACCTTATTTTTTCTATACATACAAATTTTTCTTTCCTTAAAATTTAGGGATACAGTTTCTTTTGTATATAGCCTAAATCTAACATATGACTTTCTTATGGTCTCCAGCCTGATCACATTCTCTACTTTTTTTTTCTTCTTTTTTCAACCAACTTCTTTTCAATTCCTCTTTTAAAACCATCTTTAATTTTCATCTTTATAGTCATATTCCATCCCTTCATCATGTTTACCCTTACTTTTATATATATATAATTTCTTTTTCTTCAAAATATTGGGAGGCAATTTATTCTAACAGACCAAAATACACCTAAAATCAAGTGTGTAGCTCTATTCTATTCACTAGACTCATCATATTTTTTTTTCCTTTCTTCTCCTCCCAGTTTCAGGTCTCTTTTGATTTGGTTAGCAAATATTTTTCTGGGGTCATTGTTACCCTTTTAGCATTTTGTTCTCTAATTCATCTATTCTACTCTGGACAAAATGACAAGGCAGAAAAACTCATCTCAAAAAAAAAAAAAAAAAAAAAAAAGAAGAACAAGAGGCAGTACTAACTGCTAAGGACCTAATCAATACGGACATTAGAAAGATGTCAGAAATAGAGTTCAGAATGATGGATGTAAAGATGCTAGCTGGGCTTGAAAAAAGCATAGAAGATACTAGATAATCCCTTTCTAGATAAATAAAAGAACTAAAATCTAACCAAGTTGAAATTTAAAAAGCTATTAATGAGATGCAATCAAAAATGGAAGCTCTTACTGCCTGGATAAATGATACAGAAGAGAGAATTAGTGATATAGAAGACCAAATGATGGAGAGTAAAGAAGCTGAGAAAAAGAGAGATAAAAAACTACTGGATCATGAGGGGAGAATTCAAGAGATAAGTGATACTATAAGATGAAACAATATTAAAATAATTGGGATCCCAGAAGGGCAGAAGGTATTGGAGCAAATTATAGCAGAGAACTTCCATAACCTGGGGAAGGAAACAGGCATCAAAATCCAGGAGACACAGAGAATCCCCCTCAAAAGCAATAAAAATAGATTGACACCCTGTCATCTAATAGTTAAACTTACAAGTTTCAGAGACAAAGAGAAAATCCTGAAAGCAGCTTGGGACAGGAGTCTGTAACATACAATGGTAGAAATATTAGACTGGCAACAGACCTATCCACAGAGACCTGGCAGGCCAGAAAGGACTGGCATGATATATTCAGAGCACTAAATGAGAAAAAAATGCAGCCAAGAACATGATACCCAGGTAGGCTGTCATTGAAAATAAAAGCAGAAATAAAAAGCTTCCAGGAAAAACAAAAACTAAAAGAATTTGCAAACACCAAACCAGCCCTACAGGAAATATTAAAAGATGTCCTCTAAGCAAAGAGGGAGCTAAAAGTAACAGACCAGAAAGGAACAGAGACAATATAGAGTAACAGTCACTCTACAGGCAATACAATGGCACTAAATTCATATATTTCAATAGTTACCCTGAATGTAAATAGGCTAAATGCCCCCAATCAAAAGACACAGTGTATCAGAATGGATTAAAAAAAAAATCCATCAATATGCTGTCTGCAAGAAACTCATTTTAAACCCAAGGACACCTCCTGATAGAGAATGAGGGGGTGGAAAACAATTTACCATGCTAATGGACATCAAAAGAAACCTGGGATGGCAGTCCATATATCAGACAAATTGGATTTTAAGGCAAAAACCCTAATAAAAGATGAGGAAGGACACTATGTCATACTTAAAGGATTTGTCCAACAAGAAGATCTAACGATTTTAAATATCTATACCCCTAAGATGGAAGCAGCCAACTATATAAACCAATTAATAACAAAATCAAAGACACACATCAACAATAATACAATAATAGTAGGGGACTTTAACACCCCCTTCACTGAAATAGACAGATCGTCTAAGCAAAAGATCAACAAGGAAATAAAGGCTTTAAATGACACACTAGACCAGTTGGACATCACAGATATATTCAGAACATTCCATCCCAAAGCAACAGAATACACATTCTTCTTTAGTGTGCATGGAACATTCTCCAGAATAGATCACATCCTGGGTCACAAGTTAGGTCTCAACAGGTACCAAAAGATTGGGATCATTCCCTACATATTTTCAGACCACAATGCCTTGAAACTAGAGCTCAACCACAAGAAGAAACCAGGAAAAACTCAAATAATGCTTAAGAGCATCCTACTGAAGAATCAATGGGTCAAACAGAAAATTAAAAACAAATTTTAAAAATTCATGGAAACAAATGGAAATGAAAACGCAACTGTTCAGAATCTTTGGGATGCTGCAAAGGCAGTCCTAAGAGGGAATATATAGCAATACAAGCCTTTCTTAAGAAACAAGAAAGTTCTCAAATACCCAGTCTAACCCTACACTTAAAGAAGCTGGAGAAAGAACAGCAATGAAAGCCTAAACCCAGCAGGAGAAGAGAAATAATAAAAATCAGAGCAGAAATCAATGAAATAGAAACCAAAAGAACAGTAGAACAGATCGACAAAACTAGGAGCTGGTTCTTTGAAAGAATTAATAAGATTGATAAAACCCTGTCCAGACTTACCAAAAAGAAAGGAGAAAGGACCCAAATTAATAAAATCATAAATGAAAGAGGAGAGATCACAACCAATAACAAAGAAATACAAACAAAGATAAGAACATATTATGAGCAGCTATGCGTCAGTAAATTAGACAAACTGGAAGAGATAGATGCATTCCTAGAGATGTACAAACTACCAAAACTGAACCGGGAAGAAATAGAAATCCTGAACAGACCCATAATCAGTAAGGAAATTGAAGCAGTCATCAAAAATCTCCCAACAAACAAGAGCCCAGGGCCAGATGGCATCCCAGGGGAATTCTACCAGACATTTGAAGAAGAATTAATACCTATTTTCCTGAAACTGTTCCAAAAAATAGAAATGGAAGGAAAACTTGTAAACTCATTTTATGAGGCCAGCATTACCTTGATCCCCAAACCAGACAAAGACCCAAAGACCCCACCAAAAAGGAGAATTACAGACCAATATCCTTGATGAACACAGATGCAAAAATTCTCACCAAAATACTAGCTAATATGATCCAACAGTACATGCAAAGGATTATTCACCATGACCAAGTGGGATTTATTCCTGAGCTGCAAGGTTAGTTCAACATCCACAAATCAATCAATGTGATACAATACATTAATAAAAGAAAGAACAAGAACCATATGATACTCTCAATAGATGCTGAAAAAGCATTTGGCAAAGTACAGCATCCTTTCTTGATCAAAACTCTTCAAAATGTAGGGATAGAGGGCACATACCTCAATATCATCAAAGCCATCTATGAAAAACCCACAGCAAATATCATTCTCAATGGGGAAAAACTGAGAGCTTTTTCCCTAAGGTCAGGAGCACGGCAAGGTATGTGCTATGGTGAGTTCTGTGAATTGTGTAAGACTGATGAATCACAGATCTGTACCCCTAAAACAAATAATACATTATATGTTAATAAAAAATAATAATAATAATAAATTTTAAACCACTCTGAACATACACAGAGATGTCTATTGCAATAGAAATGATGGAACTATTAAACAAAATGTTGTATATACAAGAGGTGAAATATTATATAGTGGATAAAATGAATGAATTAGAGTATGAGTGTGTGTGCGTGCACATAACCTTAGGTAGTTTTATTTATAAGTAATTTGCATTAAAATATTTAATTATATTTAAAATATAATTTTAAAATGTTTTAGTGTGATAATACTGTAGATGTGATAAGACAATACTTCATAGAAATACATATAAATATATGTTAGTGCAAAGAAAATCATCTAGAAGAATATAAACTAAATTCATGATTATGAATATCATAGAAAGGCAGCACTCAAAAAAGGGAATGCTATTCACAAAAGGGAGGACAAGATTTAAATGGTAGTTGACAAGAACTTCAGCTCTAGCTAAAGTGTTTTAGTAAAAAACACACAAAGAAAATACAGTCATATGTTCTTTGTGCTTTTTAAAGTATGTGCTTTAAGAAAAGCCTGGAAAGAAGTCTATCAAAATGCTGGAGTGGCTTGCTTGATGATGGATATATTGAGGATCAATATTTTCCCATATATGGGGAGGGAAGAGTGTGGGTATATGTATTATGCATACATGCATTTTCCAAGTTCCTCATGTTAAAAAAAAATGGAAAATTTGACTACTATAGTTTGCTATTCAGTCATGTGGAATGACAAGATCAGCTGTAAGGGTGGCCTGAGTTTCAATGTGGTAAAAGCACCCTATATATTATGTAGGGAGGGATAACCCACTAACGAATCCACTATTATCCATTATATTAAACATTAGATTAAAATCTTCATTAAGCTTAAGCTTTCACCTTGGAAATCAAAGAAAAGACCTTTGAAGAAATGAGCAGAACAAGTAGACTTTTGTGATTAAATATTACTACATAATTTGTCTTAAACACTTTCCCTTTTTAAAATGTCAACATAATTATATGTTAAATATTACCTTAATAAGCCCTAGAAATTCAGATTTTAATTATAGAAACTTAGGAAACATGAGCTTCTAGCCTCATATCATTTAACTCTGGCCCCACGGAATTTGCAGGTTACGCCAGAATCCTTCATTACCTGGTTACACACTAGTGGACAATATGACATTTTGCTTGGAAATGATATAGGATAATATGATGGAAAATAACTGCACTTTTTCTATTGTGCTTCTCCTGTAAGGCTATAAATAAGTTGAATTGTGCTCCCTTGATTTATGTTTATGACTATTATTATGATGATTTATTTTGGGTTGAGTGCTGACAGTGTGCTGAGTGCTATACCAGACTCATAAGAAGAAATGGTTATGCCCCAGAGGCTTACATACCAAGACAAACAATTCAGCCATAAAATACACCAGCTAAGAGATGCTTAATCTCAGCAGTGCAATGCTTCTTGGAGTTTATATGTAGGTGGAGAAAATTTCCTCCACCTGGAGGAAGAAGGTTAACACTCTTTGAAAGTCTTTGAGGACCAGTTTTCAATAGAGATCTCATATGGGGGTAAAGAAACATCAAAGTGCATGCTCCTAGACGTAGTACAAAGGATGGTTGATTGAGGGTTCCCCAGCAAACCGTTTCCGGTCTTGAGTTAGGTATCATGGATGCAAGATTGCCCTTCAAGGACTTCAGTCTAGTAGACATACTCAACTATACGATTCCAGGTGGATTCAATGTGCTACTTTCATATCACAACCACCTTAAATCTGTTCTGGAATAATATTGGTTATGGACCTCTAACTATCTAGACTAGTGTTTGAAAATGTATAATTTAAAGAAAACAGGCTTGGAGGTTGTTTTTAGGTGTGACAAAATGAAAAGAAAAAAATCTGTGAACTAATAAACTTGAGAAATTCTGGGCTGAACAAAGTGAAACAAGTATTTCTGTTGCAAGAATTCTCAGAGTCATCAATCAGGCCATGAAGATTGTGAATCTCTGAGTTTGACTACAAAATAATTTTTAGTAGAGCACTTCACAGGACTAGTACTCAGGGAAATACACATTAGGAAACATCAAGTTTGAGAGAAGACAGACCAAAGAATAAATTAAACTTCTAATTTGTTTTAACCATGATGCTGCTTGGAGTCTTTTGTTTTCTGATTTGAGAGCTTGAAGGGCATAGTGTGCCCCATGTCTCTTTCAGCTGAGCTGAGCGAGACACAGTCCTCCCCACCACATTTCAAGCATGGTTGGAAAGATACTGAGAGTAGGTGTAGCATAATAAACGATTCTACACTTTTGTGGTAGACAGCCTCCAAGATGGTTCCCAGTGATCTGTGCCTCCCTGTATTCTTGCCCTTGAGTGGTTCCCTTCCACAATGAATAGAGCTGACATTTGGAATATTGTAGAAATAATAGGAAAGGATGTTGTGGGGGAAAAAGAGTGTGACCTCCAAGGGTAGGTTGTAAAAGACATTACAGCTTCTACCTTGCTGATTTGGATCACTTGCTGTGGGGAAGCCAGCTACCATATTGTGAGAACATTTAGCCATCCTATGAAGAGACCTATGTGGCAAAGCACAGAGGCTCGCCCGCAGCCACCTCAGGGAGTCATCTTGGAAGCACCAGGTCAAGCTTTCAGGTATCTGCAGTCTCAGCCAGCATCCTGAATACAGCCTCATGACAAATCCTGCACCAGCTAAACTGCCCCCAAATTCCTGACCCACAAAAACCATGTGAGATAATAAATGTCTGTTGTTTTAAGCCACTTCAGTTTGAGGGTGACTTGTGACACAGCAATAGACAACTAACACAACAGTCTAGATTTTTCAAGTTTTCAAGTATTCTTTTTTTTTTCATCCATGTGTCCTTATTTGGAGGTTCAAAGCATTTGATCCCAGGAAGAACTGCTTGCCTTGTTCATAGGCTGAGAGTCACTAAATCTCAACCACTACCAGAACCAAAAGAGCACTCAGTTAAAATCTGTATGGCACCCTTGGAAAATACATTACTACCACCCAGGTCACTGAAAACTTCTATTTCCCAGGTGCAGCAAGCCAACTTCGTAATGAACTGATAAAAACCTCAGAGATAACGATCAAGTCCTTTTTGGGAAATAGGTCCACTGACCAGGTAGGTTATTGAGAGTCAGAAAGTGGTTTCTGCTCTCAGTTGACACAGATACTACCTAAGCTCCACTGTAGAGTAAAACATAAGGTTCAATCCCTTCTACTAACTGAGCTGAGAGGGTAGAGGTGAATCCAGCTCTCCCAATGTGTGACACTAGAAAGAGGGAATTGAATAGTGTCCAAGGATGAGGGCAAGATTGGAAATATGAGACACAATACAAACAGTCTAAAAAGAGTTGTGCAAGGTGTGAAACATGGTAAAAGGGCTTGAAACCAAGACAAGAACAGAGCAAGTGGGTCTAGAGGGGCATGTGCTAGCACATCAGGAGGAGCCCTGTAGAAAGGAGTTGTGGAAAGAAGCTAAGTAACTTGGGAAAGATGGTGATCTGACCCAGATGTGTGAAAAATCTCCAGATCATACAGGAGAAGCAGACTGACCTGGAAGGAAGAAATACATGGGTGGGGCAAGGTTCACAGAGCCACATAGGAGCAGCCTGCGCAAAAGAGGCTATGAGTTGTGGGTGTGGGCACGTGAGCAGGAAATCGAGCATTGGGAAAGGGTCCTACCTGAGCTATGACTTTGGGGTCTTACCCAAAAAGGAGAAGGGGAAGAAAGGAAGAGAGGGAAGGAAGGAAGAGAGGGAGGGAAGGGAGAGACAGAGAAGCGTGTGGACTACTTTGTTCAAGGTAGCCACTGTTCTCATTGAGGAAGTTTGGGAAAACCTTGCTAGCTGTCTAGCTGAGCATGGATTTCTGGGTAAAGAGGTAAACCACAGGAAAATAACCTGGACCACTTGGACCGACAGATGCCTCCAACTCAAGAGTGTGGAGTACTCAAGTGTGTATCGATCTCCTTTTAAGAGAATGGTAAAATTTTAAAGAATTCTGCACAAATAAGTTGGCATTATTTTCACCTATTGCACCAAGTCCAGAAATAGTCCATGACCAATGATCCATTACAGCTGTCAGTAGAAATAAATTTACTTGAGACTTTGCAACAGGCTCAATACACAGTCTTGCCCATGGAAACGCACGTAGCGGTAATCAGTATTCCTCTCCGGCCCCAGACCTGGTGGATAATTACAATTAAGCTTCAATGGATTAGCTGCCAGCGGGACAGTAGATAGTGAGTGGTATTTTACATCTCTACTTTTTCAGCAAATTTGGGCATGTGGGTTTATTTCCTTCTCCATGGAAAACAAAAAAGTTATTTCCAATTAATTCAGGAGACCATCAAAAGTACCGAAAATGGTACTGTTCCCCACGGTAGGATGAATGAGGTACAGAGTGGCTCTCCTCATTGTGTTAGAAACACAAGGGTCGCTCCTATTACTTACAGAGCCCCTAGTTTACATTTTCCAATTAGGAGATAATCAGTGTGCCATTATGAGTAAAAATTGTTGGAATGACCTTTTGGCTGTATATTTTAACCAGCAAATCTTTGGGGAGGGTTTGATTGAAAGCACGACAAGAGAACAAGGCGAGTTATCCTGATGACAAATAAGAACAATTATCACACTTATTATCTGATAAATAATTTATTGTGATTTGCCATTAATCCATCTCAAGCCACCTCCTGGATAAAAGTACATCCCAAAGACTGACTCCTTCAGCTTTTCCCACATCATGTCAGAAATTCTTGTCTGAAAAGCACAAAAGAAGAATTTACCTGGAATACAAAGAGCTGTCACTGCATACCTGATCATTTTAATCAGTGCAGATAAATTATGCCCCTTATATAAAGGTAAATCAGTACTTCACTCTCTGCTTAAAAACAAAAAAAAAAAACAAAACCTGTGAGAAGCCATTTTGAGAAGCCATAGCTCAACAAGGAGTCTATTTTTTTCTTATTTATCTTGTCTTCTTGTTAAAAAGCCATCAGCTTATGCATTTTCAGTCAACATCTACAGTAATATTCTTAATTGCAGGGTGTATGTATTATTATAATAGAATAATTCTCTACAATTCTCCATAAATCCAACTGGTAAGAATTGGGTGAATCTATAAAAATGATTCTTAATGTTGGATATTAGGGATAAGTGTTGTTTCTTCTATTGTACTCTACTTGGTAATTCCAACAGACATACATGTATTATTGATAATCCTCGTGTCAGATAAGAATATAGAGTTTTGGACATACAGATCACTTTTCCCTAGTGACTTCATCTACTACTGATGTTTTGAAAAAAAAATGTATCAATGCTATTTTTCCCTTCATGTCCTCAATTCTGACCCTATTAGTGTCCCTTATTCAAAAATGAAGTCTTAATTCTACTTCTCTTTTTTTGTAAGTTGTTTCTTTTCAAAAATGGATTTTTTAAGGTAAATTAAGTTGATTTCTTATTATTTATCTCTGTTGTTAAACATATATCCTTTATTAGGATTTTTTTTCCCCATGCTTTTATCTCTTCACATTTTTGGTCACTGCTTTACTATTATTTTATTCAGTCATCCTATCTATAAGCTTGCACTCATTTCACAGGATTCCAGGAACATTTTTTTAATCCATGGAGCATTGACATTGAGCAAAAAAATCCATACATCATTATCAGAAATTACAAGCTGGTATTACCTATTCCAGTCTTCCCTACTACAGAACTGAATTATGGACCCAAAGCCAAAAGGTTTCTTCCTCTGCCTTCAGGTATCTGAAAGAGATTAAAATATTTTTTAAAGTCTGTTGAGAATGTGATTATATAAACATTCAAGCAATTTGACATCCTCAGAGTCAGGAAATTCTTCCTCATAGCTACCCACATCCCTCCAGCTGCAATAGAAGCCCGTTTTAAATTTGATTTGGGGACTGGGAGACTTATTGAACTTCTTTATTTCACAGATGAGGGAACAGTGGGAAAACAGACACCACAGTGCCGTATTGCCAGTGCAACCTTAGCAATGACAAGATGGGGGAGAGCAGAATTTTTGGTAGTCATTCCTACCACAGTCAGAAAGTCTTTTATCTACCATCACATGATCAGCCAGGATCAAGTTCGTGAACCTCAACTAGAACAGCCCTGAAAGACCCAGCCCCACATGCTTGACAGAGTAAAGCAGTGGGATGGAGAATTATGAGTATACTTCATAGCATTATAATTAAATAATGGGTAAATTTTAGATTATACTCAATTTAAGGACAAAGCTACTTTTCTTAATTTCTAATGCATCATACACAAGCCACAAAACCTCCCTCCCCGTCGAATCATAGAAACTGTGTAAAGAAAGCTGGAAAGATCAGGAAGAAAAATGCATGCAGCTTTCTCTTGCCTGACATGAAAAATAGATTTCACTAATGCAAATCAGGACAACTGAAGGTCTCGTGATAATGCAGCATTCAGTATTTTAAAGCCACATCATGAGAATTCACAAATGGAGAAATTTTTTTTCTTTCTCCTATTTCTCTAGCGAGTGTGTGTGTGTGTGCACACGTACATGTGTGTATGTGTGTGTCTCAGAGCACACTATGATTTTTTTAAAATGGCACAAGAAAAGGAGTATTCTACTCCCCTCCAACCAAAATTAATTTGGGCTTCTTATAAAGTTGTACCACTTTTTATTTTGGGGGTTTTATTTTTTTAAGATCTTTTAATTTATTTATTTGACAGAGAGTGAGAGATTACAAGCAGGCAGGCAGAGAGAGAGGGGAAAGCAGGCTCCCTGCCGAGCAGAAGCCCAATGCAGGGCTTGATCCCAGGACCCTGAGATCATTGCCAGAACCAAAGGCAGAGGCTTAACCCTCTGAACCACCCAGGCGACCCTAGATATGTACCTCTTTTTAAAAGATAACCCACTTGGAAAGCTGGTAATCCAACTCCCCCTAACTGGAAGCTCTCGGGATAACTAGGTAGATGGTATTCGATTTACCAAAGGCTAACAAAATGCTTATGGGTAACAGATCCTTCTGTTTTAGCCAGTTCCAGAAATGGTCCTTCTGTGACAATGCTGGTGATAGAACATTCCAGCACTCCCTACCAGGCAGAACAAAGCTCACATTTCACACAATTCCAGATATTCTCAGGCCTCCTAAGTTACCACCTGTGGTTTGGATCTAAGCAAACAGAAACCTGAAAGAGGAGACAAATCATCAGTAAATCTCGTAGGTGCGGATCCACAAATACTAGGAGCCAAGGGAAATAACCAGGAAGGTCTTGAAGTGATGCTGCCAGAAAGGGAATTATGATCTGGTTGGCATCAGGGAACCTGTTGGGATAAATCAAATGACTGAAATGTCAATAGTGACACATGCAATCTGTGAAGAGAGGACGAAGAGGTGGGGCGAGGAGGGCTTCCGCCATAGATCAAAGCCTCGCAAAGAAATACGGATGGATGATAAAGAAAGTAGCAACACTGAAGTTTTATGAGTTAAGGTAAAAGAAATATATGAAATAAATGGGAATTAGCAGTGGGGGTCCTCTGTGCACTACTAAATCAGGACACACTCACTGATAAATTACCGTGGGGGGGGGGACCACAGATGCCCATGTCCCCCCTAAATAAATAAAATGTAGCATGCAGAACAAATCTTGGCCTCTCCCTGCTGCAACCCACTACAGTGTCCCAGCGTTCTTCCCCTCCTTTTCCTTTTCCTCCTCCTGACTCCCAAACAAGCGTGGGCACCGAGACCTCTGTTTAACTTCTGGCCTTGGAATTAATGACGACATTCTTGGTTTCAGTCCTGCGGGTCCCTCGGGCAGACTTCGACCGCTCTGGGGTTTAAAGGAGCAGGATAAATAAGGCAAACATAAGTAAAATGCTAAATGACAAGATCACAAAACTCTGTTGCTCTCGATTTCAATTACGGAGACATTTCTTAAGAGATAATAAAAAGAGCGCAACGCAGGTCATCCGGGAATTTTTAGAGTTGCGTTGCTATTAGTTGCTTGTTTCATAAAGTGGAAAGGGCAGCTAGAGGTGAGGCAATTTGGGCCTGCTCACAGCAAATAAGGGAGAAACAATCAGGAATCTCGAGGTGAAGGGCGCTTGGGAGCATGACCTGATTCCATTTGCTATGCTGAGAGGAGCCCTGTTTGTGCAACTACTCACAGATACACAAAATAGGAAAAAGGTGAAGCCATAAGAGAGAATTCTACCCTGAAAGTTAAAACTCACAAGGGAAAAATCTGTGAAGCAAAATTACACTGTGAAATGTCATTCTCTAAAGGGCTTAAACAAGAAGTGTGATAAATGTTATTACTCTGCGGCACCATAAGGGTGTCGAGGACTCAATCACTCCTCTGATTTTAACCAACAAGTGCAAGAAGGCAGTTAGAGGAAAACAGCCCCTGTTTCAAAGTGCTTTCAGCCTAAAGGCTGCAGGGAGAAAGGAAAGATGGAAAAACCACTAATACAACCATCAGGCTCATAAATAACTTTGGATCATCACTGTCTAGTTGCCTTTTTGGGTATAAAGGCACCATGGGGTCAGGGTAAGCAAAGAATGAATAAAGTTAAAGGTCAGAAAGGTCCAGAGGAAATCCACTCAAGAACCATAAGAAAACCAGCCCAAGCCAATCTTTAAGGCCAATTTTCTTAAAGATCTCAGCAAAACAGTTGCAAGAAACCCCCTAATGTCACACTTGCAAGAAACCCCCTAATGTCACATCAAGCAAGTGTGTCTAAGATCAGAGAACAGCTGCACTGCTAATCTGGGATGCAGATAAAAGAGTATCTAAACAGTTAGAAATTAACACCCATGGGGATGGTGCTCAGATATGTGATCACAGAAACTTTACAAAACGTGTGTGTGCATGTGTGCATATTGGTGTATGTGCGTGTGTGTGTGTTTGTGTACCACGTCATATCATCATGGACTCTAGCTGCAGTGCATAAGAGACAGATTTTCATGAACCAGAAGTGTTATTTTCAGTATCTTTTCATACTTCATTTCAACCACTGCAGTGGGTGGACATTAAGGCTATGTTATCCAAGTTGTAATCAAGCCTTCCCCAGCTACAGCCACTGTAATGTGGTTTTCCAAGAAAGGCCCATAAATTAAGAGAAGGATCTGAAGGCGCCATGAAAGAGAAGGGCAGAAAGGGTCAAGAATCCAAAAAAGGAGTTTGTTCCCCAAACTCTCCTTATATACTCAAATAACTAGCTATGAACGAGGAGAGCCTTTTCCAGGGCACAAGGCTAAGGCCCAGCTTATCAGCAAATCAAAGCTACCAGCAAAAGCAAGATGGAAGACTTTGAGCTCTGCTTTGGGCTTCCCCAGCAAGGATGCCCAAAGTCGCCCTCACAGACCTGCGCAGAATGACAGGGAACGGTGCCAATGACACACTAATTTTTTAAAAAGAAAATTATAGAACAGTATGTATAATATAATCCCATTTTTGTTTTAACACACACATTATACCTGTATATACTTCATGAGCATAGAAAAAGACCCAAAACAATGCACAAAAAACTTTAACCGTGCTAACTCTTGAGTGAGATTAGAGAGAGGACTCTTGTTTTGACTTGATCTGCTTGTCATCATTTCAATTATTATAATAAGTGTGTCTTATTTTTATAATTTTTTTAAAGATTTTATTTATTGATTTGACAGACACAGATCACAAGTAGGCAGAGAGGCAGGCAGAGAGAGAGGAGGAAGCACACTCCCCGCTGAGCAGCGAGTCCGATGCTGGGCTCGATCCCAGGACCCTGGGATCATGACCCGAGCTAAAGGCAGAGTCTTCAACCCACTGAGCCACCCAGGCGCCCCTTATTTTTATAATTTAAAAAAAAAAAAAAACTTTGATATTCCCCAAATTCAACCTTGAGGCCCCCTAGATGTCTTCCATAACGGTTTGTTAAAATAAAGTAACATTTGTCTATTCAATTTCCCTGAAAGCTTTAAGGTCAAGAGTTTACCTTCCCTATGGAAGCCAGACAGATGCAGCTGATGCTCCCGGTGAAGGAGACAAGACACAGGACAGCCATATGCAGGACATGCGTCTGCTCTGGATCTGGACCAAAGAAGCTTATTTTTGTTGTCTTGCTATAAATTGGCAAAATTTGAATGAAGTCTATAAATTTAGTAGTACTGTCTATCTAATCTCTTAATTGTGAGACTGTACTCTGGATATATGAGCAAATATTGTTTGACTACTCACTGAAATAGGAGCCTAAGAGGTATCTATCTTGTCTTCTACTTCCACTTAAGTAGGTCAGAAAACACATAGATAGAGATACATACACACACACAAAAAGAAAGAAAGAGAAAGCAAATGTGGCAAAATGTTAACATTTGGGCAATCTGGGTAGAATTTATACAGGAAGCCTTTGTGCTATTCTTGTAACTTTTCTTTAAATCTTAAATTATTTCAAAATAAGGTTTAAAAAAAAAAAAAAAAACCAGAAGGGAGGGAGGGAGAAAGGAAGGAAATTTGTTCTAGTCTTTCCTTACAAAGGATGCTCTGGTTCTCTTTGTTTTCTTTAGTTAGTTTTATTCATTTACATGGTTTGATCTGATTGGTGAAAGCTGATATATCTTCAGGAGAAAAAGTGAATCTTCACAAATATTTGAGACTAATTTATCTAATAAATACCTCAATATATTTCACAAGCAAATATGGATAGCCAGTGTGAGCAACCTGATTCACTAACAGGTCAGAAAATGTAAGAAATCTGGACAAAGTCAGGATAAGTCAGTGGTAGGATTGGAAATAGAAACCAGGTTTCCTAGCAGCTCATTCAGTATGATTTTTTAAGCCAGAATTTTGTGATGCAGCAACTATTCTACAGTGGGAAATTGCCCCTGGGAAGCTACAAGAGTTCATCAAAGGCAGAAGGTCAGAGTCCTCTGTCTGCAATGGTAAGACACTGGTCATATTGCTATGCACCCCATAAATCACAAATAATAATATCCCAAGGCATTCTCTTCTGTATTAAAAGATAAGAACTCTGTTTTTGTTTCCAGAACCATTGCTCTCTTTCCCTGCTTCACATGGCTCCTGTAATTCAGAAGATAGACTTCATTCAAAGAATGAAAAATAGGTGAGTCTGAATCCCGGTGCCGTTCTCCATCAATTCAGCAAGCTGCAGAACGTTATCTGCCTTGTAAGTAGCTCGGCTCCCTCTAACAAGATGAATTTCTTTTCTAAAACAGGGTTGTACTTGGGGTTTCACCACCAGTGGTGTGAGCACCACTCTGAGAAAAGGATGCCCAAATATGGACCTTATAGAATGCACGTGGACCTCGTCCTTGGAGAAAAAGAGATACATAGTACTCACAAACAACAAGCCTTAGCAACGTGTGATAAGGAAACATTCTCCATGAATCCTGGCAGAAACATAGAGGCAGGCAGCACTCCAAAGTTATCAGCAAAGTAGAACTGGCTCCAGAGGCTTTCTGCAGGCAGCATTCGTGTGAACTGAAACCTTCCTACTCCGAGTATAGTCCATGCACCAGCAGCCTCAGCAACCCCCGGATGCTTGTTAGAAATGCAGAAGCCCAGGCCCCTTCGTGGATACGTTGAATCACGTTGTATCTGCGTTTTAGCAAGATCTTTAGCAAGATCTCCTGGAGATTCCGCTGCACATTGGAGTTTGAGAAATACCGGGCTAGTGGAAATGATGCAAAAGAGAGCTCGAGCCTGAGAGAAGCGAAGGAAAATATATGCGCACGTGTATACACGTGCACACTCGTGCATGCGCACACACACGCACATGCACACACAGTGCTGTGAAGCAGACAGGACCACAAAAGACCACTGTTCTAGTCTGAATGACCCACACTCTGCCACTTCATCCCTCCATCCCACCTGGATTCATCCCTCCCTCCCATGAGTCATGGATCCATGACCCGTGTTCATCCTAAGTGAAGGGCAAATGCTAAGCAGCCTCAAGGACTGTCATCTTAGAGAGATGATCATATGCCTTATATCTTTCATTCTGCTAATGTGGATGAATCACATTTATTGATCTGCATTTGTTGAACCATCCTTGCATCCCACGGGTGAATCTCACTTGCTCATAGTGTATGATCCTTTAATGTGCTATTGATCCAGTTTGCTAGTATTTTGAGAATTTTTGCAATTACATTCATCAGGGGTATTGACCTGTCATTTTCTTTTTGAACAGTCTGACTGTACCATTTTTAATTGTCTAGGAGACTAAAGGAAATAATTTCTATTTACTGAGTGACTACTATGTACCAGGTCATGTCTCAGATACTGTACAAATATAATTTCACTTCAAGCTTGTAATACCTCATTACCTCTATTATGTTCATTTAAAAACTAAGGCTTTGCCCAAGATCACAAAGCAAGAAAATGTTTGAGCTAGGATCTTACTCTTGGTTTCAAGTTCTGTGTTCTTTCTCTTATACCACAACTACACAGAAACTAAGATTTTTAATCTTCTTATTTCTTAAAGAGGAAAAGGGGAAAAAAAAAAAAGCAATTCTGTAGGGCTCCACTTCCACAGAAAAGTGGATTCCATTCCAGGGCAGCATATCTCATTTCAGCCAGGCCAGAAATTGTTCCTGAGCAGTTACTGAAGATGGGAAGGAAATTTATGAAATGTGATGGAATCATTGTCTGACAGCCTTCCACAGGTTTCTAGAGGTCATCCAGGCTCAATACATCCCAGAACAAGCATTTCCCTTAAAGCATTGGCTTGAATGATAACATGGGGAGAAATTCAGTTTCTTAAGAATCCACCCCATTCCAGTGAAACATTCCACCCTCAAATGGAGCCAAAATAAACTCCCAATTCTTCCTTGGAGGCCACACAAAATAACCCCAAACTCTTCTCTTCAACAGCCTTTCAAGAACGGAAGACAACAAACAGGATACACACAAAAGCCAAGTTTCTCCCTTGTCATTAAATAAGCTTCTTGGTCTTTGATCTCTTCCTTACAGGGCATGATTTTTTAATCTCTTTTCCATCCTGACTCCCACCCCCAGACACCCACCAACCTGGCCATGCCCGACTTTACAGTGAGCACCCATAACCGGGCTCACAGTTATGGCTGTGGTGTGGCCGAGGCAGAGTCATTTTCTCCCTCGAGGTTCCCCCACCTCTCTCTCCGCCTCCTGATTTTTACCCGAGCCCCTCACACACAAGCTGATCCGAAACGTAATTCATCTACCGAAGGGCAAAGCCACTGGTAACTACACAAATGCATTAAGTCTCTGAAGTGTTTCACCAACCCACTCACCCACCTGCCTCCGAAGTGGCAGTGTGATCAATCAAGTCAGTTTCATGTTCCACAGCCCACACAGTACGGGGGAAAAATTAATGACACTGACTGTTCTTGCTAGAGAAGCAACTCAACTAGACAGCAGCCTTCACAACAGAAAAGGAACACTTCACTTTTACTCAACCTTTAAGAAAGAAAAAGAATACACTATAAATGTATATAAAATATGGGGGGGGTGTTACTTCATATCTATGCATATGAAGTAACAAGTTATTTGTCCAAAGGCCAGAGTAGGGCTTATGCTCTACTGACCTGAATGAAAACTAGGATTCTTCTTTTTACTCAGTGCTCCAGCATTTCACAGACACCAAAGGCAGTGAAGTCAGAAGTATTTGATTTAGAGTCTTAACTCAGCCTCTGTGGTTTGCAGATGGGACTTCCAAACCAACTGAACGTGAATGGATGCACTACAAGGACAGGAAAGGCCCCTCCACGCCATCCATCATAGCCTCCCAGCAGCTCTGCTCCATTTCCTGCCCACCAGACCCAGAGAGTAAAGGCTAGCTACATTTCACTTTCCCTTCCTCTCTCTCTCTCTCTCTCTCTCTCTCTCTCACTCTCACTCTCACGATTTCTGCCTGCCCTGCATTCTTGTTTCAAGACAAGCTCAGGGGCCAGCCTCTCCATTACAAAACTCACAACCATCCCTTGCACAGAAGAACCATGAGGTGTTAAGACCTAATCCGATCAGCTTTACACACAGTTGCCAAACCGTTCCTCTCTCCCTCACCATCTTCAGAAGGAAACAGCCCCTCTATACCTCCTCACTTCTCTTTACCAAGACCTACTTGGGCTTATGCATCCTTAAACATTTGTTTCCTAAGTTGGATTTCCCAGTACTGGCATTATTTACGCAGAAACAGCACAGAATGATTTGGAATTTGGGCTGTGGAGAACTAATTTAAGGCAATGGTTTTGCACCTGTCTTCCACAGAGACCTAGGTTATCAGAGGCAGAGGGAAGCCCCACAGATGGGCTTCAGAACCCCCTCACATTTCTCACTTTTACATTTAGGAATTCTATGTAGGATTTTTCTTTATTAGGAATACTCTTTCACTCAAAAATAAAAATCAGAAAGAAAGGCAACATTTCCACAGGGAATCATTCTTTTCCTCACACGTTGCCCTATGACCATGAAACACGTACACAGAATGATGTGTGCCTTCTTTACGCTGTCATGAACGAAAAAGAGCTAAGAAAAGCCTTTGTGTTGGGTAGTAAAAAGCCACAAACAGGCAGAATGTTTACTGCTTCCAACTCCCTAGTGCTTAAAATGACACACCAGAGAACTTGGGATCATCTGTCCAGCCCTTCATAATTCAGATGTGAAAATGAAAACGCGCGGAGGTTAATGGTCTGCTTTATTAACTTAGAAGCAGAGTCAATACCACAACTCTTTCATACATAGTAGAAATTCAGTGTTGAAATGATAAATGTTTACATAATTAATTTGTTAATATATACCCAAATCACTCCAGGAAAGAGTTCAGGTGATTTTCTAAGAGACATAAAACAAAAACAAAAAAGAAGAAGAAGAAAGAAAGGAAAAAGAAAAGAAAGAAAGGATGGAATTTCATAGAAGTGAAAAAAGAATGAGTGGATATGACTACGGTTTTCCTTGTCTTGAACCCAACTCCAGAAATTTGTTCTCTGCTGCCTCAAGTACTCGAGACTCTGAAAATTTACATTCACCGCACTTTCCTCGGCTGTTCTGAATTTCGAGTGATGAACAATTTTCTACTTAGAGCTTTAAATTGCTTGTGAGAAGCCAGTGAGGACTTGCAGTGAGGAGGTTTCTTGTGGGTAATATATTTGGGTGGATGCGGCCTTGGTTTCATGAAAATTTGTTCTTCTCTCAAGACCAGATCCTTCGTACTTGCGCTTGCTGGAAGAAAACAGAATAGACTCGGCTCAAAGAGCAGCCCAGGCAGAGGGTGCGACCCTAGGTCGGCATGCGTTGTGTGCAGATGCCTCACGGAGGCTGCGGCCTCGCTTCTCTGAGGTGGGCCTCCACACCAGGGCCCCGGCCTGTCGAGAGCCCGGGAGACAGGCAGAATCTTGGGCCCCACCCCCACCAGATCAGAATCTGCTTTTCCGCAAGCTCTCCAGGGGATCTGAATGCACATTAAAGTTGGAGAAATAGTAGTCCACAGCTCCCTTACTGCATCGGATACAGACGCTCACGATGCAGCCATAGAATGAGGAAATAGAGACCGACCTGTAGTGTCGGCATGGGGCACATTGATGAGAGGCTTTTGTTTTTTGCGGGGGAGGGGGCAGCGAGGGAAGATTTTGCTTTGACGGTGGTTCGTTTGTCAAGTTTTCTGCTGTCCTTGTTACTCTTCAGGTAAAATATCAAATGAAAGTGAAATGGGGGAAAGGTGCTTTTTGAGCCAATTTGATTAGTCATACTTTGGCACACATTGACAAAGATATTCACCCCCAGGGGGCATAATTGTTCTTGAGAAGTGACTTTGTGGTAGAGAAAACTTTTGTTTCCAGAGGCGCAGGAGACAGCACGGAGTGGAATAGAAATATGGCGATTATCCAGTTCATTTACTTGCTGTACACAGCCAGACAAACCAATCCAGGTAGCGCAGGCTATAAAAAACATTCCGAGGTGCCTGAATTACCCAGGTTCACGGCTAACGTTGTTGTGATGAACTGGATCACAGCCAGACGTGCACATCTTCTGTGCTTTTAAACCTCGTGCAAGGGAAACCTGCACCAGCAGACTCGAGGAGGGGAGGGGGCAGTGTAAGTAACCCCTGGACCCAGACAGCATCTGATGAGGGGTGACATTCGTCTTTGGCAGAGCTTGGACGGCTCTGTCTGCAAAGCACTTATCACATGGAAGGCAGGGCGGCCTGCCAAAATACAGACACGGGGACCAACCAAAGGATAATTGCTGTAAATTCCATACAGAGAGCGAAGATAGAGATGTCAGCAAAAACATGTCGCCCGGCTGGGGAGCAGCACACACAGGATGGCAGGGTAGAGTCCGACAAGAAAGGGAAGTTTTTCTGAAAAGGCCAAATTTGTTCCAACTAGGTATGGTAGGCCAGCTGGAAGACATGTCAGTCAAGGACTCGAGTCTCTGCTCAGAGGTATTTCTGTTACTTGTACATGACAGCTTCTCAAAACTAAATATAAGGAAAAATTATAGATAGATTTCCTCCAGGCATCGGGTATGTTCTGATTGCAATTTAGGAGAGAAGAGAAACTAACCAGGATTTGCTCAAGCCTAGGTGCCAATCCCTTTGCAGGTGTTCTGCATAGATCTTTAAAAGCTGGCTTTAAGGGGAAGGGTTTGACCTAGGTATCAAACACCTCTAAAGGGTTCTTGTTTGGACTTTAAGGATCCCTCAAGTTCCTAAAATGTAGGTAATTTTTTTGCATGTATTTTTTTTCTGGGAGGAGAGATCATAACTCTCAGTGAACGCTCAAATGGACCATGACCTCCAAAACATCAAAAAATTACTGTTATCTGAATGAACGACGAAGGATGAAGGAACTAGTAACTGTTGAGTATTGACCCTATACTCACTAACATCATTTGATCCTCCTAGAAACCCAAAGGTAAGTCATAGTATCCCCATTTTACAGTGAAGGGAAAGTAAGGCTAAAGGAGAAGCATTACCAGGTAAACACACCTAGTAACTATAAGACCTAGCATGTAAATTTAAACTTACCTAGTCCAAAATCCAAACTTTTTCTATGATACTGTGCTTCCTGGGTCTTGGTGGGGGCTGGGGGAATTGGGGAAGGGCCTAAAGAATTAGTGAAGGAGGATCAATGTGACATCATGACTGGTTCTCGAAGAATGAGTCACCTCTGGGCATCTGGAGATTGAAGGAAGAGCATTCCAGATGGAAAGAACAAGGTGAAAAGCAGACCAGTGAGGAAGAACGCTAATGGAGATCATCTTCCCTTCTGCTGGCTCAAGAGCTTCCTAAAGGCTGGAGAGCCAAGGAACATTCTCAAGACGAAACACACCCCAGGGTTAAACTTCTAGCCCCTTTAGTTTCGAATTTCCTGTCACCCAAACCCCAGGGCAACCAGAGGATACCACTCCTATCACAGAGACCCAGAGAGACATAAAGCCCAGGGGCCACTTAATGCCCAGTATCAATTCAAACAAGTGCATTTTGATTATTTCTAATGTGACTCCAGCCAGGAGAGCAGGTTTACTGCAGGTCAGGAAGAAGCCAAGAGCTTACCCAGGGCCACTGGAGCCCAAACAGCAACGTGCAACCTGTCTGGGAATGAAAGATCATCCGTTAAGTGTGAGGATTTAATGCATCTCCAGTCCCCCAAGATGCTCTTCTCTCGATATAAATAATATCCAGAGACTAAAATATTCCACGTGCACCACAACACATTTAATCGGGCTTTTAGATACGCATCAACTCTACAGTGGGATCCTGCTGCCTTCTGAGATGGAAAAGCCACTCAGCAAGGGGAATAGTAGCATGGAATCCCATGTAATTGAATTGTGGTTTTAAATCCTATGATTAACAGATGGCAAAGTCCTGCCGCAGTGCACGAGCTGCCCCTCCCCGCCCCCCCCACACGGGGCACTCCCCCTCTGACCGTCAGCGGCAGCCAGCTTGCTTTAGCTCCCATGTTATTTTTAGCAGTTAACTCTTTTTTTTTACTTTTTTGGCCTTGTTTCCATAATTTTGTTTTGTTAAATTTTTATTTAAGTATCACTGACATATCACATCTTATTAGTTTCAAGCGTCCAACACAGCAATTCAACATTACAAAACGCCCACCAGAAGCGTAGTTACCATGTGTCACCACACAAAGGAATAACAATGTTATGGACTATATATGCCCTATGCTGTACTTTTTACCCCTGCGACTTCTTTATGTTAGAACTGGAAGTTTGTGCCTCTTAATCCCTTCATCTATTTCAGCCATCCCTCCATTCTCCTCACCTCTGGTGACCCCTAGTTTGTTCTCGATGTTTCTCTGGTTGTTGCTGTTTATTTGTTTGTCATTTGTTTTGTTTTTTTTAGATTCCACATATAAGTGAAATCATACGGTATTTGTCTTTCTCTGACTTATTTCATGCAGCATAGTACCCTCTAGGACCATCCACGTTGTCACACATGGCAAGGTTTCCTTCTTTTTTATGACTGAGTAATGTTCCGTCGTGTGTGCATGCCACCGAGTCTTCCTCCATTCACCCATGGATGGACATTTAGGTTGCCTCCGTCTCGTCACTACTGTAAATAATGCTGCTGTAAGCATAAGCGTACATATGTCTTTTCTATGAGTGTTTTCATTTTCCTATAGTAAATACCCAGAAGTGGAATTACTGGATCATATGGTACTTCTATTTTTGTTTTTTTGAGGAACAACCGTACTGCATTCTTTAGAGACATGGCGTCATGTCTCTGGTTAGGTCTTTAATCCATTTTGAGTTTACTTTTGTGTGTGGTAAAAGAAAGTGGTCCAGAGGTGCCTGGGTGGCTCGGTCAGTTAAAAGTCTGCCTTCGGTTCAGGTCATGATCCCAGGGTCCTGGGATAGAGCCCTGCATCCAGCTCCCTGCTTGGCAGGAAGCCTGTTGCTTCCTCACTCTCTCTCTGCCACTCCCTCTGCTGTGTTCTCTCCCTCTGTCAAATAATAAATTAAATCTTAAAAAAAAAAAAAAAAAAAAAAAAAAAGCTTAAAAAAAAGAAAGTAGTCCAGTTTCATTTTGTTGCACATGGCTGTCCAGTTTTCCCAAAACCATTCGTTGAAGAGACGGTCTTTTTCCCGTTGGATAGTTTGCCTCCTCTGTCTAGTTTAATTGACCATTTACGTGTGGGTGGACTTCCCAGCTCTCTATCCTGCTCTACTGATCTATGTGTCTATTTTTGTGCCCGTAGCATACTGTCTGATTACTACAGCTTTGTAGTGTATCTTGGGATCTGGGATTGTGATGCCACCAGCTTCTTTCTTCTGTCTCAAGACTGCTTTGGCTATTTGCAGTCTTCCGTAGGTCCATACAAATTTTAGGATTATTTGACATACAATTTTTTTGTAGTAATCTCATAATTGTTTGTGTTTCTGTGCCGTCACTTGTAGCTTCTCCTCTTTCATTTCTAATTTTATTTATTTGAATCTTCCTTCTTCCTGATGAGACTGGTTAAATGTTTATCAGTTTTGTTTATCTTTTCAAAGAACCAGCTCTTATTCTCATTGCTCTTTTTTTTTGTCTTTATTTCATTTATTTCTGCCTCGTAATCATTATTTCCTTCCTTCTACTAATTTTGGATCTTTTTTGTTCTTTTTCTGGTTCCTTTGGATATAAGTTTGGACTGTTTACTCATGGTTTTTCTTCTTTTTTGAAATAGGCCCCTATTACCATGAATTTCCCTCCTAGAACTACTTTTTCTGTGTCCCAAAGATTTTGAAACATAGTGTTTCCATTTCCACTTATCTCCAGATATTTTTTTATTTCCTCTTTGATTTTTTTCATTGACCTGTTGTTTGTCCAGTAACATGTTAGCTAGCCTCCACATGTTTGTGTTCCTTCCAGCTTTTTTCTTGTAACTGATTTCTAGTTTCATGCCACTGTATTCAGAAAAGATACTTGAGGGACTCCTGGCTATTCAGTCAATCGGTGGAGCATGCAACTCTTGATCTCAGGGTCCTGAGTTCGAGCCCCACAGTGGGTATAGAGATTACTTAAAAACAAAATGTTTAAAAAAGAAAAGATGCTTGGTGTAATTTCAGTCTTCTTAAATTTATTGAGACTTGTTTTGTGGCCTATCACGTGATCTCTCCTGGAGCACAAGCACTTACTTCTTCTTTATAAAAGAGCCATTTGACGAGCATTATTATTGTTCAAGTAATAAACTCCAACCAAATTTTCTCGTTGGCTTATAAATGAATGTAAGTGTATAACAGCCCAAATCAGGTTCCCTGGATGGGAACTCTTCGAATTTTATTTGCTATAAATAGAAGGCAAAAAAGTATTAAAAGACAAAGATACACTCTATTCATCTTATTTCAGTAGATCATAAGTTCCTTGAGGGAAGAAACAGGTTATTTGGGTTATTGATTTAACATTTATTGAGTCTTAACTATCCTCATGTACCATAGAAATAAATCTATCAATATACTTTATTATGAGAAAAACACATTGCTCTCTTTAAACAGGACCAAGCAACATTCCCTTGGATGCTTTCTTTCCTCTACACTAATTAACAACTTGAAAGAGCAGCTCCTGTTCTAAGAAATATTCGTAGAAAATACTGCATTCCATTCCATAAAACTGGAATATAAGATTCTCCCTTTCTGCAATGACTAGGTAGGTGATAGGAAACGGAGGACTTGGTGGGGAAGGGGGCAGGAGAAAGCAGAATCCCTGACAACATTTCACTTTCAATGCGCACAACCTCAAAAATCCTGTATAACTAGGAGGTTTCGTACTTAGTATTTCTCAAACCATGGTTTCGATTGAAACGGATACGCTGCATAATGAAAGTTAAACATAAAAATCTTAAACCCACCCCCAAAAAAGCAGACAAATTTCTAACCGAGTTACTCTCAAAGACCAGGAAATATGTGCCTATAAATGCATTGTTAATGCCCACCAGCATATCACTTAAAAGTATTAACCTTACACAGGGGGAAAAGGACACGGGGGAAAGTGTGGCTGCAGTTTTAGCCACGTCCACAAACACCAAGACCAGCACAATCCAGAGCTCCGGGATAATTGTGAGCCCAACTTTGGCACTTGTTATCAATTCAGCGTGGGTGCCGTTTTGTAAACACATCTAATTTGGTTTAAAATGTTAATCCATAAAGTCATTACTAAAGGGCTCCAGGCTGCTGCAGTGATGAACCAACTGCTTCTCAAGCAGACAGGAAGGCACCAGAGCCAGGCAGGGTTTTCTGTCCTCAGGAGCCTCCTTTGTCTTCCTTATTCTGCTCTTGTCTCTGGTTTCCTTCTCAGCAATGTGCCCACTTTCCCATGCATATTCTCCCACTCACACCAGAAATTTTCTGTTGCTCCAACTTGTCTCTGTCTGTATATCTGTACCTGTATCTCTCTGGGTCTCACTCTGTCTCTGACTCTCTCTCTCTCTGTCTGTCTCTCTCCCTCTCTCTCTCACACACATACACATAGAATTTCTTTGCCTTTTCCTGACCCAGTATTCCAATCGCCACCTCCTCTACGCTCCCAATTTAATCTGCTTCTCGACTTCTCCAACAGAAATGTGGCTCTTTAACAAAAAGATCATGCTAGTGAGTTTGGGGGAAAGAAATTGTCTTAAAGAGCTGATGGCAGGGAACATAGCTGACTGACAGATGGACTGACCAACTGACTGGGAGGATGGCTTCTTGTCAGTTGCCCTCCTTGGAGTATCGGTTCTCATAGATAATTAACCATAAGATGAGCGGGCTTTTTCAACAGAGAGGCCAAAATGTGAATCTTTTTAAAACATGGAATCTTTTTTAAAACTAAAATTTGGTATCTAACAAACTATGTATCAGAGCTGGTTCCAAGCGACTTGTGAATTTTAGCCTCCTATTTACTCTTCATAACAACCCTTTGAGATAGTATTGTTCCTCTCCCCCATTTCCCAGGAGACAGAAGCACAGAGAGGTCAAGAAACTTGCCCAAAGTCACACAACTGGAAAGCGACTGTCAGGATTTCCTCCCAGATGGTTTGTCTCCAGAGCCCATGCATTTAACCGCTGCACTCTGCGGCTTCTTATTTGATGATTGCATCTCTGTCTAATAGAGAGGAAAATTTGCATTCATTTTTTATGCATTCTATCTACTATTAAAGCCAAGTTTCTCTCTCAGAGAGAACAGATGACTGATTTACCCTATTGGGTAATTATTACCCTATTTACCTTATTGGGTAAATATTTATCCTATTGTATAAATCAGTTAATGCTCAAAACACATGTGTATGGCCCCCACCATTAACAACACACATGTTGACTAGCGATGTTCTAGACCAACTTCTCACTTTCCCTCATCCTATTCTTTCTGCCAGTCCAGATACATAACACATGCAATTCCCTTTCCAAAAAGCAGCTTCTTAACCCATGTCAGGGACTTCCCCATTCTGCTCAGTGAGGTTTAAGAGGGTGGCCCAGAGCAACCAAGCGGTTATGGCCCCAGATCGCCCAACACTTTGCTGCTCTGTGATCATCTACTTAACTTACAGTGGGCAACACTATAGTGGGCAAAACAAACCCGAGACCATTTGGGAAAGCCAGGAGAGAGGTCCCATTCTTCTTTAGCTTTTTTTTTTTTTTTTTTAAGATTTTCCCTATTTATTTGACAGAGAGAGAGAGAAAGAGATTGAGAGAGGGAATTCAAGCAGGGGGTGTGAGAGAGGGAGCCTGATGTGGGCCTCAATCCCAGAACCGGGATCATGACCTGAGACAAAGGTAGACCTTAACAACTGAGCCACCCAGGTGCCCCAAGAGGTCCCATTCTTTTCTGTATTAATAATAATAATATTTCTGTTCTGGGGGACTGACATTTTTTGTTACATTTCTTCCAAAGCATGTGCTGCTTGAGGATTATAAAACCCAAAGGCCCCAGGATTTCTCCTCTTTCAAAAATGGATGGTTCTGCTTTTCATTTAAGGTGCAGTTTAGAAAGAAGCAGCCTGTGAAACCAATTAACTAATTGGAAATCACTTAATGACTGGCAGCATTTTGGATCTCTGGCGTTGGTTCACAGCAGTCCAGAGAAATTGCTTTTCAATATTATGATAAGGTAAGCTGTGGAGGCCTCCCAGGAGACAGCCAAGGCTGCTGAGAGAGACAATGAGCTCTAATATGCCCCCCAAAATACCAGAGGCATTATAACAGGGAATTCTGTGATTGTAAAGTAAGCACAACATAAAAATCCAAAGATCTGTGGAGCTCTGCCAAAAAATCAATGTGCGGCTATCATTCCTTGCTATGATTTTTGAGAGCTGACAATCTTCGCGTGGACATTATGCTGTTGAAATTGCTCTCACAGAGAGAACCAGGCATGTGCAGAAACAGAGGTGACATAGGGAGGAGAAAAAAAAAAGAGAGTAAACGCTCACCGCAGAACAATGGCCCAATTAATTGTTTTCTGAACAGAGTCACGTCCACATTAGTGAAGTAATCTAGTTAATCCCTCAAGAGTTAACATAGCCAGGGAAAATAAATTACTCCAAACATAATATTTTATCCATTCACCATTTGCTTGTTTCAAGGTAGCGAATGTTCTTAGCACATTTCTAAGTAACATCATTCATTAGAACTAAAATCATCGCTGTGGAAAACAATATCCTCAACCTCTAATCGTCTATCTAATTCCTTTTAGCTCGCCTTTAGAAAGAGGCATAGGGATAGGCACAGATGTGTGCAACTTAAAACTGCTTACTTTTCTGGGCCTCAGAATTATTTTGTGAGCATGCATGGCAATTCTCCTCGCCTCTCTTTGCCTTCATTTACTCAGCTGTGAAATGGACTGATGCTCGTTAGGAGAAATAGGTTGATTCAAATGATGGTGGGGTTTTGCAAACCTAGCACGGCAAGTTCCTCCGGCAGTCACAAACTTCCCTTTTTTTCCTTCCGTGTCGACACGGTAAGTTTGGGGAACAAAGACGCTCTCCTGGGGATATCTGCTGTTGTTTCCCACTATGAAGGAAATTCTCTACATGTGCTTGTCACTCCACCACATGCATGTGGGCTTTCCCCAGCCCCCGGCTTTATTAATTCAGTAGCGTAGATGCCTCCAGCAGGTGCTGCCTTAGATGCTTGCTTTGTACCCAGCTATTAGCTAAAGAAGGTATTCCCTTCGGAGGCAGCAGCATCAATAAAAACGAGGGCCATTCACAGGTTGTTAAGCCAAGTCTCAGCCCGTTGGACTTTGGGACTGTGGTAGCCCTTTCCCATCACCTGCCTCAGGTATGGGTGCTCATTGACAGCTGGATGCATGGGGGCGCCTGGGTGGCTCAGTCATTAAGCATCTGCCTTTGGGTCAGGTCATGATCCCAGGGTTCTGGGATCAAGCCCCACATCCAGCTCCACGCTAAGCTTGGAATCTGCTGCTCTTTCTGCCTGCCTCTCCTCCTGCTTGTGCGTTCTCTCTCTTGCTCTTGTGCTCTCGCTCTCTCTCTCTGGCAAATAAAAAAATAAATCTTAAAAAAAAAAAAAAAAAGCAGGATGCGCTTTGTAGAACCTCATCCCTGGAAGTCCTGCACAGGGGAAACACCACTTTAAAACTACTACCAGTTGATGTTGATTCTTCCTTTAAAACAATGTTTCATCCTGAGTGAGGGGAAAAACATGTTTAACTTGTTACCTTTCTTGAGATTTAATTTTTAATCTGTATTTTAGAAAATGACATCCAACTAATATCAAGATTATATCAAGATAACATGGCTGATAAACTAATTTTAATTGCAAATTAAGAGCATCAGTGAGTAAATCAGAACACCGTGTTTAATCTATGCGAGGGCAGCAGCCTTATCAAGAACTTCCTGTGTGGAAGTTGAACTACCTTAGGAAATAAGAGGGAAACATTTTCATCTTCTTAGAGAAAAACCTGTGAAATATCAAGGAGGAAAGTCTTGCAAACGAAACTTCGGCTTAGCTCAGGACATTTTCCAGAATGACGCACCTGATGGGACATGGGATTCAAAGGATAGTGTTCCGAAGTTTACCTGTCCCACTTTCAACACGTTGCACGCTGACCCAGAGACGAGGCAATACCTACAAAGATGGGCTGATTGCCAACTGGTACAGCCTCATCAGCAAAGCTCAGCACTTTGGAGCTAAATGTCCCTGCCCAACAAACGGTGAGCAATTAAGTCCATTCCAGGAAGACAAGACCAAGGCCAAAGTCTTAACAACATTTCTCCTCTCCCTGAGTCCTTGACTTAGTGAGTGTTACTACAAAAAGAAAATTTACTTTTATCTAGGTTGTTACTTTTTCCCTCTGCTGTTTTCTGTGGCTTTGCCTATAAGCTCACAGTTTGTAGTTAAATTGGACAATTACTGAGCGAGAAGTGAATAATTAATGAATAGTCACCGTATATGTTTGGGAACCTGTGACCCAATCATTGAACAGATAGCTGAACCACTAAAATAAATGACTTGTTCCACTCATTACCAGATCAGCATTTGTTTAGAGGTTCCTAGGTGCCCTATCAAAATTCTAATCAGTTCTATTTAAATTACATTTTTTGCACTGCATTGTTATAAATGCTAATTTATGCCTAGAATGGAACAGCTTTATTTCTTACCTCCTGAAGAAATGGATGAATAAAAACATACTTCTACAGGGCATAAAAGATTATCAAGGGTTCAATGACTATTGGATTTTGCACCTGCCAAAACACATCCCAAAACTCAGCACTGAAGCTATAGGAGACAACAGGGACATTCACATCCACCCATGACAAAGCTGTCCCTGTGAGGAGGCAGAGGACTGTCACAGCAACTTTCGGCAACCACAACCCGAGACTTCCTGCTGTTGGAGACAGGAGCAGCTTGCGGGGAGGGGGGGAGGAAGGGAAGGAAGAGGAAATTCTTCCTGCTAGAGAAGAATGACCCAAAGGATCTTAAAGGCAAATGTTTATTTCATAATCTCTAGAAGAACCTTTCTGCTCTGAGAGAAACTTCTCCAAGCCTGGAACCACATCTACTTTTGCCAATGATACACATCTCCACCACCTCATAGGAGGTGACTAAGTTACCCTATAAAATGGTAACTGTACCTCTTTTTTCCCAATTAGTTTGGTCTCCAGCCTTAGTCCTAAAATGCCCCTTAAGCAATAAGAGCTCTTCCACCCAAGAGAAGACAGAAGCACGGTTTTGCTCTCTCTGATGTATGACATCAGGCCACTTGCAGCCTAGCAGTGGCCTAGCCAGGCCCCGAGTCATCAGCGATCTAGAAGACCTCAGAAGAGAAAGAAGATTGAGAGTGATGTTCTAGAAATAGCTAGAAATGTCCTAAAGAGACCACAAAAGTCCCACTTGTAAAGTTACTTCCTACAAAATGCTGTTCCCCACGCATCCCAAGCCTAGTGTCTCTGAGGAAGTCAGTGAGCCTGCCATTAGCCTGCCCAAAGTGGGAGGCATTGAATTCAGAATTCATTGCTAGAGGTTTTTTGTAAGCTGAGGAATTACCTTGAGAGGATTGAATTTCCAAGTGTAAGTCAGCAGCTGCTGGGGAGGCTGAGGCCACCTCAATCATTCTGCACCACCGAGTCTCTTGTGGAGAGGGGGCAAGACAAGGCCGGATCAGCCTGGCTTAGGGCTGCATGGCCAGGGGGACGGAAAACACAGGTTCATACAAGCATTTAACCTCTCTTAAGCAGTGCAATGTGGCTGGGGCTTAAAACAAGGCTGGAACATTTTCTCACTTATTATCACCTCGATAACCTGTTCTTGTAGCTAAGGAAAGAGTATGGGGAAGAAGGGGGGGGGCTGCAGGGGGAACACTGGGAGAGGAGAGGCATGTCAGAGCACAGAATAAGAGCAGAGCAAGCTACTCTTTTCTTGTTTTGTGAGTGCAGTTAGGAAAAGGTGAAGGTAGTTCGTTCTCTAAATATTTCTCCTTTTAAATGTAAGCAGTATTTTGTCCAGATTTATGGCTAATCCCTTAATGGGAAAGGGAAAAAAAGAATACCTTTCATTCATTTTCTTTGAAACCTATTCATTCGTTTGAAATACCTCAGTAATGGCGGAAACTGTCCCACTTTTGACACGACCTAGGGGTGGGGAGGGGTGGAGAGCAGAGAAGTAAGGCAGAGTCAGGGAAAGAGCTGTGCTTGGTCATCGGTCCATCATCATGGGGAGAAGAGGGCCACCTGGGACTGAAAGTGGCTCCACAGGCTTTTGCGGCAGGAGTGATCCTCAGGGAGAAAGCCCCTCCCCATGTCTTCCCAGAGCCTAGCTAACCCCATGTCTCCCTTCTCCAGGGCTGAAACCAATCCTGAAGGAGTCTTTTTAGAGACATTAAACTGTCCAGTGATGCTTTTTAATCTTGTTTCAATTGATCTTAATATTCATTAAAATGACTCATCCTCCTTTAAAGTTTCTTGAGTAAAACCCAAATCAAAGCCAAATGATGGGAGCATATTTATGTAAAAACCTCACTGCCCTTCCTACTACCAGATGATTCTGTGAGACACCGGCCACCACTTCCCCCCACCCCCGGCCTGAGAAGCTATAGTACCAGATAACGGTTCCTGCCAAATCCTGACTGCTTACACTGGAGTTCTAGAATTTCAATTTTCTAATCTGAAAAAGAAAATTAAATCAGGGGGAATAGGTATTGTCTACCTTATTTGTTACCAGATTTTCACATCTTGGGATGCTTGATCATCATAGTGATTATCTTACTATTTTATCTTATTGCAAGATTTCAACATTAACTGAATGACCCCAATTTTTCTGACTCAATCCAGGATCGATGATATGGGAGGGTCATTGAATCATAGTTACCACTGACTGCAGGCCAGTCATTTAGCTTTTCATTTCAGAAGGTGATGTTCTCAATCAAAACTTTGCCCATATTACAAATATAAGAGGTCAAATGAAAAGACACATTCCATCTGTGAAATGATTCACATTTTTAATAGATCAGTCTAGACTCCATCCATATCACTCATAAAAATATCGAACAAAACCGAAGGTAGTCATGTGACATTACACTAGCAATCTCATTCCAGATTAAAATCAGTAATTAATCAATATCACATATATCTTATTGTTCCACCTCCTTAGCAATTACTTAAAGACTAAATAGAAGGACATGTTGTTAAACTTGAAGATGATACAAAGCTAGAAGATATGGTTAATATTTTGGGTTCCTCATGACTCAAAAGCTCTTGCCAGGCTGGACATTTTCTGCAAAAATGTAATACAAGATATCACAGGAATAAATGTAGACTTGCACTTAAGTTTAAAAAGCCATTATAGCTACATTACATTTTACCAACAATCATGTGAAGAATCAGTGAGGCTCCTACTTTGCTTATAAAATCAGTATAAGCTATTGTGCTATGACTGCCCAAAATGCTAATTCAATTTTATTTTTTTAAGGATTATTTGTTTATTTTATAGAGAAAGAGAGAGAGTGGAAGGAAAGGCAGAGGGAAAGAACCTTCAAGAAGACTCCCTGCTGAGCATGGAGCCCAGGGAGGGGCCTGATCCTGCAACCCATGAGACCATGACCAGAGCCAAAACCAAGAGTCCAACACTCAACTGACTGAGCCACCCAGGTGCTCACTGCTCATTCAATTTTATATGTCATGAATAGGCATCTAGTCCAAAACAGTAGTTCTATTGTATAAGAGTCAGACATCATATCACTAGTCTAGAAAAGTTAATATAATCTTTTTCACCAACCATGTGAATTTGAGCAAGTCGTGTGATTTGAGCCCCAGTGTTCTCATCTGAAAATGGAAATAATAATAGCTGACAAACATATTCCCATAAAACCATTATAAAATCAAATGAAACCGTGTCCATAAAATGTTTTAAAAACTATAAAGTGCCACTGCACTGGACATCTGCTGTTTGTTACCCAACAAACCGCCACTTCTTTCTGATAAATACAATACAGCTCTCCTCTCCTTTGAGGAACCTCCCCTCCACCATCCTAGCCGTGTTGTGAGCCCCAACTGGCTGAGGCCACAGAAATTTGTTTAGCAATGGGCACATAATCCAATCAGGGCCAAGGGGACAGGAGGAAACTAGGCTACGGCTTTTTAAAAAAATAAAGAAGTCTCGCTCCTTTTCTGTATTTGGTAGCATAAGGTGAGTCTTGGGTTAGCATCCTACTACCCGGGAAAGAGTCAGCCTTAAAATGAGCTGAAACACAGAAGGCGGCAGAAATGAAAGAAAGAAACTAATGACCTCATTTGATATTCTGGATTAGACCCTGCTTCCTGCTCCCGGAGGAAGCCCAGATTCCCCTGACTGTGCTGTATTCCAAGCCAATATTTTCCCTTTTTCTTTTTTTAAAGATTTTATTTATTCATTTATTTGTCAGAGAGAGAGAGAAAGAGAACACAAGCAGGGCAGCTGCAGGCAGAAGTAGAGGAGGAAGCAGGCTCCCTGCAGAACAAGGAGCCTGATGTGGGACTTGATCCCAGGACCCTGGGATCATGACCTGAGCTGAAGGCAGACGCTTAACCGACTGAGCCACTCAGGCATCCCCAATATTTTCCCTTTTTTTAGTCAATTCGAGCCAGGTATTTCTGTTACTTGCAACACGAAGTGTCCTATGATTATACATTGGTTTTAATGTCTTGGAAAATCCAGTTGTTCAATGGTATGGAAAAAATAAATGGGAGAGTTTTCAAATGGATGTATGTATATATATTTCTTCAACAGAAATCAAATCTATATTTAGAATGTTAGACTGCTGTAATTGTTAGATTGTGTTAGATTGTTAGATTGCTAGGTTAGATTGTGTTTCTCAAAACAAACAAAATTTCACTACTGACTATGCCTTGGATTCTAAAACTCATATAAAGAATTACATAAAAATTTTGTTCTAAAGATAATTTTTTAGAATTCTGCCTCTGGGAAAGCCATGTTTCCAGCCTTCCTCATCTTGTCTTCTTTGTCTTCCTGCTGAGCTAATAGCCAGATCTCCAACTAAAACAGCAGTACCCATCTCTGATTAATGGGACCTTTCTCCCCACCTTTTTTAATGGCTTCCTCCCATTGCGATTTCAATCAGAACATTGCTGGGGATCCCTCCTGGTGCCTCTCCAGGACCACTTCTATTGCCATTTTTTATACACTCCTCCTCAAGAAGGGAAAAGCCAAAGAAATGTCTCTATATTCCGAGGCTGAAATCAGTGTGGAATGTGAAGAAACTACAGCACTTTCTTGCCAAAGACGGTCTATGTAGTATTCAACTAGTCCAGGGGTCAGCAATGGGCAAAACCCAGTCCACCTGATTTTGATTTCCAAGTGTTGGTAAATAAAATTTCATTTGAACACAACATGCTCACTTGTTACACATTGTCTACGGCTGTTTTCATTCTACAATAGCAGAGCTGAGTAGTTGGGAAAGAAATAGGATGGCCCAAAAGCCTGAAATATTTATTATCTGGCCCTCTATTTAAAAAGTTTGCAGACTTCTGAACTAGGCCAATCATTTAGTTTTTTAAAAGAAGCTTAGGCCCAGGAAGACCAAGTGGTAGATAAGAGGCCTAACCCAAATTTATTCTACAGGATATTTTCATGTTCTATTCTTACCCACATACTAGATTACAGGTCCTGAAAGCAGATATTGGACCTTATATTTCTGTGGTATCCAAAACAATGGAGGCTGAATATTGAAATCACCATTAAAACAACTTAAATAAATGCACAGGGATTGAGGAAATTAAGAGAGTCCTTCAGCGACCTCTCTTCTATGTAAACCATTTCCTCTCCTGCCTCTACAGCCTCCAAATATTTGCAGCCATAAACCAGTCCTTCTCACACTGGTCATCAAGCCACTATCTATGACATCATCTGTAAAATGCCATAATAGTATCGACCCCCCAGAGTTGTGAGGATCAAATGAGATAAAGTGTAGGAGGAGTGTAGCGCAGTGCCTGGTTCATGCTAAACATTCGAAGAGTAGTAGGTGATGATGATGATGATGATGATTTACCATTATCATAAAAATGGAGGCATCCTGAAATGTAACTGGATATTGGCGGGACATATAATTACTGACCTGGTATTTCTCTTAGATTCTTCCACAAGTAAAATATTAGGAAAATTACAAAAAGATGGGGATCCAGCACTAAATCTCCACAAACCAATTCATATTCAATCCAATTCATATTCAATTGCCATCATCCAAGGAAGTCAGTGCACAAGTGAAGGGACCATTTTCCCAGATCCCAACAGTTCTTATGGCACTGTAAGAGGAGAAAAAGATTATTTCCTTGGGGCCAATGTATTACATATACCAACACATAATAAACTAAGGGCTCTCTGCTCCTCCCAGTTCAAGAGACAGCCACGTCTTCTGGTGCAGTGCCAGCGGTGTCACCGAGACCTGATGGTGAAGGTCAGCATAAACAAATTCAGCCATATTGACAGACTGTCCTACTTTTAACTCTAGCAAAGTGGATATTGTTGCTATCAACGACTCCTTCATTGACCTCAGCTATATCGTCTACATGTTCCAGTATGATTCCATCCACACAAATTTCATGGCACAGTCAAAGCTGAGAACAGGAAACTTTTCATCAATGGAAAGCCCATTTCCATCTTCTAGGAGTGAGATCCCACCAACATCAAATGGGGTGATGCTGGTACTGAGTATGTTATGGAGTCCACTGGGTCTTCACCACCATGGAGAAGGCTGAGACTCGCTTGAAGGGTGAGGCCCTTTTGCTGATGCTTCCATGTTTGTGATGGGTGTGAACCATGAGAAGCATGACAACACCCTTAAGATTGTCAGCAATGCCTCCTGCTCCACCAATTGTTTGGTCCCTCTGGCCAAGGTCATCCATGACAACTTTGGCATCATGGAGGGACTCATGATTACAGTCTATGCCATCACTACCACCCAGAAAACTGTGGATGGCCCCTCTGAGAAGCTGTGGAGTGATGGCCCAGGGGCTGCCCCAATAGCATCTCTGCTTCAACTGGTGCTGCCAAGGCTATAGGATAGGTCATCCCTGAGCTAAATGGGAAGCCCACTGACATGGCCTTCCATGTCCCCACCCCCCCCAACATGACAGTCATAGATCTGACCTCCTCCCTGGAGAAAGCTGCCAAATATGATGACATCAAGGTGGTGGTGAAGCAGACTTCAGAGGGACCCCATGAGGACATCCTGGGCCACACTGAGGACCAGGTTATTTGTTTCCTGCAACTTTAACAGTGATACCTACTCTTCTACCTTTGATTCTGGGGCTGGCATGGCTCTCAATGACCAATCTGTCAAGCTCATTGCCCGGTATGACAATGAATTTGGCTATAGCAACTGGGTGGTAGACTTTATGGTCCACATGGCCTCCAAAGAGTAAGAGCCCCCTGGACAACCAGCCCCAATGAAAGCAAGAGGAAGACAGAAGTCCTCAGCTGCTGGGGAGTCCTTGCCCCAATTCATCCCCCAATATACTAAGAATCTCCTAACCTCCTGTTTCCATCCCAGACCCTCTGAAGAAGGGGAGGGGCTTGGGGAGTCCTACCTTATCATGTACTACCATTTAAGTAAACTGTACCCAGAGTAAATAAATAAATAAATGAGGGGAAAACCTTAGCAGTGTATCAAACAGCATATGTATGGTGTGGAGTCATTGGTGGCCAAGGATAGGTGTCCTAACCATCCCCAAAGGGAATAGTCCCTCATGATTCCAGGAGACCTGTCAGGACACACAGTCCTCTGTCTAGTCTGACTAATCCTTCCTTATTTAGATTTTCTGCCCATAACTCTCTCTCAGTCAACAGGAATTTATCATCATTGCTCAACAGCATACCACCTACATTGTATGAGAGACTTAACCAGGGGCAAAATATTCTCACCATTCATTCCATCCTTTTGCCAAAGAATTATACTTATGATATTATTTTGCATTTTGATCATGCCTAATATGGACATCAGAAGAGAAAAATAAGTCTTATGACCCCAACCATTGGAAATAGTCAAGAACTCCTCCTCCACACCATCTTTCTTTCTGGCCTAAGATGGCAGGTGGAGATCCCACTTTAAATAAATGCCTCTTTTGAACCTAACAGGGACAGTCAGAGCAGGTAGTCTACACTCTCTCCTACCCAGTCTCTTTCTTTCTTTTCATTTTTTTTTTTTTTGGATGCTAATTACAGGTAGTAAACTTTTTCTAGGGTTGCTTAGCTCATATTGAGAATCAAACCCTATATGTGGTCCTCTGTGTTGTGCTAAACTCATCTGCTTACGCCTTGGCATCCAGAAAAGATATTCTGGGGCTAATAACTAGTAAACTCCCACTTTAGAAGGGCCTTTCCCACCCCAGTTCCCACCCCTACTGCCACCATCTGTGTTTGTTCTTTTGCTATATAAGAACTCAAACTGGGTGGTGAGCATGTTATTTTTAAAAATCTTTTAGTGGCGTCTATACCCAGAACTGCCTCATCACAATTATCCTCACCAAACGAGGAAACTTCACATTGAGAATGGATATGGTGTTCAGCCAGCACCAAATGTCTCTCCTTCTGCCTTTTTGTCTTCCCGATCAATCAGAACATGTGAAAGTCCCAAATGAAGAGTAAACACACGGCCCAGGTTCCTTTCATCTCCTAACATATGTCATGAAGGGGGAAAGAAAAAGCCCTATTCCCAGCTTCAATCAGCCATTCGTTTTCTGCAACTTGAACCTTAAGCTGAAAGGGATGTGTGGGGGCTGTGGAGGAGGGTTGAATGTGGGCCCACTCCTTGGAAGATAATAGGTATCCGCCGCATACCTGCATCTCGGAGTGATTATCTCCCCTGCGAGCACTTCTGTATTTATATATAATGAGATCATTACCAGGCAGCTATTCCAATTTTATTCAGACTTTAATATTTCTTGAAGAAAAAAAATAGCATACAAAAGGGTTTGTGATGCCAACTCAATCAGACGTGCTGTTGATGGAGAATTATTCAAGTGCAAGCCGGAACAGGAAAAAAAATAATTTCAGAGAGGTTTCTGTCAAAGTCGAGTTCTCTGGTGATAATGTTTCGAGTGATGTGCTGAGGTGTCCAAAGGTGAGGAAGGAAAATAACAACTAACTGAAAAGAGGGCTCTGTGTAGGATTAACAATAAGGCGTGTCCCCTTGTAAGCAGCTGGGCAGCTAAGACGGGGCCTCCTGCCCACACCGGGCCCCCGCCCAGCTTTCTCCTGGTGATTACACCAGGGAAGCAGCTTCACCCGCTCCTTCACCTCTGGTGGCACAAGAAGCAGTCTGGGGTTAGAAACCGACCCTTCTGTGGCTGTTATTTCCTCTCGTGGTGGAGCTCTGGTGGTTGGGCCACGCAGGCAAGACGATCCCTTTCCCATTTTCACAACAGGCAGCTTTTTGTGAAGGAAGGAACCTTCTCTCTCACCATCCCTGCTGCCTCTGCCAGACAAAGAATATGGCAGGATTGTCTTTCCTTTTGTTCCCATTCACACAAAACGCCTAGCAATTCAGTGCCCCTGCTAATCAAGTATTCTGGCTAAGGTTTAATAAGCCATACTCTATCAGTTCTCAATAAATTAGGAAATCAAATGGAGGAAATCGAATACTAAGATCCCACAAAAAGGAACCTCCCTTCCATAATCCAGATGGCACCTCAGGATTATTCCAAACCTTAGGTGACAATTATGAAAGTTGTTTATCACTGGCCAGCCCTTCTAGAAATACGCCCCACTAATGTGAGCTCTCTGGATGTTTGAACTGCAGATAAACATGAATTTACTCATTCATTTCTAAGACCTATAGTTTATCCTGAGATTACAAATCCAAGAAGAGGATCAACTTAGCTTTTAGCTCTCAGCCCTGAACTGCAGATGGGAATAAGCTGTTGGAATAGGAATGAAGGCCTGTCATCCTAATAAATGTGAAATTAAAGGATTCTGGGTCTTTTTTTTTTAATGGTGATTTTAAAGTACTAACTATTTTTCCTCTAGCATTTCCTAACAAGGCAAACCAAAATAACATTATAAGAGAATTTACAAAATGTACCTGCTGTCCACAGAGCCCCAAACATGACTCAAACATGGAGTTGGTAGATTTCTTACTGAAATGGTCAGTAGTTAGTTCTGGTAAAATTGTTAAGGCCATTTTATAGATCCTAGCCTTGGAATGTACTCAACATCTAGAAATCAGTTTGTATGAGAAACAAAGGAAGGGAGGGAGGATAGTGATCTTGTGTCTCCCTGAAATATACCTAGTTCCACCATAATCTATATTGTATAGGCATAGAATTGCACCAAAGAGTCCTAAAAACTCTCAAACTTAGAAGAGACTGAAACAAAAAAATGGGAACACTTTTCTCTCCCTCTCTATAAATCTACAATAGCTAGTCATAGCAATTATTTCAAGATTAACTCCTTGCAAAGAAGAAGAGTCTAAGCAAGAATTATTAAATTTCTTTCCATCATTCACTATTACTTATTGTGTGTTACCACTTTATGTGTGTGTGCATGTGCATATATGTGGAGAGAGATTTTTCATAACAACTCCTCTTTCTGCCTCCTTGTCTCTTTATCTATCTTTTGGTCTTCCCTCACAGCCTTAAAAGAAGGGACACCTCTCTTTTTCTCAAAACACCTTCTGCCTCTCCAGCATCCTCAACTAAGCCTCCACTGTCCCTAGTCTTCTGTCATCCAGTGTGCTTGCCCTCCACCTCTGAGGACAATCCTCCCAAGGCTGGCTCTCAAGAGATGTGGCCTCCAGCCCCTGCCCTTCCACGTGATGTCAGCAAGACTGCTAGGAGCACTGTATCTCCTCATGCTATGTGTCCATGACTTGGCCTCGCAACAGCCTGCAAATACTGCTGTATTTCAATCCTTTCTTCAACAGCCAAAATCTTCATTACTTCACAACCCATTCTCTCCATAGATATCTAAAACACAGCTTTCACATCCACTGTACCACAGAAATTTCTCTCTACGATCATAAAGTCCAACCTTTTGGCCAAAATAAATCATCTCTATGGACCCTTAACCCTTTGGACTTTTTGGAGAGACACAATGTGACCAAGGAAACTCCTCTTACAAGGCTTTTATTTGAAGTCCTACATTACCTGTTCCCCTCTGCCTCCCCTCTGTCCTGTCCTACCTATCTGCCACAGGACACTTGGCTTTATTCATAGCTGGGCAGTCAGCCTGTGGTGAGCTATTGCTCTCCAACCCCCACTGTCCCCACCACCACCACACACAGAGCACCACTCCACACCGAATATATGATTTAACTTTGGGTTAAAGTACTATATCTCACAGAATCTTCTGTTTAAAAAGTAAATGCCTTTTAAAAGCTTGTATATTAATTCATCATCTATTAATACAAAATTAATTTCATAGATAATTAAATGTTAGCTTGGAAATCAGAAAGTAGCACATGAAGAAATGGAATACAGAATGAGTTCATTTTGAAGGAATGTCAACTCTATTGTCTAGATAGAACAAAATAAAATCATGTCCAAGAAAATAAATGTACTTTAATGCCTATAGAAACACTAGTCCCATAGTTAAAACAATATGAAAATTACCATAATTGACAACAGGCAAGGTAATATCATACTAACTCTCCAGAATTCTGATTAAAAATGACAAATCTGATGTTCCCTCAGAGAGTTAAAGGTCTATAGTAAGAAGGATTCTGGGAAAGTTAATTATCAATATCCATCTATGAAGGTTCTAAAATAACATGGTGATTCACTGTCGGAAATATGAGGGAGAACATTTCCCACCTATCAAATGTTGTGATGCTTTTTACCTGCCCTCTCAGACTCCAACCAGGGAAAATTGGTCACGGTTTCTGCTGAGACCACAAGGACCTGATCCTTTTCCCCATAAATAGCTTTCTCGGCACATGCACTCTGTGGGAAACGCTTAACCTTATTTCACTTCTGTTGATAAAGTCTTGGAGCCGCTCCCTAATGATTAGCTCACTGTCATTTAGACTACTGTTGGCAATCACCATGCTTTATATAAAGCAACGGAGGGTTTATCTATCAGAATTCACTCCTTAATTTTTGCAGCTGCCAAAGATGCTTCTTTCCTGCGGTCCAAAACCTAGAGCAGTGAGTAGGAAATAAGTTGTCTCGGTACTGTGTGTGAAAGTGATGAAGTTTAAACTTCTCTTTTCTCTCTCTGCAAAAATGTACTCTGGTCCCAGATTAATAAGATTACACCTCCAACTCTGGAGCAAAGTGCCACCTTTAATCATTTCCAGAAGTGGGCCATCCGACCTTCTGCCTGGTAGGTTCATGAACAACAGGAAAAAGATCAGCAGGCAGTGTCAAAGGCCAAAAACACCTTGTCTCTGAAGACCTTCTTCTCGCAAAGGCTCTTAGGAATCAAAGGAAGGGCAGAGCCACCTAGTAGTCCACAAACAGGGGAATTGAAAACCCCCAGCGTCTGTGATGAAGGAGGGCTGTGCTAATCACGCCAGGATCAGAAGCACACAGGATTTGCAAGTCATATCCGTTACCTTGTATGCAGCATCATGACATGAGATTGAAAGATAGCATAGGACCTGGGCGGGGCGTGGATCTGACTGAGAGCCGATTCGTACCTGACTGCCATGTCTTGAGGGGAAAAGCATGCTGTGGTCAGAGGGCAAAAAAGAGACTCTCTTGCCCTGTTATTAGTCAATACTGCCATGAACGGGTCTGAAGGTAGAACACATGTGCCAAAGGTGACTTACTTAGCTCTTCTCTCCATGAAAAAAGTCACCTGCCCTCTTTACCTGTACCAACAGGGTTCCTTCCAGAAGCCACGGAGCAGGAGTTCTCAGCTACACTGTATCAGGGGTTGGCATCGGTAAGTGGTTGCAACAAAGTGCTTATGGCATGCCACACCAGATATTGAGTTATTTACCCTTTATAGAAAAAGTCCATCGATTCCTTTCCTATAGCCTCTATGGCAATGTTAAAAATAATTATAATAATGGCCAATATTTATCAAGCTTTTCAATATTCAATACACTACTAAACGCATTGCATGAATTATATCATTAAATCACCACAACAGCTGTATGAAATAGATTTTTTTTTTTTTCCCCATTTTAAAAGTGAAGGATCCTGTGGTTCAGTTGGTTGAGCCTCCAACTCTTGATTTCGGCTCAGGTCACAATCTCTGGGTTGTGAGATCAAGCCCCGCATAAGGTTATGCACTGGGCATGGAGCCTCCTTGGGATTCTCTCTCCCTCTCCCTCTGCCCCTCCTGCATCCCCCCCGCCACTTCAAAAAAAGTGAAGGATCCAAAGCTTGCAAAACGAATTAGCCTCCAGGACCAGGAAGTGGGGGAGGCAGGACTCAAAGCCTGTCAGTCTGACCCCACTAACCCACTCTTGCAACCAGTAGATACTTTCTCTATTATAATAATCACAATAGCTACCATTTGCCAAGTGTTTACATACACTAGCCTGTGCATATATTGTCTCTAAAGCTCACCACTGCCTACGTTTATACTTTCCAAAGATGAAGAGACAGGAACTCAGACTGGCTAAATAATTTACCCCATATCGGACAGCTAAGAGTAGAAGATCCCAGGTCCAAACTCAACTCCCCAGTTCTTTCATTACATATGTCACCTCATAGGAGAAAAACAACCTTTAGGATACAGTATAATCAGCATAAGACTCTTTTGTGGGGGGATGCCTGGGTGGCTCAGTGGGTTAAAGCCTCTGCCTTCAGCTCAGGTCATGATCTGGGGTCCTGGGATCAAGCCCCGCATTGGGCTCTCTGCTCAGTGGGGAGCCTGCTTCCCCCCGCCCCTCTGCCTGCCTCTCTTCCTACTTGTGATCTCTGTCTGTCAAATAAATAAAATCTTAAAAAAAAAAAGACTTTTTTTTTTTTCCTAATATTCTATTCTGCTTGAAAGATTATGGGTCATCACAGTCAGGTACTCATTAGTCATTCGTTAAATCTCTGTGTGGCATTTTGGCACAGCATTTAACCCTTTCAGATCTCAGTTTCCTTGTTGACAAAAAGTGGAAGTCCAAGTTGGCTGCTCTCTGAGATCTCCCGGCTCAGACATTCTCTAAACCTCCCATTCTGTCCCTTCACAGACTTATGCGGTCATTTTTGCTCTGTGTATATGTGCGTGGTCCTGGTAATTGCAAACTCTCAGAAAGAAGCAGTTGATTTTCTGATTTAAAACTCCTCCCATGAGATAATCTCTCATTATGTACTCTACTTGCCTTCCGTTCAAGAGAGAGTCTGAACTCAAGTCAACTCCTGTAGTCACTTATCATTAGGATGGCTCATGAAAACAGCTGCTTCCCCTTAGAACATCAAGAGGACACCAGACCCTAGGCACTCTTGCTCCTTTTTGTTTCATTTTGTTGTCTGTGGTATGGAGTAATCTGGCTAACTTACTCAACAGCCAGTAAGATCTAATTCCTGAGACCCAGATGGGTCAAGTGCAGTCACGTATGTTAACTATTACGTGGTTTGCAGGAGGTGATTGTTTTCCTTTATTATAATATGTTAAATCGCTACCATCCATCTGGTAAATTAAAATGGTGAGGCTTATGGCTGTTCATAATGTACAACTTTTCCAGTGAGCTGTTTTATCTGTATCTCATTTCCTATTCCTATTATCTTTCTCTGTAGATTATCAGACATTAAGAACCACCGTATACTTGCCTTTGTCAGGCTAAAAATGGCTTCCCAAGCAGAGGCCAAATTCTAAAAACTGCCACTATAAAGTCTCTCAAATGGCAGCTCTTCTCAGCCTGGACTCCCTTCAGTTCGACTGATGGGCAAAACTAATATAAGGAAATACTTCTACTGAGTTTACTTCTTTAAGTAACTTGGGTTTGTTTTTTTTTTTTTTTTTTTTTTAAAAAAAAAAAAAAAAAAAGCTGTCTTGCCAGTGATCCCTTTAAGCCTTTTTAATTGCAAAATTCTTTTTTATGATGTCGCTGACCTAGCCTTAGCAGAGTTCATTTCAGAAATGTGCTGAAGTGGGTACCAGCGCTGACAACTAAGGCTGAGAAATGTTTTAAGTATCACGACTCTACATTTTTCTCCTGTCTGCGATGTTCACGGATTCATCCTGTCTGAATCATGCCTGCCCTTTGTTTATGCATGAATAAGAGATTTTAGACACTGAGGACATCAGCCCTTCCTGAAAAAATAAGACCTACACCTCAAATCAGGGTGAGCATACAGATTGTCCCCAGTGCCAACTAATTTCCAAATGTGAATACAGAAACGTTGGTTAGTGGTCTTCTCCAGTTCTCCTATTGGCCCCCTAACCTTGAGCAAGACAAAAATGTCACATATAATAGATCCTAAAATTAACAGACCTTGTTTTCCAGTTGATCAGATCAGCTGAGAATGAGGTCAGTCTGTTCCCTCCTCCAGATAAGAGGTTGTCATCGTTTGAGTATGTTTTGTGGCATTCAACAATGCCACAGACATTAGGCCCCAGAAAATATCTGATAACTTAGAAGCTCAGAATATGAATCAAAAATAAGCCTACAAAAAGTCGCCATGCTCATCTCCTAATTCTTGGAAGGGTCACACCTAAAGCATCCTGTATCACTTAAGAACATCTTCTCTTTGCTCATGCATCTGCTAGATAACCATTTTCTGGGCACCTGCTACTTATCAAGACACTGTTCTAGGCACTGGGCATGATTTGAACACAAGAGACAAAGTCATATTGTAATAAATCTTACATTCTAGTAAAGGAGACAGGCAATAAACCAATAAACAAAAAAATGTCTGGTAGGAGTTAGTGCTATTTTGAAGATAAAACAAAATAATGTGCTACAGAAGGACGACACTCTTTTGAATCATCAAGATTCTCTGAGGAGTTGACATTTAAGGTGAAACTGGAATAAAATAATGACACCCTGTGAAGATGTTGGCCAGGGGGAAGAGCACTCCAAGCACAGGGAAGACATAATGCAAAGGCCCTAAGACAGAAGGCCACTGGAAGTGTTCAAGACATGGCAAAGCAGGGTAAGAGAGAAGAGAAATATGAGATAAGGTCAGGAGGTGGGCAGAGGCCAGAACTCATGAGGTCCTGAAAACTCAGTTGGAGACCTCCATTTTGGCCTAGTAATAATGAGAGCTAGTAGAAGTTTAGAACAAAGGGAGCCTTGTGACCCAATTACTTGTTTTTTTAAGAGTACCCTCGTTTCTGTGAGGCGAATGGATTTTGGAAGCAAAAATGGAAACAGGAAACCACTTAGGCAATTACAGTGGTCCAGGTGAGAAATGATGGAGGCTTTCACTGGGTGGCAATTAGTGGAGATGGAGAGAAGAGGGAAGTTTGGAAAAACGCTTTGGAGACAGAATGCCAGGATTTGCTGACAGACCTGATGTGCAAAATGGGGGCGTCAAAAATCATGCTCTGGTTTTTGGCTAGCTCATACATTCTGACCCTGTTCACGACTTTGGCATCTGAGATTGGGATGTTTCGGCCAAAAGGCACCAGAGGCAGGACCAATTGCACTGTAAATTCGAAATGCACCAGAGGAAACTGGTATATTTTGTAAACTGTCATCAGAGTAATCATCACTGTTCTGACTCACTCCTACAGAGCAATTTTGTTACTTAAGAGAGCCTCTGAGCATCCCTGCATAAGAGTAGTATTCTTAACTTAAGCAGAAAGAGTGCATTTCCTCATTATGTCTCTGTAGCCGGGAGGCACACGAAATAGAGAGTGGGCTTGGGATTCTGTGCTTTGTTAAAGTGAAGGGACAATCAGCATCAGGAACATTAGCCATGGCAGGACACGGGATTGCTCAACGATGTATGAAAAGAAGAACCAGTCACCTGAATTGAATTTTCAGCTGGAGCCTAAGAGGCCAAATTTAATCATCCACCCAAAATTATCACACAAGTCAATACTTCCTCCCTTCTCCTTGTAAAGGGAAAGAGACTGATTCTTTATTTTTCTGTCAAGCAGGTGGCCTTGAGGCAGCTAACCAGCTGGCTGAAAACTAAATACCTTCGCCAAGACAAAAGCCAGTAGCATGATTGATGATCTTCTCGTAGGAGAAGAGAACCTCCCCTAGCCAATCAGCATGCAGAACTGCTATCAGATCATCACTGAACAAAACCAGACTTACAGCTGATAAACGGAAGTGCCCAAGTCCTAGGCCCCGACTGGCTGGGGCTCAGGCTCCCAGCTCAATTCCACCTAAGGCATTGATTTCTAACGAGGTTCAGTTAGTTCCTTAGTTGGTAAGCCCTAGCTTGCTTTTTTCAGACCCTGAATAGCTATCTACACTCCCAGTCAATCATTTCAATATATCTGCCTCAGATTTGGAACTTGTCTGCCCCTAGAGACAAGACCCTCCCCCAAACCTCTTAAAAGTATAGATTTCTGAGCAGTGTACAGAGTCTCCCTCCTATGTCATCTAGGGGTGAAAAAATGCCTCATATACATCCCACTTAATTGGGAGCCCACAATTAAGATCCTATTTGACCATGGCTTGTTGTCTTGCCTCCCACGCACCTTGAAAGCAGGAAGGAGGAGGGTCCTCCCAAGGCATCAAAGCTGATATATCTGCACAGGGAACTACCAGGTGAGGGGAAGGCCAGACCCAATGGCCCCTGGTAGGTGACGTTCTCAAACTTTGGTGGATTTCCTGCCTCCATGCTGAAATTCTCCTGGACATCTACAATATCTTGATCTCAAACCCAGGAGCAATATGAAAATTGAGATTAGCAGATTTTAATAAGCAGATGACCAAGGGTTTCAAATTCCACTTGCTCCCAGACACTTTCCTAGCCTATCGGTACCTCAGATTTCTCGTGGTAAGACAGAAAGGAAGAGTCACCAAGTAAAACACTAGACAGAGGAATGTAAATCAAGGAAATTAATCTTCTCCTGAATGGAAATCCCATGTGAGGGTCAGAATAACTCCTTCTGAAACATTATAATACAAAAGTGTCCCTTATTCCTAAGAAAACCAAAGGATGCCCTGTCATGCATGCACTCTTCAGGAGTCTTTTTTCTTCATTGTGATTGCCAGGTCATGGTTTGTCCTGTTCACGACTAGCCTTGATAGCTGAGCTTAAGAAAAAGGCCCTCCTAGGAAGAAGCTGTCACAGAGCAAAAGAAGCCGAGCACCCATTACCCTAAAACCTCCTTCCACGAGCTCAGGGTGAAAGCCATGATCTGTCTCTTACTTGCCCTGGCACATAAATCTTTCCTCTGTCAGCTCCAGAAGGTGATTTTCTTCCTAAAAACCGAACATCAGACTTGTCAAAAATTTTTCCTTATTGATCAAACAGAGACAGAATATTGAAGTTAGAGGGGTATTTGCTGAACCATCTCCCTTATTTCAAGGAGAAGCTGAAATTCTAACAGCGCCTCCGCCATGAAGATTTCAATACAGGTTGTGTGAGGGTGAAGTCAGTGCTGAGTCTCCAGCCAGGGAATTCACGGCTGATTACCGAAAGCAAGAACACCAGCAATCAAGCAGGGGGAGTTGGAGGACAGGGAAGCCAGGCGAAGCTCGGCTCCTCTCCCCACCAACAGGATTAGTGATGAAATCACAGGAGTCCCATAGCTGCTCTGTTCCCTCTGTATTTTCACCTCTTATGCTCTTGGGCAAAGGCACAAATATATCTTGTGAGAAACTTCATAGCCCTGGCAGAGGAGGAATGCTATTTTCGAAGGAATCAAAGGAGCCTCAGGGCAGAACTGAGGTCCCTGCAGAGCCTGCTTCCCAGACCTCTGCTCCTTGGGGGCTCCCCCCACCCCACCCCCCCGCCCAGCCCAGCAGCATCTCTGTCTCATTCTATAGACAGCACAGCCCAGTGCTACTCCGTGGGTGCTTTAAATGCATTGCCTCCCTCACGGTGACCAAAATTCAGTTACACTTTTATCCACAGGGGTGGAAAGGTAGAGGAAAACTGTTCTGTTGTTCTTTTGTTCATTAATGGTATCTTTTATATTGGAGTGGGTTTTCTAATGGTAAGGAGAGAAAGAAATAAAGGAAAGGGAGAAGGAATGAAAAGGAAAGAAGGGAAACCAGGGAGGGAGAGAAGGGGGGAGGGAAGGAAGGAGGGAGGGAGGGAGGGAAGGAGGGATGTTAGAGAACACTTTCAAAATCCAAAAAAGTGCCAATGAGCATGCTGCCCTAGCATCAAGCACAGTGCTCTCACAGGAACCACACAGATGGGAGGGTATTAATCATAGAGGGGGTCCCACAGCAGCACCCAGGGAAGGGGATAGAATTGCCTGAGCAGCTTTGCCAGACTATCATTCTCCTCCTCCCTCTAGAGATTCTGAGGCTGAGCTACAACTAACAATCTGGAAAGATGTCCAAGATATGTTAAGGAAAAAACATGAGATGCAGAAGAGTCCATTAGTAAGATTCCATTTCTGTAAATAATATAGCCATAATTACAAGTCCCATTTGCCCATATCATTACATATCATTACATGCCTAGAATGGTATGGAAGAACATACAGTAAATGTAAATAGTGGTTTTCTCTAAAGGATGGTGTTATGAAGGGTTTTCTGTCTTGAAGTACAAGATGGGATTATTTCAAATTATTAATCAGTGTGTTTAATCCCTGAACTAGACTCACCAAAACCCTTTATGGGTGCCCTAGCTTGAGTCACATACAACAGAATAAGAAAAATGTTGCCAATACTCAACTTTTAAGGAAAAAAAAAATCTTTTTGTTTTCTGCCCTAAATCGAGGGCAGCGAGATTTCTGCCGTATAGTGACAGAGCAAAGGTTTAAGATTGAGCAAGACTGGAAGAAAATACCCCATGGGCTGCCAAGAAGACACACAGGGGTCACCACCAGGGACAGGAGAAAGTGACAAGGAGAAATTGTGAGCTCCATGGAGGAAAGTCTGGCCAGCTCCAGGGAGCTGCAGGGAGCTGAGAGTGACCAGGTTCCTTGGTGAGGACAATCCATGGCCAAGGGTAGCCTGTCCCCTGTTGATGTTCATCTTAGAATTACACTGATCTACTGCCCCGCGTATACCCAGCACTGTCCTATGCCTGCTTTCTACCCACCTCCAGTGGAAAACTCCCAGTATCTAGTTCAACACTAAATATTCATGACCTATCACCTTGCCCCAAATCGGATGAAACATGAGCAACAGACAGTGATTACAGGGGAAAATAACACCTTGCTATGGACTAGATGAACAAATTTGCAGTTACTGCCGGGATGGCAGTGGGAACATATAAGTCCTGATACATGAACGTTTCATCATGTTTTCCTTTTTTGCTGCATACATGTACCACTTGGTGATGAGAAACATGTTTCAGGAACACCTGGATGGCTCAGCTGGAAGAATGTGCAACTCTTGATCTCAGGGCTGTGAGTTCAAGCACCACATTAGGTACAGAGATTACTTAAAACTAAAATCTTTAGGGGCACCTAGGTGGCTCAGCCAGTTAAGTGCCGACTCTTGATTTCGGCCCAGGTCATGATCTCAGGGTCGTGGGATCAAGCCCCATGTCCGGTTCTGTGCTCTGTGTGGAGTGTGTTTAAGATGTTCTCCTTCCCTCTATCCTCCCCCGTGTTCATTCTCTCTCTCTCAGAAAAAAAAAATAAATAGGTAAAATAAAATCAATCTTTTAAAAAAGAGAGACTTTTTTAAAATATTTATTTAGAGAGGGACGGAGAGAGAACATATGTGTGCATATGCTTGCGGGGAGGAGGAGAGAGGGAGAGAGAGAACCTCAAGCAGACTCCCCACTAAGTGCAGAGCCCAACCTGGGGCTCATCTCATGACCCATGAGATTGTGACCTGAGCCAAAACCAAGAGCCCAACACTGAACCGACAGAGCCACCCAGGTGCCCCCAAAAGAAACATGTTCTAAAAGATCCAGTATGATCCAGTATGATCCAGTATGACTCACCATTCACTATTTATCAAGTCTAAACTCAACATTGGTTCTTTAGACCTTCCTTCTGTCAACTTCCTATCAGACCAATCCAGTGTCTAATTCATGCCCCAATGATGCCTTTTTCCCCATTCACAGATACACAAGCACATGTGTGCATGAGTGTGCCCCATGTGATCCCGTCTTTCCATTGCATGCCCAGGCTCTCTGCCTGGATACCCTCTTCCTTCCGTCACTCTCATCCCTTTAGTTACTAAATGCTGACCGAATTTCTCTGCGGCTTTTGAAAACAACCACATTGCTTCACAGTTACTTGATCTGCCACTGTTTGTCTTCACACAGCCTGAACTGGGGATGTCTCCTCCACAGGCATGGTTGCTTTTCGCTCCATGGTCATAGCACCCCATTCAACACTGTCCACCACCTCCGACACAGGATTGGAGGTTAACTGCTCCTTTACCAAATATGATCGCTCACTAATAAACTAGAATCTAAACACTGTTTCCAGAAAGGACATTTTTAGACTGGAATGAGTTTTTAATACTTCCTGGTCGTAGTTGTAATAAGACTCCATTAACAGACAGTGGTGAGGCTAATTAGTGACATGTGCACAGAAGTTTAGAGTTGACCGAGATCTGTTCACATTTGGTTTTCTTACAGAATCTCCATCAGTCCTCTAGGAAGGGGATAGCAGAATGTGACTCTGCCTCCTTCTCAACTGAGATACCAAAAAAATGCTATCTGTGGGGTGCCTGGGTGGCTCAGCCAGTTAAGCGTCTGCCTTCAGCAAAGGTCATGATCCCAGGGTCCTGGAATCGAGTCCCACATTGGGCTCCCTGCTCAGCAAGAAGCCTGCTTCTCCCTCTGTCTGCCGCTTCCCCTGCTGTGTCCTCTCTCTCTGACAGATAAATAAAATCTTTTTAAAAATTTTAAGAATAAATAAAAAATAGTATCTCTCAAGATGATTGGCACACACCACTCCCAGCATGTGCATAAAGATGGTCCCAGAACCCTTTCCACAACTCTTGGTCCCTGTATTGATATGGGTATGAAAAGAGGGCAGATAGGTACAAGAACTTTTCGGAGGTGTTTTGATGAGAATCGCCATAAAGATATCTGCAGACAGAGCTGTGGTGCTCTGAGCACCCAACAAGACGCCATATGGAATATGTGTGCACAACCCAGAGCGGTAGGAAGACTTCAAGGAAGCACATTGAGCAAGGGTTCTAGGTAGCCAGCTCCTTATGTTCTGAACAGAGTGAGTGACTCTCAGAAGAAGGAGTGGTTGAAACATGAAAACACAAACTGCCCTGTATTCAGTTAGCTTCATGGGTCTGACAGCCAAATGAAGGTGAAAAAGAAGAGAATTTGGCTGGAGAAGGAGCTGCAGGGCAGCTCTGGATCCCTCCCTGTTGGGTCAGGGGCTTAGGCAGCTGGGGAGAAGGTAGACATTTCTGGTCCTGCTATGGTCACATCCCAACTTCTGTGGCCTGAGTGTTGGGCACCAAGTAGTACATTCCCCAGCCTTGACCTACGTGTGGTTCCATATCGCTGAATGGGGATGCAGCCCAAGGAGGCAGAACCGTTCCCCATTTGAAGACCAGGCCATGTTACCTCATCTTGAATAGAAAGACTGATACCTCTTATGGTTTGTCTCCCTCTCTGGTTTCCTCTTGCTTCATTTTGTTCTCCCTTCCCCAATGATCCTCTGAATTGTGTAAGACTGATGAATCACAGACCTGTACCCCTGAAACAAATAATACATTATATGTAAGTAAAATAGAAAAGAAAGAAAGAAAGACTAATACCTATCTCCTTGCCTAGAGGAAGAGGGGAGGAGAGGGCTAGGGAGAGGAAGAGAGGGAGAGGAGAGGCGTTGCTGGTAAAAAGACTTTGGAAGTATCAAAGATAAAGGCAAAGCCATCTGCTTCCTATATTATTCTATTTCTGGAGATGAAGTTTGACCCAAAAAAGTGTGTTAGTGAAAGCACTCACCTCAGTGAGTGTTTCTGCATTATTTATTGGAGGGTCTAAAGTTGAACGCGTGCAGGGCACCTGGGTGGTGGGTGGTTAAGTGTCCAACTCTTGGTTTCAGCTCAGGTCATGATCTCAGGGTATGAGATAGGTCTCTGCACTCAGCGTGGAGTGTGCTCAACACTGTCTCATCTTCTGCCCCTCCCCCCCAAATAAACAATAAATCTTTAAAAATAAATAAATATGAATGTGTGCCTTACTATACACCAGCATCACTTTTGCAAAGGGCCACATGGGCCTGGACTAAATGTGGGATGACTATTTAGCATGATAAAAGCTAGTAGGACACCATTAAACTAGGGGTGGGGGAAGGGGGAATATCGTCAGACTAAATTCTCTTCCTTATGATACACAATAATAAAAACAACAAACCTGTTAAAAATAACTATGCCACATTCAACTTTGGGAACCTCAATTTGATTTCTTTGAAACACAGCAGGGTTAGTCCCCATTTTTGTAATGAGAACGCACTGATTTTTATCTTACTTTTTCCAATCATAAGCTTGCAAGGTCTCTAGATAAATCTCTGCCTCTGGGAGGGTCAGTCTGATATCAGCAGATCTTGGAATGTGACCCCCACAAACATAGAAACTAACATGCCCTCTCCATGCCGAGCCCACAACCGGACCTTCATGCCATTCTTTCATTGAACAAGTAGATTGAGAACTCACCATGTGCCAAACATGACGCCAGGAGCTGGGCATAAAAGAGCAAAAAAGACATGCAAGTCATCTGCTCTCCTCGTGCAGTTCCAGAAAATTAATTTGGAGAATTAGCTGGAGATCTATGACAAGTAAGAGATTTCAAAGGAATTGTAACTCAACATCAAATTAAGTTTAGGTATGTGGGTTTTGGGGGTTTGGGTTTTGTTTTTGTTTTTGTTTTTGTTTTTGTTTTTAGCTACCCATACATTTTGCACATAATAAACAATCAGCATACAAAGAATTCATCAGTAAGGGACCAAAAGTTGCCTCATAAGTAGGAAATTCCAGCCCTTTTTGTTACATGGCCCTGCTAAGAAAATAATTGATATTAAGAATAAATTGAGAATGTAGATAAACATATAGAGGTGGTTCCGTGTAGATTCTGTTGTTGGTTCTCACCTGGCAATTGTTGTCCAATGTTCTATGATTCCTTTTACCCAGGGAACATGGGGGACTGTGGGAACATAAAAGTCAGGGCAACAAAGAAATGTATTTCTGTCTACCAATATTTCGTTCTTAAACTCACTCTCGAATAGGTAAACACTTTTTAAATGGAAGAAAATTAGTCTCTGCTTTTCCCTTAACTCCCCTTCCAAAGTGAAGGAGATTTTCTGTAAACTTGTCTCTCTAACCTGCAGATTCTGTCTCAGTGGATCAATGAGAAAATGTTTTTGACAAGTCAAATGTTCTTTTCTTTTTTTTTTTTTTAGGGGAAAAATAACCCTCTCTATCCAAGCTGCCAAGATTGTGGCTTAGGTGTCCTCCGTGCCTCAAGCTATCAATCCGCATTTCACTGTAGATGTTGCCCAGATGTCTTGGTCAGTGCACATTAAAGGCTTAGTTTGCTGGCTTCTTAGGAAAGAGATTTAGCATGAGCACATGTTAGATGTTAAGAAACATCCTTCTCCACTGAAAGTAAAATTTTATTTCTCAGGGAGAAAAAAATACAACATGTAGTCACTGGGATGCATTATGAACCTGTTATTGCATGTGGGATTTATGATCAAGGTCTCTCTCTCTCCTACAAGGATTCTTCAGCTAAGGGCAGAATTACAGATTTAGGTGGACACACACACACACACACACACTCACACACGCGCGCACACAGAAGCAAATCTTTCACAGACCTTTGGCCCCATCTAGTGGCCATGCTCTGTTAGGTCTCACAGTTGTTTTCCTCAGATTTTGAGGAGGATTTTTGAGGAGGATTTTTGAGGAGGCTGTCTGTGGCAGTGAAAGCTCACGAGCTCCTCTTCTAAACAGTCTTGGCAGAGGACAGAGTTGGCCGGCACAGGGACTGTTGTGCCTCAGAACACTGTGCTGGGTACATGGCATTTCCTCACAGACTCCCAGAGAGAGAGCTGCAGCCGGATCTCATGGCATCTTGAAAGGAGCCATTTTCCCAAACCCATCTGTAAAGTGCTTTTGGTGTGTCTGCTTAGTCGCCTGCTTGAAGCACACTGTCTGGAACACATGGGCGGGGGCGGGGAGGAGGTGCGTGTGCGCGCGCACGTGTGTGTGAATGTGCATGCGCACTTGTGTGTGGGGTGTGTGTGTGTGTGTGTGTGTGTGTGTGTGTGTTGTAGGGAAGCAGCCTGAAAATGCTCAGGGCTTGTGCTGAGCTTCGCGGTGCCAACTGGCATCAGGAAAGGACATATGCGAAATCACACTCCACATGGCCTCTAAATTTAGATAAGCTGTCAATATCCTGTACTAGAGGGGCCTTCTTTCTCCTTGCTCTGGTTTAAAGGCTTAGAAACAGAAGCCAAGTTTAGCCCATTTGAAAGCGCCGGCAGTTAATGGTGCTGTCCAGAAGGATGTCAAATCGCGGCTTACGCTATTGACTGAGTGCAATGGAGAAGCCACCAGCCTCACGGAAGCGGTGACCCGGAGTCAGCCCCCTCCCTGCAGGGGGAACAAAGGCAAGTGGTCAGAGGCACAAAGAACTGGTCCTTGTCACGGTCCCTTTTCCTTCTGCTCACCCCACCCCTCAGGTGCCACTACTTAGCCAATCAATTTTTTTTTTCTTTTAAAGATTTTATTTATTGATTTGACAGAGAGAGATCACAAGTAGACAGAGAGGCAGGCAGAGAGAGAGAGAGAGAGAGGGAAGCAGGCTCCCTGCTGAGCAGAGAGCCCGATGCGGGACTCGATCCCAGGACCCTGAGATCATGACCTGAGCTGAAGGCAGCGGCTTAACCCACTGAGCCACCCAGGCGCCCCTAGCCAATCAATTTTAAGAGTAAATGTCAACAGAAATTGGTCTTACGTGGACACCCAGATCCTCTTTTTCTCCAACAAGTCTGTACTCTAGGAGGAGAAGTTGGTGGAGATGAAGAGGGGGCGTCCTCAGCCCTGCAGGACTCGGAAGGCCTGTGGCAAAAAGCTTCAGCACCCTGTCAGCCTTACAGAAGTTCTCGAGGACAGACTGGTGGCCAAGGATGGCCCTGAGAGGACGACCAGCTCCCTTCTCACGTCAACCCTGGTTCATCGTGAATCTAGTAATCATTGCTCTATTTTTTCCCCTGCCCTATTTATCTTTATTGCCCTATTTTTTAAATTATTTTTAAATTATTGTTGCCTGTCAGCAGGGAATTTAAAAGTAAAATGTGGTAGGACAGAAATTCACTTCTTAGACTCCCTTGTCTATTTAATTCCCAAGTAAAAAATGTGTGTCTCACCATCAAAAAGATATTAGTTACCTCATTAACCCCCATCCTGTAAAACGGAGCTATTAATAGTATCTGCCCCATTGAGTTACTGTGAGAATTAAGTGTGTTAATACATGTACAAGACTTGTAACCGTACCTGTGCTCTCAGTAAATGTCAGCTACAGTTACTTAATCCAGCACTCCAAATGAACAGGGTCAAGGGGCTAAGGCAGATTATTAGCTCTTTGAAAATTCTTTTTGTAGGTTGCATGACTACATTTTTAGGAAATACGTGTCTTCCTTCCAGGACCTCAAGCTCCTTAAGGAGGAAGAACCATCAAGACATGTCCCATGGGATTCTGCAGCTTCCCAATTCCATCCACACCTCAGGAGACCTCGAGAATTTGAATGGGAAGATGTGGACTCTGCTAGTGCCCACGGGCGCCTTGGGATGCCTCCTTGATGGTCACAGGAAACAGCCGCTGGGACCCTGCAGAGGAGAGGGCCCCACCATCAGCAGCTGTGATCACCTATCTTAGAATTTCTGAAAACCCTTAGGAAGCATTATAGATGTATGCTTCAACTTTCAGGGCAGACTTGGAATTTTAATTCAATGAAACTATCTGAACAGTCCACTCGGGACAAAGATTGACATACCACGGGTGGGGAAAAACTCCTTCATTATTCATCCTTACTGGGAAGACAAGTAATTTCAGCCTGACGAGACAAAAATGAGAAGAGGCAGACAGAGCCAGCAAGTGAGAAAATGAGACAGACAGGCAGACGGATGGGTGGATGAACTGACGGACAGATGGACAGATACATACATATACACATACATACCTAGAATGATTGATGGATACACACGTGTGCATACTTACATACACGGAATGAGAGCAAGAGAGAGATATGTACAGATACACGGACGTCTCCACTAAGGAGAAAGGTACAATGAGAGACACACTCCACAGCCTTTTTGTTCCTCACCCCAGAAACACAATGGCATCCTAGATTCCAGCCTGTACATCATCTCTTAAAAAGCTCATTGAGAAGTTCGGTCATGATCCTATCCTTATCCCAGAGCTCTCGGGAAACCTTGCCATTAACTCTTACAATTGCTGCACCTGCTTATACACTCCTGGGAAAATGTCAAGATCTTTTTTCCTTTTGTGGAACAGAGGCTACAGTGAAGGCACTTTTCTTTTTCTGAGACTTTTTCAGATGGGTTTTTTCTTTTTTTTTTTTTTTTTCTGCTACAATTCCAAAGATTTTCTTTTAGACTGCGATGGAAAGCACAAAGAGGCATTCAGCTCAGCCTGCAGATTGCTAGAAAACCCTTCACATCCCTCGGAAATTAGAGAGGCAGCCGCACTCATCAGCAATAGTGTATAAATTTGGAAGGAGTGATTTTATAGAATCAGACCATTTTAGAATGAGGAGAAACATTAGTCCATCCTCTTCATCTCGGAGATGAGGGGACTGAGGTACTTAGGATCTAATCTTCAACTACTCAGGGCCTCGTTCTTCTCATCTGTGAAGCAGGAGAATGATCGCGCAGTGGCGAAATTAACCACAAGCTGATATTCAGGACCGTGAGGTCGAAGAGCGCGTGCTGTTTCCAGAAGCCCCCAACCCTGGGCTGCCTCCTCCACGCTGCTGAGCAACAGCAAAGCCACCCTTGCTGCCCTGGAGCCCCGGCCCCACACCTCCCTCACCCCAGATTCACAAGAAGGAAATCCAGGTAGATGGCCTGGCTAGTCCCAGGACGCCCGGCAATTACAATTCTGAGTGTTATTTACTCGCCAACCACATTAAGTACACACCTGTGGTGGGGAATATTTAGTGCATCTGTCTGGGAAACAGCTTTGCCAAAATTGTGCAAAAACGCATGTGAGGAAATTATCTCTTAGTCCCACGGTGGGTATTATGTCTTTTATTGTCTCTGTATTTGGAAGTATTTTCTTTTTTAAAGATGCAATTTTAAAAGACTGCTCCATCGAGGGCATGGGGAAGGGGGAGCCGGGAGAGAAGAAAACAGAAGGGAAACAACAGAGGGCGACCCCACCCACGGGAACCTGAGCTGGGGGAGCTCAAGCAGTCCACGGCTGCCCACGCGGAGCCCAGGGAACCAGACACCTGTCTGGAAAGTAGAGGAACTGGATGTGAGGAGAAACTCCTGGGAGCTTTGTCAAGAGGGTAGGCCCACAGGCTTCAAGTGGTAGGAAAAGACGCTGACAATTGACCCACAGAGAACCTGCCCAAGGACTGGCCAGCGAGGAGCGACGGGCAGACCAAACAGAGCAGAGAACATGGCCACAGAAGCAAGTAGCACTTCCAGGGGTGAGAGTCTCCCCCAAAGGCTAAATAGGAAATCTAAAGGAGCTTTATAGGTTTCAATTTAGGAAAGTCAAACTTCTCCAGAGGAGAGAGAAAAATGATAGTTATCTGGACTAGAACCAACAAGATCATCACGGGAGGGAGGAAGACAGGCAGGTATCTGGAAATAGGACAGAATGGTGGCCTGCAATAATAGAGTATGCTCCTCTCCACCCATCCCAAATAGCAATGTCCACACGGATGAATCCATGTTTAAAATATGAACTGGGGCACCTGGGAGGCTCAGTCAGTTAAGCATCCGCCTTAGGCTTAGGTCATGTTCCCAGGGTCCTGGGATCGAGTCCCACATCAGGCTCCTTGCTCAGCAGGGAGTCTGCTTCTCCCTCTGCCTGCTGCTCCCCCTGCTCATGCTCTCTCCCTCTCAAATAAATTAATAAAATCTTAAAATAAAGTGAAATGAAATAAGATAGAATAAAATAAAATATGAATTGGGCCTTGGGAGCAAAGGCTTGGAGCATTCAGGTAGGCAATAAACATGGCTACTTTCTTTCTGGATTCACCCAGAATGAATCTTAGAGGAAAGAAAGCCTGAGGGTGTGCTTTTCTGAGAGCTGCCCCTCGCCTGAGAATGGTCTAGGGGTGGGAGAGGAGAGTACACGGAAGTAGGCCAAACGGGTCACGACAGTCACCTGGACTTCCTCTATTGTCCAAGGCCGTGGAAGGCTATTTCTAGCCTAGGAAAATGAATCTATACGTATTTTACCTGAGCTTGCCAGCAACTACCTTGGGGCTTGGGCTAGAGTCCAAACAGCAAGGAGGAATGACCTCTACCTGGCTCTGTACTCTGTGCATATGCTTTCGAGAAGGTCCGAGGAAGTGTAAGTCACAAGAGAGGGACAGGCAGCCTGCACAAAGCAATTGTGCAAAGCAATTCCCAAGAGCCATCTCAGGGAACCTGAGGCCAAAAGAAAGCTCCCAAACCTCAAAAAGAGTAGGAAGGAGGACTAGGAAGATACACAGCTCCATCAGTCTGAGCAGCTTAAGAGGCATCCAGCCTGACCAGACCTGGGTAGCTAAAACTGACAGCACAGCATAAGAAGGGCATCCAAGAACATCTCAGTGGGACTTCCCACACAATTCAAGAGTGGGAGCACAGAATTGCAGGTACGACTCTCTGCTGTAAGAATGTTACAAGGTGCCTAGAATCTTGTCTACCTCTCTGGGGCTGTTTCTTTTCCCTTGTTCTAGCTCTCTGTGGGTGAGCAGCCCTAAAGCCCTTGGACCAGACAGCTCCACTTGCTGCAGGAAGCAGGAAAGTTAGAGAAAGAACTTCCTCCTCTACCACCACACTTGGACTGGGAAAGAGGAAAAGTCCCCCGGAAAGGGCAGAAGATGACAACTCAGAAGAGGAGCATGAGAGTCAGGCTTAACCTCTGGAACCTTCACAGCTCCATAAATGAGAAGCCAGTGGTGGGGCTTGAGGAGGGACACACATGGCAAGAACTCAGCCCCGAACAGTGAGTGAGAAGCGTGAGTGCTGGTCTTGACTCTGTGGGCAAGTCTGCCCTACCTCTCTGGGACTCCTAAAGTAGGAATTGGCTTCTTTACTACAACGTTGGCCAGAGCCATGGGGTCCTAAGGTGGCAGATGTGGGAATGTTTCGCCCTGAGTGCAGGAGCAGAGGGATGCATTGTCATGAGAGAATTTTAATACAGTAATAAAACTGGCTCAGTCACTCTGCTTTTTATTATCACCCTGAGAAGGCAATCGGAAGCAATGTCTGTGCTAAAATGCTCTTTGTCAGCGCATTTTATATTACACACACACACACACACACACACACACACACACACACACCTGTTTGCTTTGAGGAGCGAGAGCCCTTAGTTGGCAGGAGGTCCATGGAAGAGCTTTCCAGTGCACCCAATAATTACGAACGGTTAGTGCTACTCTAACACTGAAACGTAACGCTGCGGAAAATGTGAGAGCGGAGGTGCCGTGGGCTGCAGGATGGCCCCAGAGACAGCAGCTCTTCATGTCTGGAACCTGTCAATGTTACTTTCCTTGGCGAAAACCTCTGCAGATGTGATGAAGTTAAGGATCTTGGGGTAGAGAAATTATCCTGGATTATCTCAACGGGCCCTACATGCAATCATAAGTGTCCTCATTAAACGAAGAGGCAAAGGGAGATTTGACATGGACAGAAAACAAGGCAATGTGGTTGCTCAATGAATCTAGAAGCTGTAAGTAACAGATTTCCCCCTAAGCCTCCAGAGGAAACACAGCCCTGCCCGACACCTGGATTTCAGCCCAGGGAAACTGACCTCAGATTTTCAGCCTCCCAGAAAAGTGAGAGAAAAGTTGTTTCAAACTACCAAGTTTGCGATTACTGTGTTACAGTAGCCATGGGAAGCTAACTCAGGCAGGGAGGGGAAAGATAACTGCAACCAATGGAGAACATCTTCAAAGGGGAATTTTGGTCTCTAGGACTTTCTACACCTTCTCCCTGGGGCCCAATATTCCAGATCATCAGAAGAGGACAGGATATCCTAAGAGATGAAGGCTGGTGAACACAAAGTTGTAAAACCAGCTTGGACAGTTCCTATCCCCTCCCCCACCCCTCCCCGCCCCAGGTAACCTCTGGGAAACTCCACCCCAAAGAAGGTGGTGGCCATCCACCACCATCAGTAGTGCCCTTGGGACATTAGTGTGACTCTGCCCCCAGTCCAGAGTTCCCAGTTCAGACACATGGGCTGGCCAGGACAGTCATACTCAAGTGACATCCTGGACAGTTCCTGGAAAACCTTCCTCGGCTGGCTCAGCCTCTTGTTCTCCGTCGGGACTGCTCCTTTGGTAGACAGTCTTTGTGTGCCATTCAGATAGCAGATCATTTATCCATGGCAGGAAGCATTTCATCAGTGACCTACTTTCTCACTCCACACGTTACAGAAACCCAAATCCCTGCCTAAAGTGAGAAGACGATGGAGCCAAGAAGTCCAAGAAATGAGTTACGTCTTAAGCCCCAGTGGGCGGAAGTAAAACAACCAGGCTCACCTGGGCTTGACTCCCCACCCTGCCCACCCATAACAGAAGGAAACTTAAAAAGCAGCAAAATGCCATGAGAAATAAGGATTAACGATGGTTAATAAACGTACTGAAAATGTGAACTGCCTCTGTGGCTTATCCCAGTGGCGTCTCATGTCCTCAGTCTGTGTGCGGCTAGGAAAAGCCCTGTCCATGCTGAATTCGGGTGAATCAAAACAGAGCTTCAGAACACTGCATGAGAGTTGTTCACTAAAGAAATCTCCCTGTGAATTCTTTCATAATGTGAGGACTCTCTTTTTAATTTATTTTTGATGAAAATCTGGATTCTTCCCTTCGTATTTGTTTAAGGAGAGATGCAGATTTACAAGTACAAATTCAAGTGAGTTCTGCTTCACTGCCAAGGTTAATTGCTGTCCTTCTTCCAAGGAAAACTAGGCTTCTGAGCCTCAGCTGCACTGTTTTTACAAGCATCAACCTGGCCGCCCTACAAGAATTCCCCCAGCTATTCCCACAACCCACTCCCAGACCGAGGAGCATTAGGGCCATGGAGTCAAGCAATCGTCAAAGTCCCACAGCAGTAAAAGGTACTGAACTGGAGGAGGAGGTTGAGCAAATAACGGAAAGGGATACTGATATTTTTAAACAAGCGAATGAATTCAAAATACTCTAATTCTATTATATTATTAGAGGGAAAAGAAGGGACGATAAGGACTGGAAGAGAAAGACAGAGGAGGAAGGGAAGAAAGATCAAAATAAAAATAATAGATAAAGGAGGAAAATTAAATATTATGAAAACAAAATGCAGGCTATGCAGAGAAAGGTACAGTGGATTCCAAAATTTGGAAAATCTCTTTAGTCACTGGGACTGGGACTTAAGAAGAGCCCTCTGGACTACTAATGCCTTACATTTGCACAGTGTTTTACAATTTTCAAACAACCTTCCTTTTGACCCTTAGGACAGCCTGAAGACACGCCCTTTTACACACAAGTACACAGAGGCAGTTGGCATCCTGTCCAATACTCTACCCCGGGAGGGCAGCGCCTGACACTCGGGCCGCATTCCCAACACAGTACCTTTCCCACTGGCCCCCTGAAACACCCTGGGGTGGACAGGGGCCCCCAAATCCTTGCATGCTGCTTTCATCGTGTGGAAGCAAATGGGCAAACACCTCAAAGTCACCCCCATTTCATTTGTACTAAATTATGTTTATAATCTGAGTTTGCTGGGGCAGCTATAACCAATGACCATAGACTGGGTGGCTTAAACAACAGATAATTATTTCATGTACTCTGAAGGCTGAGGAGATCAAGCTCAAGGAGCCACCAGATGTGGTATCCGATGAGAGCTCACTCCTTGGCCTGTGGATGCCTCCTTCTCCAGGTGTGCTTGCCAGGTCTTCCTTTGTGCACGCTTGTGAAGAGAGCTTTTGTGTCTCTCTCTCTATTAGGACACTAATCCCATCATGGGGCTCCACCACCATGACCTAATTTAAACCTAATTCTCTCCCAAAGTTACCTCCAAATACCAACATGTTGGGGATTAGGACTTCAACACATAACTTTTGGGGGACACAATCATTTAGTTCATTACATAACCTGAACCACAAAATCCAGGGTCTGTCAGAAGTTTCCAACAGTAGGTAATGAATCTATGTATTGGTAAAGACCATTGACCAATGCTGACATGGGAAGCCAAGGGGGGGTGGAAAAAGCAGAAGACAGGAGCTCCAGAAGGCCCCCTCCTACCTCAGTTTGCACCAGACAGAACTGCAAAGCATGGCGCGTTTATCCTGGATCCTTCCAGCCCTCTCTCAGAAGCCTCCTATTCTTGGATAGCAGCCCTCTCCGGGGAAGCCTGGGCTCTCCAGTAGCCTATCTCACCCTGCCTGCCCCCTGCTGGGAGTTTTTCTCCCTACTGTGGACCCAGTGTTTGTGTCCTCCCAGAATTCATACTAATGAAACCCTAATCCCCAATGTGATGGTATTTGGAGGTGGGGCCTTTGGGAGGTAATAAGGTCATGAGGCTGGGGCCCTCACGGTGGGATCAGCGACCTTATAAGAAAAGACAGCAGAGTTCAAGATTGCTCTCTCTCTACCCCACTCCCCACTTTCTCCCCCTTCTCTTCTCCCTCTCGCTGTTATCCCCACATGAGGAAACCAGGAAGACATTCTCACCAGAACCCATCAATGCTGGCACCATGATCTCAGATTTCCCAGCCTCTAGAACCGTAACAAATAAATGTTTGCTATTTAAGCCAATCTATGGTTTTCTTGATATAGCAGCTGGAACTAAGATACTCCCCTAGCTTAACAATAAACATTTTTGTTTACCTAGTACACAAGGCTTTAAGCCACCACCACCCCAACCCCCAACTCATACACACACTTGTGCGTGTGCACACCCACACACACACACACGTTGTGCTGGTAAGTGTTCATCGGCCTGTCTCTAAAAGACAAAATGCCCTGACTTGTAAGATTTGCCATTTCAATAGTGAGAATATTACCACCGTGGCTCATTTCAAATAACCAATGTGACATCCCTAAGTGGGGAGTCGGGAAGAGCTAACCCAGTTGTCCATCGTCATATAGCATTTCTACCACACACACAGCAGACGCAGAGAGCTTCAAAGCATCAGTCATTATAAAATAATCAGAAAATGATGAGTTTGTGGTATTTTTTACCTTTGTTTCTAACAGAATTTGCTGAATTATAGCTCCTATCATTGAATTCATAATAATGATGGCTGTGTTTAAGAACCAGCCCACAGATTTGCAGAAACTGTTACCGTGAGCTCTATCCTGCGCACAGGGGGAGCAACTAAGGGCAGCAAAAAACTGCCCCACCCAGTCTCCATTTGGGCCTCATTTCCAGTCCACCAAGGGGACTACTGATCGGTGACATTTATCCTGTGACTCCAACCACAAAGGTTGAACTTCTTTGCAGGTAACTTTGCAGGTCTAGGAAGCAGATGTTCCTTGGTGTCCTATCCAGTTAGAAGTGTTTTTCAGTAGATGCTCTACCACAGGACAGATACTAGCCTCGAGCCCTGTGACCTCTGCTGGCTCCCCTCCCTGCACCTCCTGTCATCTGAAACACACCCAGGAGCCAATGTGGCCCCCAAACACCGGAATAAAACATGACATTCCAGTCACGCAGGGTTTGGACTCGACAATGCCAAAATGTTGGAGCGCGTAAAACGACTTCCCCTCTGACTCGACTTCCTGTGTTGACATGTAGAGAAGGCCAGGCTGCTCCCAGCAACCACACATGGGGCACACCCGGTGGGGGCGGGGGGGGGGAGTCTTTCTGAGAAAGTCTCACAAGGCCTTGAAACAGGGGTAGAAGCCAGCTGCCTGCTCTGCTCTGACGCCCTTGACTAGAGGTTGAACTTTCTCGCTCACCTTCCCAAGCACATGATATTGGAAAAAAGGATGGCAGAGCCAGCAAATCCTCTCATCAAAGAGGCATTGACTTTTAATTTTACAAATGTGGCTCTTTTCCATAAGGAACAGAGAGAATTCATTAGGAGTCATACTCCAGAGACTTAGTCCACCTCCATGTTTCTTTCTCCTGGCTAGCTTATAATTATACCCTAGATTTCTGATTACAGAAACTTCTCCCCTTAACCTTTGTACAGTTTGAGACTCTCCTTTGCCAGAGCGACTTATAAAAATGAGAGGATACAGGAAATTGGCCAAGAAAGGGACCTTCCTTCCCAACTCATGCTTCATCCACAGATAAAAGGAATGAGTGGGAACACCAAGCTAATGAGACCATCACCATCCCTGGAAAACAATTCCCATGTGCGTCCTTCTTGAGAGGGGGCAGAAGCAAACTCTGCTGCTACCCTGTCCTACAAATAAAAGAGCCATTGAAAAGAAGCTCGTTTAAAGCATGCGACACTACACAGACCTGGTCAGTGCCACATCTACCAGCCGGATAGATAAGTTCACGTGTCACAAGCTGTCCACGGCATTGTCTTACCATCTGCTGAACCGCACAGAGGAGGAAATTACACAGATCAGCAGCCTTTACCACTCGCCTGCCCTGAATCCTCCTTCTGCTGCCATAGAAGCAAGGCCATTCCCAAAGCCTCTGTAGGAGGAAGGGCCCCCGTAGGTGTGCACCTGCGAGTGGTTGTACATCGAGAGGCACGGGTGTGGGAAAGGCGGAAAGAGATGCTAATTCGAGAAGGAGGCAGCGACGGACAGGGCTCCTATCTGCCTGTGGCAAATGCATCGCTCTGCTAGTGGGGAGAACAACAGAACATCTGAACAGTGGCGATGTCTCTCCCCGCCTCACACACTTATCATTTCTTCTTTTCAGAAAGAAAATTTCTCTCTAGCTTTGTGTTATTAGTCTCCAGTGATGAACAATGGGTTGGAAATTCTGAGAAAATAAACTGCTGAAATTATTATTCACTCCCTGCTCCAGATTGCTCTGTGAGCTACGGAATACACGTTCTGCATTCGGTGACTAAGGCCCCGTCCCATGTGTTTTCCCAGTTCAATCAACTGTGCTAAGAACTGTCACAATAGCCCTTGACGACAAGAAAATAAAATTTAGGGTAGAATGGAAAGCCTGACTTGCATGGTAATTCTCGTTTGCACCTGTTCCCCCACCCCTCCTTACTCCCTTTCCCCCCACATTGGCAGTGTTTGCGAACCTCTCCATCCACCTTAATGACAAAGGAAAAGAAATGGGTTGTTTTTCCAGTTTGGATAACTGCTTCTGAAATGTTGTCACAATCTTGCAAATGACTATATTTCTTTCATGTCAGACCACTGTGATTTCTGCACAACACAGGTTACAGTTTTGTGAGGGTTCTGGTCTGCTGAGAGGCTTGAGTTTTGTTTCGGTTTGGGGTTTTTTTTGGGGGGGGGTTGTGGGGGTTTTTTTGTTGTTGTTTTTAAGAAAAAGACAAAGCAAAAACCAAATAAGTCACCGTGATAACTTATGACAGAAAAATCAACATCTGAATCAAATGATAATAGCAGGAGCCAGGCAGCAGGGACAGGATGTGTCTTGTGCCAAGAAAAGAAAGGCACGGAAAGTTATTTAAAACTGATCGAACCCCACTAGGAGTCACAATCCCATCACGGTTTCCCTTTGGAAAAGCAGTTTTCAGAAGCCCCAATTAACCTTAATTGAATTCTGCCTTAGTAATATCTGGAATTTTAATTGACTGGGAAGGTGATCATAAATCTCCGTTCATAATGCGGCTTAGCCATTACTAAATCCCCGGATGGCACACAGCCTTGTCATGCAGGGGACTTACTATTCTGCGGGCGAGGCTGGTTTTTAGATCATAAAACAAACAGTCAAAAAAGAAAGCCCTTCACTGTCAGAGACAGCCTGAAAACGGCTTCAGTGCAGAAGTTCAGAGGAGAAATAAAGGATTCGGATGAACCAAAGGTTCACGTTTGTGCCGTAGGCTTCAATGCCTTCCCAAAACGTGACCTGAAGCGTCCAGCCCGCTAAGCCTCCCCAGAAGAAATTATCCCCCAATCATTTAGGATACGCATAGTATCATTCGCGTTTTCTCTTTTAGAAAACCATCAGTTCACTTTTTTTTTGATTAAAACTGCTGAGGACAGGGAACTATCTTAGGCCTTTCAAATTGCCTGAATGTAGCTATTTAACTCAAAGACTCCCAATGAGGTGCCTCTTCAGAACCCCAACAGCATCCAAAACTGAGGGAAGCCTGAGCATGTGTGTTTTGAAGAAAAAAAGAAATCTCCCTAGTAGATTCAGATTTGGAATTCCCTACCACCCACCCAAACACACCACCTCCCATTGAAAAACCATGGCTTTAGCCAATGTGACAGGCTACCCCAATCAAAAAATCAGGTGGGTTGGTTCTTGTTTCACTAAATTGAATGTATGCTTAAAATCAAGTAAGTTAAGTTACTAGTTATTTTGAAATTATGTAGAAATAGTTTGGGTGTGATTTGACATTATAGGAGGCCCCACGTCTTAAGAAAAGATACTCTCTTGTTTCTCCCATTTTCACCCATACATCTTGATCCCTCTACCATAGTCAAAGAAAAATCAGAGTATTTCCCCTATATAATGGTCTCCTTGCTTATGTTTCAGTTGAATGCTCACTACCACTGCCAGCAGAGACCAACAAAACCCTAAAAGATCACCAATGGGAGGGAAACAGTTCTGTATCCTAGCCAGGTGGGGGAAAGAGTGCAAAGGGGAATTTAAAGAGTCCTCGTTGGGCACAGGGAAAACCTAGCTCTCTTCTAAAGACTCCCATCTCTCTTCTCACTTCAACTGTCACCATTTTGCAGGAACCGTTGAACTGTCCAGTGGAGAAATTGGTGGGAAAGGAACCATGCAAACTCAAACTGACACTATGTAAACTCAGAAAACAGGATCATTTTGTCAACTCTGCACAAGTTTTCCTGAAACTTGAAAACTTGAAAGGAAAGGAAATAACAAGTTGTAAATAGCTTTAATAGTAATTAATAATTTTATGCATTGTCTTTTTCTTACCTAATTCAGCTCACTCTCTCTCCCTCTTTACATTTCTCTCTCTCTGACCCACCATACACATTTTGAATGCTTCTCATCCAAACAACACTTTTCAGGAATGACACTGAGAAAAAAAGACACAGAACTGTTAAGGAAATCTAGACACCAATTAATTTTGCCCCCTGCTTGCTATGTAACTTTTCAAGCCTCCTTCATAAGTGGGAATAAGAATGTCAATGATTGATGAAAGTTAAAGAAGATGCCTGCAGAACAGGACCCTCATTATATTAATTCCCTCAATATACCTCATTTAGGGTGAAAATATCAAAAGAGAACAGAGGAAATTACATGAGTAAATCTGGCATCTATACGGCTTAAGTATGGGAGATTGGCATTCTCAGCATAGGGTTATCTGTTTACCAGTTGGCCTGTTTCAGGAAATGTTTCCAATTACTTGTAATTAAGGGCAAATCACAGAGCAAGCCCAGAGACGAGACATAGGCTATTTCAGAGTCAATCTTTAATGTTCAGGCCAATATTTCCAAAGTGCGATCAGTGAGGTACCTGCATTATATATATCCTGGACCCGTATCACCATCACTGAGAATGGGGCCTAAGAAAACACACTTTACAAGCTATTCACGTTAAATTCATGCTCATTAAAAACTAGAAATCACTAATGGAGGCAACAATGATTACCATTTATGAGAAATTTTCTTATTGAGATTAAGTCAAGGGATGTCTGGCTGGCTCAGTTGGTTAAGCATCTGCCTTTGGCTTGGGTCGTGATCCTGGGGTCCTGGGATTGAGCCCCACAAGCAGGGAGCCTGCCTCTCCTCCTACCCCTCCCTTGCTCATGCGCTCGCTCTCTCTCTCTCTCTCGCTCTCTCTCTCAAATAAGTACATAAAATCTTAAAAAAAAAAAAAAAAAAAGATTAAGTCCAAGTGACCTATTTGTTTAACATCTCAGGTTTAACAAACGTTTTCCCAGTTTTATCACTGAGTGGACAAACTAAGTCAGGTTTCTTATTTTGTTTTGCTTTTAAAATATGAAGAGATGAACATAAGCCCTCCAGGACTGGAAAATCCAGTACAGTGGGGTGACAGAATAACTCATGGAGACCTGTGGGTCTACAAAAGTCTGGGAAAGCTGCAAGTGCTGATATTGACCAGGGGTCCATCAAGTGACATAGTGAGTGTAGCGTTTGCTACATAACAAACCACTGCAAAACATAGAGACTTGACATAACAATCACTTTTTCACTCAGGACTCCAAAGCTTGACTGGGTGGTGTTTTGATTTTGACCTGGCTCAGTTGGGGCCAGGTAAGCGAGGATGACCTCACACACCTGTCTAGAGACTCAGCTGGTGCTGGCTTAGCTCTGCTCCCCAGGGTCCTCCTCGGTAGGCTCACAGGGGCTTCCTTACACAGTGGCCACATTGAAGACAGCAAGTGGAATGTGCAGCCCATCTCAAGGAGCACGCTTAGAACTCACACAACATCACGTCAACCACATTAAATGCGGCCAAGGACAGACCAAATCCAAAGAATGGGGAAATAGACCGCACCTCTTTATGGAAGGAGAGGCAAAGCCATTGTGACCGTGTGCAGTAATACTTCATAGCGTAGACAGTCGGAGATTCGGGAAGACTCTGGAGCACAGGTGGTGCTGAAAATAGGATCAAAGTAGATGCTGTGTCTGTGCCCCTCACCCAGCCTGCAACGTCCTGGCAGCATGGCCCCCTTTCATCTAGTAAGTCTCACTCCCTTCACATCCTGTTCAACCACTTGTCCCTCTCCCTTTTGTTTTCTACGCTCATTTTTCAAAAACAGCCAAGCCTCTATGAGACACTGACCTTATCGGGACTGGAAAACATGGTAATGGTTAACACTTCCCCGCAAGTTGTTGAGACTTGAGACTTTTTTTTAAATTATTATTGTTTCTAATTAACATATAAAGTATTATTTGTTTCAGGGGTACCGGTCTGTGATTCATCAGTCTTACACAACACCCAGCGCTCATCACGACATATACCCTCCCCAGTGTCCATCACTCACCCACCCCATCCACTCCCCCTACCCCCCACTCCAGAAACCCTCAGTTTGTTGCCTAAGACTAAGAGTCTCTTATGGTTTGTCTCCCTCTCTGGTTTCATATTGTATCATTTCTTCCTCTCTCCCCCTATGATCCTCTGCCTTGTTTCTTAAATATCAGTGAGAGCATACGATAATTGTCTTTCTCTGACTGACTTATTTTGTATAGCATAATACACTCTACTTCCATCCACATCGTTGCAAGTGGCAAGATTTCAGGTTTTTGGATCAGCCTTGAGACTTCTGAATAACCTTTAGCTTTTCTCTCTCCTTCTCTGCTCACAACTGGCCATTGTGGACACCATCTCTGCAATACTGCCTTGACCCCAGAACACATCCCCTCCTGAGGACTCATGCCGCCATCACCTTCCTCAGCCTCTCAGTAATTTTCCAACATTTGCTAGCAGTAATGAGACCCTGGGCAACTCCCTTCAGGTTTCTATGCCTCTGTGTCCTCATCTGTAGAATCAGAATGACAATATACTTACTGGTCAGAGTCGATATGAGGATGAAATGGTACAGTCCACATGGAGTATCTAGCCCAGAGCCTAGCACAGCAGTACATGCTGACTGAACATAACCCATTCTATTCCGCCTATTGCAATTCATCCTTCTTATTTCCCAGATTGTTTCTCCAGCTCAAAAAAAAAACAGAAGGAGTCCCCTAAAGACTTTGAGAGCAAAAAATGCAAGGCCCTTCACAACAGACCCTGTTGTATCTGCCATCTTTCTTGAGCTTCCTCTCAAAATTCCCTGCTCTTCCACTGAGAACCCTTACCCTTTCCCCCTATCTAAGCCATATTCACCCCGCAAGACATGTGCCCACCAATGCTCTGTGACCACCTACCTGCCCAGGCACCAGCGCAGTGCCCTTAAATACAGTCATAGTCCTGTCCTGGGAAGCTCATTGCCCTCTTAAAAGATCTCCTTGATCATAGTCTTTCTCACTCTCCGTTATACAACCAGTCTCAAATGATCCTTTCTTCCTTGGGGCATCCAAAATAATGTATTTGTGCTTCCTTTATGGCACCTGTTCTGTGCCTTGTATTGTAGTTCTGACTCAGCTCACATCCTGAACTGCAGTCTCTTAGAACCATGTCATCATCTAACCTCCACAACTACGCTTCATCGAGTGTTGTGCATGTAATAGACCCTCAATAACCATTTTCTGAATTAAAAGAGAGAACTAACCCCTGCTTTATCAGCACATTGGACCTTAGCAGGCTGCGATGTATTTTGAGCCATAATTTAGCTGAGCTGATATAATCACTCACCATAACATTACTATGTTCTGTTGTATCAACGCACAAATGTGCACAATTCACTGCCTCAACCGCTTCCTATATTATTATATATTTTTGAAGAATTTGTAGGAGCAAGAGGTTCTCAAAGCTCTCACTTACTCTTGATATTTTTGCCTCTTTTCATAGGATCTCTGGGTGAACTATTATCTCTGGCTGACGTTATTTTAAATTTACCCAATGGTATTTAAATCTGATGGCATTTTAAATTGATCTAATCTTTTTAATTTATTTAATCTAATTTAATTAAACATCATTTCCACCTGATGTTATTTAAATTACCCAAATGATATTTTAAATTTATCACAGAGGTTAATCAGAATCAATAAAATTGGTTTAGGGGGGTGGTTCTCAAAGTGTAGTCCCCGGACCAGCAGCAGCATCAGCGCATCAGCATCCCCGGAGGACTTGTTAGAAATGCAAATTCTCCGGCCCATCCCAAACCTACTGTATCAGAAATTCAAGGGTGGGGCCCAGCAGGGTGTGCCTTCACCAACTTCAGGTGACTCTGATGCTCCCCAACGTTCAAGAACCTATAGCGAAGAGATGGAGTACAGTCATTTCTGGGCAAATAAGCTGATAATGCAGATACAAGATGGGAAACAATGTTTTTAATGAAAATCAGCTACCCCTGGGTTACGGTTTGCATAGAATTGCGGAAGACCAGCAGAGATGGCAGATGAGCACAGTGGCTGAGACCCAATTTCTGTGACTGGCCAAGGTACAAGATACGCATCTGTTGACTCTGGACCTAAGGGGATAAGGACTATGTTATAATGTGACACTGTCAGCACCCAGAATTATTTTCAGAGCTGGATTTTTTTCCTTCACAAGTGCAAGGAAAAGGTCCGAAAGATTTAGAATACGCTCCGAAGAAGGCAGTGTACAGAATGTCTGAGAATTTGGGTTTTCCCTTCGCAATGCGAGATTCGGAAACAAAAGGAAGGAGCAGAGCGATGGATTGCACGGTGGCTCATGTCACAGCAGACCCCACCAGCCTCACCTGAAGGTACTCATGCATGCAAAGCGGTGGCTAAGTGGCCCAGGAGCCTTAACTGATCTCCCTGACAGCTGCTGGGGGCACACCCACTGTCACGCCCTGGCAAGCACACCAGGATTCCCCTATTAACCTTTAGGACACCACAGGCCCAAGACTCAGAGCACATGTTGCTGCGTAACTACTTAATCTTCCTTAGATCTGGTGACAACCTTCCAACCAGCAGAAAAACAGGCCTCGCTCTGTTTGAGGACTTACTGCTAGGCCAAGGGAAGCAAACTCCGTGACTTTCTGAAAACTATAGAGTATGGGCATGTAAAAGTTTACAATTCACTCTCTGCAGATTGCTGTTGGCTAAGTTCCTTAATGGGAGGATTTTCAGTGATTTCTTAGAAAATCAAATTGGCTGCAGAGATTTAACGATCTATCGTAAAGATGTGCAGGGGATGTGGAGAGAGAAAGAATAAAGCATGACACAATGAAAGAAACTTCCATGGAGGTAAGAATCTGACACATAATTCCTAAGTTTTTAAAAATCAGGGGTGTCTGTGATGAAGGCTAACAGAATACAGCTGGAAGTCAAAGTGGTACTCAAATCAGAAATGGCCACATAAAATTACGATGAGTTGTACAGGTAGCATGATCTCCTCTGGGAGATCACATAAAATTATGACTGTAAAGCAACAAGAAAATAAATTAAGATTCTGCATCCAACATAGGTTCCATCTGACTGTTTAATGGTACCCACCATTACCATAGAAGATGACATTCATTGACAAACAGCTTGACAAGACTTTGGGTTTACTGAGATATAATCGACAGATAAAATTGTAATATGTTTAAAGTGTACCCCATGATAATTTGATATACGTGTACAGTCCCAGTAATTTCAGGAGCAATTGACTTTATAATGTCCCCTCTCCCTCCTTCCCAGTCCCACCTCGATCAAAACCTAAGGACTTACTCACAAATACATTTGAAGAAAAAGAGGAATTTTCTCTCCTGGACAAAGCTACAGAAGAACTCTCAATACAGTTATGAACACTATGAAATTCTGCCACAGATTTGTTACCATCCTTTCTCACCTTTCAGATTCAACGTGATTTATTCAGTACACAAATATTCATTGAGCTCCTAATAAGTTCCAGATGCTGTGCTATAAACTGGGAATACATTCAAAGAATTTGCAATCAAATGCAGCCGACCGAAGTTTCATCAGTACCACCTGCGGTGCTTGTTAAAATACCGATTTCCAGGCCTTGCTCCAAACCTACATCAGGGTCTCTTGGAACGGAACCTTAGGTCTGTGGGCTTCAGAGACCACAGCATTAAAGCCCACTGGTACATGTTAATGGGAAAAGTTTCCTCCCTCTTCTACAGACTATGGTTGGCTTTGTCCTCACGCCAGTAACTGCTTCCTTAGAAGGAAGGCTGTGTGCATGGCGGCCTAGAGCAAATGCTCCCTCCATTCTGGCCTCTCACAGACCCCCAGATTCTGCCAAAGGCACATGAGCCGCCAGGGGAAGGTTTAGGTCATTTGGCCTTCAGCTAAGGCTCTCGGACAATGGGGGGGTTCTCAGCGGAAGTGGTACAGGCTGCTACAACTTGACTTTGTTGTATTTGGCATGTGTGCTGAGGCAAGGTGGAGGTTCCAGTGACTCAGCAGAATGAGAAAATGGAGGCAATGCTTTGGGGCCTTTTAACCTAAGAGTGTTTAACTGAAGGACAAAGGTAATTTTTTCTAATTTTATACCCTTTGGACTTTATCATATCTGGACTTGAAATTTCAAGGGCATTTAATTACTGAACCTTAATTTCTTCCTGGGAATTTGATAATGAGAAAGACCTTCTACCCAACTTTGAGGTATCTCTCTGTCGTTGGTATTTTATTCTTAGGCTACTTAATCTCCTTATGGATTCTCTTGATATGCAATGCTGAACAACAGGCCAGAGGAAAAGGGTGCTCTTTCTTGGGCTCTCTCTGTCCTCAACAGCCTTCGAGTAATCAGTAGCTCTTAACAGCAGAAATTTGCAGCGGGCCTGTCAGCTGCTTGCTCTGACTAGGTGCCCTGGAAATTAAATGTCTCTGCTTTTAATGATGCTACAAGACAGTGAGGGAGTGTGGAACTTGAAAATGTGGTGATACAGTGGTTCTGGGGAATCAGATAGACTCATACCTGAGTCCTACAAGGCCAGGCCCAAAAGCCCTCGTAAGCGGCATTTGGGAAGTGAGGTATCAAAGGTTCTCAGACTCCTGTGGTCAGAGTAAGACCAAGAATGAGACAGGGACCCAGAGAGTCCATCAATGGTTTTAAACTAGGGGTTCTCCAAACATGAGCCCAGAACAGCAACATCAGCACCACCTGGGAAGTTGTCAGTCATTTTAGTGTCTAGTCAAGTCATTGGTGGGATTACAGAAAAACTCCTTCTGTGCCAACGTGCCCAACACAGGGGTACAAGGCCAGAGGTCACATAACACTGGGAATGCGTCTGAAGGCTAGGATGCTCACCTTTAAGTGAGCCAGCCTAAAGGATCAGACTCACTCACATCAGAGACTTTTCCCCAAATCAAGCTGTACGAGTAATTTTAAGGATATAAATAGATAGGAGACCTAGGCAAAACAGAGTGAGGTCTGCATGACTTCCCAGGTCCTTCCTTCCCACATCTGATGCATGTCCTCTGGTCCAGGGTAATAACACATGGGGGGGGTCTCTAAATGAGGTTTCTGCCCTCCTCTCACAGCAGGGAGATTTTATGTTATGAAATATCCCCACTTCATACCCAGATAGTCGTACAGGTAACATGACCTCCTCCAGGGATCACACCTTATAAATGTATAACATTGAGGTTGATCAACCATAAGTAATCTTAAATCAGAAATATCGAGGTCACCATGTGCCTGGGTGGCTCAGTTGGTTAAGCAACTGCCTTTGGCTCAGGTCATGATCCCAGAATCCCAGGATCAGAGTCCTACATCAGGCTCACAGCTCCATGGGGAGTCTACTTCTCCGTCTGACCTTCTTCCCTCTCATGCTCTCTCTCTCTCACTGTCTCTCTCTCTCCAATAAATAAATAAAATCTTAAAAAAAAAAAAAAAAAAAGAAAGAAAGAAAAGAAGAAATATCCAGGTCAGAACATTTCATAGATAAAGACTCTCTTATCAAATGTCAGCGGTCTGTCAGGAGGTCCATTATCAGCATGTTGACAGGGACTTGGCACCAGGCCACCTCCTACCTTTTTAAGGATTCCTCCAGAAATCAGAGGAGAAATGGATCACAGGTGAACTCCTTTGACTCCCTCCTCCTCCTCCCACAGGACATTTCCAGGAGAGTATGGAAAGGCTCTATTAATAATTATGCCAAGACAACATCTGTGAACTGGAACCGGCCAGGAAAAACCAGCATCTCTGGTCACCCCATCTATGGCATCCCACAGGGAGGTGGGTGCCTGCTGGAAGTTTGTAGGTAGTAGAAGAGAACCAAGATTTGAAATGCAGGGAACCAGAAGCCAGTATATGGAAAATTATGTTAATCTTCAAACATGGAAAATTATAACTGGAGGATTCAATTCTCACAGAAGCCTAGTCAAAATAAAAGTTCTCTTCTGTCAGAAATGGACTCAATAATACATGAAATATATATATATTTACAATTATAAATGCACTCGGTATTTTTTCCTTTTTTATGAGAATCATACAAAACAGAATTTACCATAACTCCTTTATCCCAGGCCAAAATCCTACAGTTGTATTAAACAAGTTTATCTGTGTGTGACATCACAGGATTTATGTATTTCCACGCTAATAAAATAAAATTAAGAAGCTCCGATCAATCATGCCAAAGGAAGGGCTGAGTTATCTATGAGCACTATAGAAACTGAATATCACAAAATCATTGTCCTGTAAAGAGGCAACCAAACCACACTGCCAAAACAAAAACAATAAATAAATAAATAAATAAATAAACATATCCTAGAGAACATATTAATAAAAATAGTATGTTATTTTCTGGATTTTGTGATGTTTGTTATATTTTTCAGCTTCTGGAGCAGCCACATGGTGTGATAGGGAAAAAAGAGACTGGGGAGTCGGACAGAACTGGTTTGAATCCTGGTGCTCGCGTTCACGAATCACGTGACTTCGGATGCGTCTCTTTACCTCTGGTGCTTCTGTTTCCTCATCTGTAAAATGGGGAGAATACAAATGGCCTACAGCATAGGAACATCATGAAGATGAAATAGGCTGATAACTATAAAGTACCTAGAATATGACCTGGTACTAAGTGCTCCATATGTGTTAACAATTAAGCGGGCCAGTTTCTTAACCTCTCCGAGTCTCCAGTTCTACTCCTCCAAAATGAGGAAATAACACTCATCTGAAGAAACACAAGGAGTCAGGGTTACTAAGGTTACTCGTGTTAACGAATATCCATACATGAGAATTACTGGTCTTCAAATAACAGGTGCTAGGGAGCCACGCAGTGCCTCCTTTCAGCTTCCTCGTGAAGGACTCCCATCCCTCGGGAGGAGGTGTGGGCGCTCCTGCCTGCACCCGCCCCGCCCCCACCACCACCACCAACGCCCACCCGCGGGTTGCCCAGCTCCTGCCCTGTCCCCTCCCCCACCCCCAACACACACTCCCTCTCACCCTCTCAGATTCCCAGCTGCTCTAACAGCTGCCTCAGTTTCGACCTTTCGATAACACGGTTTCCTTATCCTTTGTTTTGAATAAACGCCCCCACATAGCCTTAAGGCAACAGAATTTCTGCCTTTTCCATTTTATTTCATGGTTTTTCTTTTTCCTCTCTTTTTCAAGTTTACAGTGTTTACTTTATTACACTCAGTATGAAAAAAAATGAGCTGTTAATTGGAATGCCTGGGTTCTCTCCATGCCTAGAAATTAAACAATACACTTGGGTCCCAAGAAGAAATGGGTATTGATTCCACTTTAACTGTCAGGGATGTTCTCTGACTTCTAACACTCCCTCTCTCCCCTTCCCCGGGAAAACAGCCTATTTTAGGCCTATTTTAGGTAATGCAGCCTGACTTAACTCATGGAACGGTTTGAAGCCTTTATTTAAAAAGCAAAAACCCTAAACTAACGCCTCAAATGAGGTCATTTCAATGTCGTACTTGAAGGAAACTATGAAAAACTGGGTACTTCACTGAACTTCAACCTCTGGGGTCAGTTTAATCCACTCATTGATTTTTATTCCTTTATAGACCATTAAGGGCCAGCATGTTACTCTGATAGGCACTCCTCAGATGCAAGGCCAAAGAAGCCAAAACTTGACTACTCGGTTTCTGAACGCAAGAGCCTAGGTGCTGCAAAGACCAAGATCCTGAGCTAAAGAAGGAACGTGGGAAGGGGGGGACAGGGAACTGAGGCAGGGGGGAAGGAGGAAAGGATGTCAGCTCTGTGCTCTGTCCGCATCCACCTATGTGCCTGAAAAGAAAAATACTGCCAGCTCCGCACCCATCTATAGGACTCCTGCCCAAGCCAAGTTTTGGGTTTGGGGTTTTGGGTTTTGTTTTGTTTTTTAAGATTTTATTTCCTTACTTGTCAGAGAGAGAGATCACAAGCAGGGGGAGCGGCAGACAGAGGGAGAAGCAGGCTCCCCACCAAGCAAGGAGCCCGATGCGGGGTTCGATCCCAGGACCTTGGGAGCATGACCTGAGCCGAAGGCAGACGCTTAACCGACTGAGCCACCCAGGAGCCCCAGTTTTGGGGGTTTTTTTGTTTTTGTTTTTTAATGAGTTAGACCTAGATAGAACAACAGCTCTTGCAAAGGGAAAATCACCAGTATTATCCCAGGTCATTCCAAGGCATCCTCCCGTTAAGCTGTTTAATCTATAAATCTGAATGAGAAAGATGCATATTTTGCCACCTTTCAGGAGCAGGCCACTACTATTCCACAGAAAGAGGCCTGTGGGATCATCTGGTTTGCCCCCCGCCCCCCCGAATAAGCCCTCCCTTCCCCTCTAACTGGGTTGCTCAGTCTGGGTCTTGTCTCACTGTGGACCTGGATCTCAACTAGCCCATGAGGACGGACGCTCAGCAGCCCCTGGCACTAACACGTTCAAAAAGCATACCCAAAAGCCTGCTACACAAATAGTATTAGAGTTGAATATCACATTCTTAAAAACACAGATATGTTAGGGACTCCTGGGTGGCCCAGGAGGTTAAGCGTCTGCCTTTGGTTCAGGTCATGATCTCAGGGACCTGGGTTCGAGCCCTGCATCAGGCTCCCTGCTCAGTGGGAAGCCTGCTTCTACCTCTCCAGCTCCCCCTGCTTGTGTTCCCTTGCTCTGTGTCAAGTAAATAAATTAAATCTTAAAAAAAAAATAGATACATTAAATATGAGCGACGTGTTTAAGTTTCAATACTAACTGAATCATGGTGTTTGGGCAGTTCAGATGTGCATGTGTGGATTCCTGTATCCTCCTTCTTTTCCTTATTTCTTTTTCTCATCTATTTTAGACCCGGATCTCCAGGACTCCCCGTACTCTGAAGGAGTAATGTAAACTCCTGAACAGGATGGGCATCTGTCCCCATCGAAGCTCTGCCGGAATGGGAGGACATCTAGCTCTACAACAGTTCACAAAGCAGGACCTTTGATTCCAACCACAACCCGAGTAATCGCAAATCTGCTGAAAATCTTGGCATATAATCAGCAGATCCAAAAAGTCATGGCCGGAGGCCCATTTACTAAGGATCCCCTGAGGAGGGTTAACTGCTAAAGAAAATGACAGTTGTCCTTCATAAATGAATATAATGGAGTTGACCCATTGCTAGGGAGGAAAGTAGAGGCCTGGCATTAGAATCAGACTTGGGTTACAGTCTTGGCTCTGCCACTCACCAGCTTGGTGACCTTAGATTAAATAACCTCTCGGACTCTATTTTGTCACCTGTAAAATGGGAAGAAGTCCATCCAACTCGTGGGGTTGTCACAAAGATTAACAAAATGAGGTTGCAAAGCCGTCTGGCCCGCGTAGTGCCGCCAATGTAGGCTTTCAGGCGACAGTACTAATCAATAGGAAAGGCTAGTGATAAGATATGGGCTCTGAGCTATTTTTACAATAAAGCACCACCCAAGCAATTAGCATCCCTATTCCAAAGGTCGGCTTTCATCCGTAGGCATTAACAAAGCAAGGCTTCAGTTACACCCTGCCTGAGATCCCTGCTGGGGAACGCTCCCTCCTCCAGGGCTGATCGTCCCTCACCTCGTGGCTGCTCACTGTCTGTGACTCAAGACACAGGCTTTATTTAGCTAGATGCCGCCACTCCTCTAAGGGAGCCAGCAGAGAGAGGCGTGTGCAGGCAGCACCACGCTTTCCTTGTGCTGCCTAGTCTCTGCATCACTCCACCTCAGGCCACACTGGGGTGTGTCATGGATTTCCCTAAAAGGCTGGGGGAGTTAAAGGGAATGACAACATTGGAAGAGAACACAAAGTTCTTTTTTTTTTTTTTTTAAGATTTTATTTATTTATTTGACAGGGAGAAACACAGAGAGAGAGGGAACACAGCACGCAGAGTGGGAGAAGGAAAAGCAGGCTCCCTGGCAAGCAGGGAGCCCGATGCGGGGTTTGATCCCAGGACCCCGGAATCATGACCTGAGCTGAAGGCAGACGCCCAACCGACTGTGCCACCCAGGTGCCCGGAGAACACAGAGTTCTATGTTAAATGATGTTTCCCGTAGCCTGGGGGAAATGGATCCAGATAACTAACCCCCCTCCTCCACAAACAGCCCACCCCACTTCCCAACACTGCTCTCCTATCTCAGATCTGCCCACCTCTCAAAATCATGTCTTTCCTTTATGCCCCACACAGACAACGCTTAGGTGGTAGCACAGCTTGGCATTAGTTACCTGTACAAATCCACCTAGACTAAGAGCTCACTTACCACGCAAGACATCCCTACCCTCACCCTCTCCAGAATCTACCTCATTCCTCTATCAAGTCTGAGCTAACCCTGCCAAATAATGCCCTAAAGAAAGAAATGAGGCTTCAGCAGAGCGCTTAGTGGTAACTTTGGCACTTCAAGCTCCAAAGAAGAGCCCAGCGAGATAGTCTTGGACCAGGACTCACAGACTCAAATGGTCGGAGCGGTCACACAGATCATGGCAATGCATGAAGCAGGCCTGGTACAAAATCCCAGCAGACTGAGTGAGGTCTGCCCTGTCTAAAAGAAGCGGCTTCTACCAGTCTCCCCAATTCTTAGCATGCAGACCCTGGGTCAGTGTTGCCAGATCTTCCAGTGGCTTAAGATAGAAATCTGGGTTTCTATATAAAATCTCCAAAGTTTTGTAATTGGCAGTCCTTGACATTCAAAACAAATACTGCATGCCAAACAAAACTGAACCATGATTTTGCTTCACCTCTTTCAAACCTGTAGGATTTCTTAACTCCCGCCCTATAGTTTGCAAGGCTGCCTCTCTCACAGTGAAGTTAATATCCTATAACCATGCAAAGCAATACCTTTCCTTCATCACGAATCCTCCCCCACCCCCAAATCCTCAAATTCAAATTGTACCTCTCTGGCTGGCGAGAATCCAACCCATCGATAAGTACACATACACAGATTGACCGCAGCTCTCTTATTACACAAAGGCCTGCCCCAGGCTTTAAAAAATTACCATACACAAGGACTGCTTTAAATTCTTAGCCAGAGAGAGTCCTTTTCTCCGGAAAGAAGGAGGAGGACCATTAGTGATTATGGTCTCACAATGACACACCTGTCTCATCCAAATATCCCTGTGAGCAGCAACCTACAAGTATGAAGTAACGGTCAGGAATTAGAACCATTTTGTGTGTGTGTGCCTGTACTACTGTTTTTCTGAGAACAAGGCTAGCTAGCCTTTAGAAGGATCAAATAGAATTTGAAAATCACCCTACTTTATATGGCAAGAGTTTTAAGAATATCAAATATTTCTTACCAAAGAAAAGTATTTGCAAGCAAATGGGTCAGAAGATTTTTCCACGATTATCTCTTGCAGAACAGAGCAATCTGAAACCAGAGAAAATGGGTGTTGCTGTGGGGGAAGGGGCGGAGTGGAGGGGGATGCTATTAAGAGTGTAAGAAAGCCAGTCCCTGAGAATCTCAGACCCAGAGATAGAATAACTTTCTCCTACTGGACACATGAGCTTCAAGCACAAGAAAGGCTGCATTTCAAGCTGAAAGCCCTTTTCAAAGCATAAATATTGGGAAAGTAGACCAAGACATCAGCACATTCTAAACACAGCTGTGTTTGTCCACACCTACTCCCTGCCAGGCTGTGTTTGATTTAACCGGGCAACCCAGGGGTGAAAGGCTCTCGCATCCAATTATTCAATCTCTGAGACTCTGGTTCTCCCAGCATTATTATGGTTAACGTTGGATATAGTAAATTGACCTCTTTTTAAATGTTGCAGCCAACAGAGAAGTTTTAATAATCTTTGCAGGATGAAATGTGTGTTTAGAGGGCTGTGAATTGTATTCATTCTGGGAAGGAAAATGTCCAGCCACCTGTTCAGTGTGTCGCAGGCTGCTCCCGCTGGGACGGGCATTACCACCCGCCTCCCGCCCCGTCGTAATGCATCTGAGTCCCCATCTCCAGGACAATGTATTTATTAGTATTGGGGGTGGGGGAGAAACGGACGTAAGATCTGCCAGTAGGCTGGGCTCAGCGAGTCGGAGGGTAGCAGACCGCCGTGAGAGCTCCGGGCCCCCTGAGAATGGAGAGACTGCAGAAGTTGTCCGGAAAGTACAAAGCCCTCCGGTTGTCATCAGGATAATGAGCAGGCCCGGCTGTACAGCTATCTCCAGCCTGCATCACGAGGCTAAGGGAGTTTGCGAGGGAGTGCTGATGGTGCAGTGTCAGCGTGTCCCTAGTTAGGGCCTGAGGGTACAAGCGACTGAGCATCAGCATCCAATAGATAACAACAAAAGCCATTATCTCTCTCCCGGCTGGGCTGCCAAGTGCAAGGGCCAGGATTGCCTGGTGTTTGCAGTTTCCATAGCAGCGCTGTTTTGTTCTAGCTGGCAAAGTACACAGAGAGGACCGCATAAACGATGCAGGAAATGACACGACAACCCGGTGGTGCTGAGCCTGGGATCTCAGGGCACACTCTGCCCTCTGTGAGGCAGCCGTGGAGGTGAGGAAGGATGCTTTTCAGGAGATGCCTGGAAACTAACAGCTCCTTCTAGCACGGTGCCTGGCTGAGCATGGCCATCCATCTGAGGCTAGAGCTCTGGGCCTCTCCCCTGCATTTCCCCCAGCATGGAGAGAGTGTGCAGAGCCCTCAGAAGGCCACTAGAAAGCTGGTAGCCCCTGGGCAGGCAGAGGGAGGGAGGGAAGTGGGGTGCTCCCTTCTCTTACACCCACCACCTCTTAGAGCCTTTGCTCCTCTCCTACCTCAGTGCCACTCAGCCACCCACGGGGCTGCAAAGGGAGCACTGCAGAGGCTATGAATTCAGAGCCTCATCCCCCGTTCCTGTGCATCGTGGCTGCAGGGGGAGCCAAACACCCAGCCCCCGCATTGGAGAACACTGGACTAATACACTGCTCGCATCTATTATTTGGGGAAAGACAGCTACTGCTTGCTACAAAGGAAGGAAGGAAGGAAGGAGGAAAAATTCATTATGTATGAATCATGCAGTATGTAATAGGTCCAAAATTCCCTTTTATTTCAGTTTTAATCTGTTGGCTAGAGACCGAACTAGCCGTCTCAAAAAAGGAAGCAGAGTTATCTCCGGCACTAAGGAAGTTCAGCAATTTCTTGGTATTACACATCAAAGCACCGCGGCAGTATTTGGGGTGTTAAAGTCCTCTAATTTAGAAACCCTCCATTATTCTTGTGCCATCTTCTCCGTGTTATTACTATAGCCTCAACCTGACAGATGGGAGAGTCAGAAGTCCTGTCAAGTCCATGTTTGCAGAAGGTCCTAAGTGTCAGAGTAAGGGGGAGAGGTCAGGCACTCTGAATCCTAGTCACAGACTCCTCTCACTAGTCTGGTGACACCTCTTGTTCCCGGCCCTGCATGCACACAGAGGGTTGAATGCAGCTAAATTGAACGCCGTGTGCATCCTTCCTGCTCTAGGATGGAGCTGCTCGACTGTGACTTCTCCTCTGTGTGGATCCAGCTGAACATATATCCCCGTGTAACCTAAACTTCTCCCGTAGCTGAGTATCTGTGCGTTTGGACCTTCAGGCTAATGGTCTTAAACGTTTCTCATTTAAGTAAGCCAGAAAATAGTGTGGTATCAGCGAACTCTAAAATGTCTACATTAAGGGGTGCCTGGGTGGCTCAGTGGGTTGAACCTCTGCCTTCAGCTCAGGTCATGATCTCAGGGTCCTGGGATTGAGCCCCGAATCCGGCTCTCTGCTCAGCGGGGAGCCTGCTTCACCCTCTCTCTCTGCCTGCCTCTCTGCCTACTTGTGATCTCTCTCTGTGTGTCAAATAAATAAATAAAATCTTTTTAAAAAAATGTCTACATTAAAAGGATAGGGAGATAGACCCAAGATGGAAGGACCTGGGGAAAATCCACATAATTCGAACTTCACAGTAAACAAAGGACACCTGTTGGAAGGATTGATTTTTACCTATGATCACAGACCTCATTTGTTTTTATTTCTCCAGATTCATAACCAGTTGCCAGGCCCATGCTAGGTGCTCCTAATTATTTGTTTAAACTGATGATATTCCCCAGGTCCCAGCATCAGTGTGGAAAGAACGGTCTACAGAATGCTTACATGCACCCTAGGCTCACCCGCTGAGCCTCCCACCTGCTCCCCATTGGGAGCCAGCCCGCTGGGAGCTTCTGAGTTCACAGGAGTGGTGCTGTGGCGCTCCCTGTGATGCTGGAAACCAGGGTGGGTCATGCCTTGAAGGGGAAAAGCAGCAGCAGTGTCTGCCCTTGTGTTTCCGCACTAGCGAAGGATTTATTCTTTTTAATTATGAGTTAAAAATGAAAATACTTGTCTCCCTCAGTCCCTCAAGAAACAACAGCAAGCGAGTCACCATCCACATCGTGTCACGTTCGTGACCAGCCCTCTGAGTTTTGCACAAAACACTCTCAATTCGGAGAGATTTGGAGGGAGCAACTAACAAAACAAAAACACAAATCAAAAAGCCTCTGATGCACGGAGCTTCCCGTTTCGTATTAGCATCGTTTAGGGAGTGTTTACGAACTGCTGTCCACTGAACTGACTGTGATACTAACACCTGATTTATTCTTCAAACGCTTGGAAATTGACATGCATCCCCTTCGTCGAAGTGACGAAACAGAGCGCAGAGAGACGGAGTAGTTTGCCTTGATCACACAGCTACTAAGCAATGGATACAAAACAGGAATCCAGGTTTGACCCCAAATTCCAGGCGTGCTCTTTCCCACTATGAGCTGTCCCTCCCGCCTGCGGCAAGAGGCAGTAAACATGCTGTATAAATGATGAATGAGTCTACGGAAATGTCCCAACCACTGCTCCCCAGAGAGGCGGGAGGAAAAAGCACTGGCGATGCTCAGATTTTTTTTTTTTTTCAAATTTTTTGAATAGGTAAAACAGTTACAGGTTTCAAAAATCAAACCATCTTCAGAGGTACAGAGTGAAACATCTTCATTCCCACCCCATCCCTGCTCAGGTGACGCTTTATGGTATTCTGAGAATAGCCTTCAGAGTGCATGCAAATACAAGCACATATGAATACACATTTTTTTCCTCCTTGTTTTTCACAAAAGGTAATGCACTCTACGTCTTGTTCTGCACCTTGTTTTATTTTCCATTTAAGCAAGGACTTGTCAGTCCTTCCATACCGGTACCCAGAGTCGTCGTCTTCTTTTATACTGCAGCCTATTACTGCTTAGCATTCTGCTGTACTGACACATCACAGGTGATTTGGCCAGTTCCATAGTAATAGACAATTGAATGGTTTCCGATCTTTTGCCACTAAGAAAAATGCTACAATGAATGATTTTGAACATACGCCATTTCATATGTGTGCCAGTATATCTATATGATAAATTCCCAAAAACGGATTGCCGGATCAAAGGACATATGTGTTTGCAATTTAGACAGGCCCTGGCACTGTGGCCAAAGGAGATACACTGGTGGTGCCGACAAGAGATGAGAGCACCCGTTTTCCTGTTGGCCTTGACAAGAGCGGTATTGTCAAAGCTTTGAGCTCATCCAATCTGGGGGGTTAAAAACATAAATATCTCCATGCAGCCGTAATTTTCTCTTGTAAGGTTTAAGATCTTTTCATACATTTCAGGGACACTTATATTTTCTTTTCATATGCTTTGTCCATTTTTTAAAATTTCTATTGTTTTCTCCATTTTTTAAATAAGATTATTGGGATTTAGAGAAAATAAAACCTTGTTGTAGGAAATAACATCATGAAGTGATAGGCCAGAATTTGAACCTAGGTCTGGCTCCAGAAGCTGAAAGTTTAACTACCAACCATTCTGTCTTATGTTATTTTTCAAAGGAACTATTCATGGAGTTGTTTGTTCAGAAAAAGTGCAAAAATGAGATTTTGGTTGTCTCTCAGTATCTTTTCATAAGTATGACATAAAAAAGCAAAGATGATCTTTGAGTTCCATCAGATCCATTTCCACAATGAAAATTCTTTTTTTTTTTTATAATTTATTTGACACAGAGAGAGAGAGACAGCAAGAGAAGGTACACAAGCAGAGGGAGTGACAGAGGGAGAAGCAGACTCCCCGCCGAGCAGGGAACCACATTCGGGACTCTATCCCAGGACCCTGGGATCATGACACGAGCCAAAGGCAGACACCCAACAACTGAGCCACCAGGAGCCCCCCTACAATGAAAATTTCAAAGTGATAGTGGGAATAACTGATAGAAATGGATGAGGATGGTCTACAATGCATCAATCCAATAACCAGCGTCCAATGGGGCAAGTCTTTGAGGAGTTTGTGTAGTCCTTGTTTTCAACAGGCATATACTCTAATTAGGAAAGGCCTGCATTGCACACATGAAATGTGGAAGAATCAAAATTGGAAACAAACTTTCTAACTTTATTAGGGAATTAGATAAAATAAGTAACAATACTAATCTGCCAAAAACATTAATTATTTGTTTATTCATTTAACATTCTTCTTAAATTTTATTTCCAAGGTTATAAGCAAAGACGGGCTAGAGTTGATAAAGGTTGGGTGGATCCTGGTTTCCTGTTTGGGAATTCATGTGGCTCCAGGGAAGCTGAATCTCTCCCAGGAATAGAACCTCAAGCAGCATCAGTGCCATTCAGCACTCAGCAACCCCGGGTCAAAATGGCGGGCTCTGAGGCAAGGACTGTTGACTAAGCATGTCCATCAGATTGATTATTAGTGCTTCGCTTGGAACTTTAGGATGAAAGTATTTTCTTTCCCTCTGAAAAGTGTGAAATAAAGTCATTTTTTGTTACCAAGAGGAGAGCCAGAAGGAAACAGAACTCTGAAATTTATAAAAACAAGCAAACCCTTAGCTAGTGTGCTGATTTCGTGATGATGATGATACCTTTGGTTAGCCTCACACAAAGCCTCATTTGTGACATGAGCCAATAACATTTCTTTATTACTTAAGAGAATGTGAGGGAGTTTCTGTAGTTTAAAATCAAGAACTTATGTGGAAGATTTCATGAGGGTATTAGTGTTTGACTGGGCCTGAAGGAACTGGGTAGTATAGTACATGGTGAGAACACTACAGAAAACATGAGTGATCTGAGCCAAGGCAGGAATGCCTTTGTGGTACTTGACCCTATTTTGTAGAATTGGCCTCTAAGGTGTGACAGTTAGTTCTCAGAGAGCCTCTGTGCTCCACTCCCAGTGACTAGGATGACACTTAGTCATCTTGTTTTTACATTGTCTCAACTGACTGGAACCACCTACCATTTTTCTTACTCTCCTCTATTGCTATGGATTCCCATCATTGGTATTCTTGCTCCAGCAAATGATGGGCCACTGCAAGTCCCTAGAGCATCAAGACTCTTGACTTTAAAATATGTCTGTCACTTGACATAAAGTAGACTCACAAAAAAGAGCCAAGTGAAGGACGCCTGGATGGCGCAGTCGGCTGAGCATCTGCCTCTTGGTGTCAGCTCAGGTTGTGATCTCAGGGTCGTGATCTCAGAGTCATAAGATCGAGCCTTGCATCAGGCTCCATGCTTAGTGTGGAGTCTGCTTGAGATTCTCTCTCCCTCTCCCTCTGCCCTCCTGCTCATGCTCTCTCTCTCTCTCTCAAATAAATAAATCTTAAAAAAAAAAAGAGCCAAATGCACTCAACCTGCATATTCCCCACTTTTGCCTGCTGTATGGGAACCTCTTGCTTTAACCAAAGTTATATTTACACAATACTGTAGTCTTTGAAGTATATAACAACATTATGTCTAAAAAAATATACACACCCTAATTAAAATATATTTTTTAAATTTTTCATTTATTTATTTATTTATATTAGAGAGAAAGGGAGCACATATGCAAGTGGGGGGAGGGGAAAGTAGAGGGAAAGACAAACAGACTCTGTGCTGAGTGCAGAGCCCAACACCAGGCTTGATCCCACAACCCTGAGATCAGGACCTGAGCTGACATCAAGAGTCGGATGCTTAACTGACTGAGCTACCCAGGATCTCCTAATTAAAAATATTTTATTGCTAAAAAATGCTAACCATCATCTGGACTTACCATGAATCATAATCACTGATCACAGATCACTGTAACAGACACAACAGTAATGAAAAAGCTTAAAATATTGCAAGAACTACCAACTGTGACACAGAAACATGAAATGAGCAAATGCTGTTGCAAAAATAGCTCCAACAGACATGCTTGACACAGGGTTGCCACAAATCTTCAATTTGTAAAAATAAAAAAACTCAATACCTGCAAAGTGCAACAAAGCAAAGTACAATAAAACAAGGTATGCCTATATTGATTAAACAAGAAAATTCATTCAGCTCACTTTAGAAGTGGCTCAGTTTTTGACGGGTTGATGGGACAGTGATGGGGTAAAAAGGGGCTACAGTTTTGAGTGTCATCTATTATTGTGTAACAACATTACCATCAATGTTACGCAAAGTTAGTAGATTTAAAAACACATATAGTTGTTATCTATATGATAACAACGGAGTCTGAGCACGGCTCTGCTGGGTCTTCTGCTTAGATCCTAGAAGGCCACAGTCAAGGTGCTGACTGGGCTGCAATCTCATCTGAGACTCAGCTGGGGACGGATCAGCTTTCAGTCTTACTCAGGTTGTTGACAAAATGTAGCTCCTGGTGATTGTAGGACTGTGGGTTTCAGTTTTTTGCTGAATATCAGCCAGAGGCAGCCCTCTGTCTCTATGGGCCAACTGCATTTCCCTGCCACATGGGGCTCCCCTACATGGCTTCTTGCTTCTTTAAAGGGAGAGAGGGGCGCCGGGGTGGTACCATCCCTTAAGCAGCAAGGCCACTTTAGCTCAGGCCATGATATCAAGGTTGTGAGAGCCCATGAAGGGCTCTATGCTCAGCACAGTCTACTTGAGATCCTCTATCTCTCTCCCTCTGCCCCTCCTGCTCACGAGAGAGATTCCAGCAAGGTGGGAGCTATAATCCTATGTAACAGGATCCTATAATCATGTACACATAATCTCAAACATCCCATCACTTTTGCCATATTCTGTTGGTCAGAAGCAAGTCACAGCTCCTTCTCTCACTCAAGGGAAGAGAGTCATAAGAGTGCGAACACCAGGAGGTGGGGAGGGGGGACAGGGACCTCCTTAAGAGTCAGTGTGCCACAAGGCGAGAGAAGATTTCATCTAAAATTGAAACAAAAAAGTCTCCTTTTAAATATCTTCATTTCCTTGGTCGTGTGGATTGAGACCTGCACTCTCTCACCAAGCTCCAGGCCGAAATCAAAGAAAACCAATGTTAGTTCAGTGATGACCCACCTTCAGCAGATGCATCAATGTCTACCTCACGTTGAGCCCAGCAACACTCTTTCACTTTGCCCGCCCTTTCTACATGCTAGCGCTCGCCCAGGGCAGCGGGAGAATAGGGGGTTTGTTCGTGGGCACATGGGAGATAATAGGGTTCTTCCTGAGCGCCTACAGGGGTGTACATTTGTGTGTGTGTGTGGTACTAAGCTCCAAGGCCTTGTAGCAGAGATGATGGATCGCCACTGAAGAAAAATGACAGTCAGAATAAGAAGACGAAGCCAATTTGTCACTTAATGCAGAGCCTGATGGCGCTGTAACAGCAGCCAGGCACTGGGATTGATTACAAACAAGATGACACTTCCCCGTGGGCTGCCTCATGCGTTATTATAAATAAATACCATTCGTTTTAGCATCTGCATTACTGCAGAGGACAGATTATATGTCAGCGCCTTGGGTATACAGTAAACATCCTGAGAAGTACAGTGGCCCTCCTCAACCTACAAGAGTCTTGCCCCATGTGACACCGTTTCATAAATAACATAGGGCTACAGCACAGCCCCATGAGCACGGAGTTTCACTCATAGTAGGGATTCATTTCCATGCAGGTCACACTTTAAAGCGTGGTAGGTTTTCGTTGCAAATGGCCTAGGGCCCCTTGCCAGCTGCGTTTGACTGTTCACTAGCGGTGAAGCCCGTGTGAACCACCTGATTCCTGAGAGTATTTGCCGAAAATCAGAGTTCGGCTTTCAAGATGGAAATAAATCTGTTGGATTTCTCAAATATCCCCCTGCCCTTGCCCTGACTGTTCCAAATCCGTCATTCTATAGTTTCCAAATAAGTCATTTTAACCACGGAATAAAGAACAACTCTTTCCGATTTATTTGCTTATGCCTTGCTCCAGGACAGGGCTGGATTTGATCTACCTATGGAAAATATCTTTTTTTCATTTCCATGCCCATCCACTCGTTTTCTATCTTCCTCTGTACCTCTTCTCGACATTTCCCTATCTCTTCCGTTCTCTTCTTCCTGAGTGCAGACAGGCGTGGGGAGGGGGCGGCCTCGCCTTTTCCTAGGTGTGACACGAGTGCCCTCTGCTGTCCAAAATGTGAACAGCTCTGCATCCCCGCGGGTTCCGAGCAGCCGAGCCGCTTGGAGGGAAGCGTACACACGTTCTCCCTTCTTTGGGCAAACGCTGGAAGTATTGTTAAAATGAATAATTTATTAAACCACAATTGTTTATTGACTGCCCTTTCATTATTTACTTTTCAGTTATTAAACACACGGCGGAGTGCCTGGGTGTCAGCCCGTAACCGACTTGCAGCTTTCTGAGCCGATGATGCTCCCAGCCCCCCCCTCCCCCGCTCCACTCCTCAGGAGACATTTTCGATCTCTTTTGTCAGGTCAGGGTCAAACTACAGTTGTTCTGTGATGACTTTATCAATTCTCAGTTGATAGACTCTAAATGAAAAAAATGCCTACTGCTACCTCGTCACTGCTTAAGAAGAAGAGTTATTTGTGTAATGTTTTGTCAGTCCAGCAGGGTCTGTGACAGACGCAAGGAGCCAAGTGATATAAGGGAAAAGATGTTTTTAATGCCTTTTTTTAGTCTCCCTTCCTTACATCAAGGAGCAAATGATATCCATTCTAGGCTGTCCTTCCAAAACCAAACAGGCATGGGAGGAAATGTCCGCCACCCCTCTCAGAAAGTAATAGCCAGATCTGTTTTAAGTAAGAATGCTAATTACTGCCCCTCCGCTTGAGGTGATTCAAAGTCAAGAACACTGGATAAATGTGGGAGGGGCCCCTTTCCTCAAGAAAATTCTCTGGACCCAGATTTGAAGGGAAGCATCAGTCCACACCCAGAATGGGTCCGGTTTTTAAAGAGCAAACATTTCTGTCACTCAGAATTACAGAAATATATGCTGTTACCCTTAAACAAATGAGTGAATGAATAAATAGGCTCAAAGCAAAGAAGAAACAGAGACTTAGATTTTATTCTAAAGTTCAATTTTTAAAAACTTGGTTGATACTATACTTAATCTGCTCAATACTATACTCAAGAACAAGAAAGCTCTCATACCTCTCTCGGGCTTTCTCTATCTCTATCCCCGAACACACCCTCTGTCCTCTAGAAATAAGTCAATTGTTTCATCTTCAAATAACTCATTAGGAATTTATGTTTTATGACTTTCCAGGAAGACCCATACCTTGATATTTTCTTTCCCAACACTAATATTTGTAGGCTAAGCATCCTGGGGGCTGGGGGCTGGGGGCTGGGGGAGAGGTGGGGAACACAAAAAGATATGCCAGAGGGTAGTAGGGGTCAGATCGGGGAGGGACCCTACCAGCAGGTTTGCATAAACCAAAGTGTTGACACATGTAATAGTATCTGTAAGATACAGTCATTTTAATCTGACCTTCTGACCTGGGTTCCAGTGATGGTTTTGCAGGTAATCAGCTGTGTGACTTGAACATGTCTCATTAACTCACTAAGCTTCAATTTCCTTGTTTGCACAATGAAACTGATGCCTCTTCCCTTGTGAAATTAAATATGAGCGTTCATACATGTCATGTATGCAAAGTACTTAGCACAACCGGGAGTTCAATAAACATGCAATATGTGTATGGGACCCTTTCTATTGTCATTCCCTTCTTTCCATCCCATACACCATAGTCAAGAAAAAGATTATCCTGGGGCTCCTGGGTGGCTCAGTCGTTAAGCGTCTGCCTTTAGCTCTGGTCATGATCCCAGGGTCTTTGGATCCAGGCCCACATTGGACTCCCTACTCAAAGGGGAGCCTGCTTCTCTCTCCCTCTTCCACTCGCCCCTGCTTGTGTTTCCTCTCTAGCTCGCTCTCTGTCAAATAAATAAATAAAATCTTAAAAAAAAAAAAAGGACAAGAAAAGGATGATCCTCTTTTAAGCGTCCTAGATAACCCTGCTTGCCTTCATCTATTTAGACCAGCAAACGTTCTTCAAATCCCTACTGCGTTCTAGGTATTATCCTAGGCTCTAGCTACTCAAATGTGAAAAACAGAATCCTCACCCTCTAGGAAGAGAACACATAAATGAATAATCTATGTAATAAAATTAAACCTCTATTTGTCTCTTTGTTATTAGCACCAAAATAATTGGGGTCATACGTGGCTATGTGGCATTGATGAAATCCACTTTGGGGAAGGGTGTTTAGGAGTAGGAAGAAATAACAATTATTTCTCTGCATACAAAGTAATAACACACCATTTCATCCAGAGTAACACAGTACTCTAAAAGTTTACATTTATAAATCTGCATATTTTGAATGTTACTGTAATTTTATGGATGATAAAGAAGACTCAAAATATTCATGATTTTTTTTTTTGCAGTTGTCCATTCTAATATTTCTATTTTTTTCCCTGTGCATTTACATAAGAAATCATGCTAGGGAAAAACTGTCATCTTGAAGATAAATCTTAGCTCGCAAGGCCTATGAAAATACGAGAATTTTAAGAGTCCAAAACTCTAAATCTTTTTCTCTATTGTATCCTCGATTTCTAGTTCAAAATATGGCATTAGGTAGGTGTTTAATGGATCTTTTATGACAGAAAGAGGTAACAACAGGAGGGCTGGTCAAGAGAGACAGGTTCTTCCAAGCAGTATCCCCTCGGGGCTACACAGGGGCCCCCAGGGACAAGAGGCAAGAACCAGGTGCTCTCCTGAGCACCTGGAGATGGGCAGCATCCTCCCAGATGCTGAAACCCTGAGCAAGGAAGATATCCAAGGGAGGAACCCAAGGGACACATCGAGAGACCACCTGAAGAGACATGCCACCCAGGCCACAGGGAGAAAATAAAAATAGAATTTCAAACGAAGGAGCCCAAAATTGATTGTTCTGAATTTAATATTTGTTCAAGGTCTGAAATTCATCTCGATTGCCAAGCCCTAAAATAGAAAGTCTAAAGGATTGGTTATTTCAATGATAAAGGCAGGACCTTATCATCTAGAATCCGGAACATTTAAAAAATAGCAAAAGAGCCACCACAGTACATTTTTGAAGGATGCAGACAAGAGAAATCAATAATTAGTCCCTGGACCCAGTAATTCCCTCAGATCAGCCCCATTTGCCTCTCAGTGTCTGCAGTGAACAAGTGCATTCTCTCTCCAAACCACCAAGGCAGGCATTCAGACGTGCACTCGCTGATTTTTTACCAAACTGCATCCCACAAGCAGATCCCCCACCAATATTGATTTCTATGAGTTCCAACTAATAGAATTAAAAAAAAAAGTGTAGTATTAAAAAGCAGCTTTATTGCTAAGCTGGAAATTATTATAACTCTGAATTGTTATAATTTTTAAAAGTCGTTACAATTGAAATATTTATTTTTAGACTTCCCATTAAACTTTGTTTAACAATAATTAAACATTGTCCTGACAATGCTAGGTAATACAGCCAGTTCAAAAAAGAAAAAAAGAAGTGGGGGTGCCTGGGTGGCTCGGTCAGTTAAGTGTCTGTCTCTTGATTTCTGCTCTGGTCGTGATCTCAGGGTCCTGAGACTGGAGCCCTGAGGAACGCAGCAGGGAGTCTGCCTGGGATTCTCTGTCTCCCTCTCCCTCGGGCCCTCCCCCTACTTTAAAAAAAAGAAAAGGAACGAGTGCAATGACCAAGCTATGTGCAGAGTTTCGTGCAAGCAGCAAAGAGCGTTCCTAACACAGTTGGAGGGGTGGAAGAGAAGGAGGGAAGAGAGGCAGGCTTCCCGGGAGACTCAGTTGAGCCTTCAAACTTCCCCTCACCCCACTACAGCTCCGCCTGTCTTTCCATTTGTATCTCACTACAAATACAAATCATCCTCAACTTAGGACCAACCCAATAAACCCATCACCAAGCTGAAAATGCATTCACTACGCCTAACCTACCAACCACCACAGCTTAGCCTTGCCTACCTTCAGTGTGCTCTGAACGCTTCCATTACCCTACAGCTGGCGAAATCCTCTAACACCAAGCCTATCTGATGATAAAGTGTGGAATACCTGATATAACTGACTGAATACGGGGCTGAAAGTGAACACAGAACAGCCATGTGGGCGCACAGTCATTGTAAGTGTACTGGTAATTCACCCTCGTGGGTAGATAACCCCACAGCTGCCACTGCCCGGCATCATGAGAGTATCGTAGGGAGTATCACCAGCCCCGAAGAGCATCAAAATTCGAAGTACGGTTTCCAACCAAATGCATATCACTTCCACACCATCATATAGTTGAAAGATCATCAGTCAATCCGTCAGAAGTCGGGGACCATCTGCATGCATGGCCATATTTGAAATGAACGACTAAACCTGAATACCAAGTATATCCAAACCCCAGAAAGGGAGTTCGTAATTGAAAATGTCCAAGCACTCTATAGGCTACTCTGTTGTCACATGGAAGCCAAGTGACTGACCTAATCATCCATTTTCAAAATATCTTTATATTTTGAAATATCTCAAGATAGTTTCAAAGCAAAACCAGAAAAGAAGAGGAAGAGAGGGAGAGGAAGGAGGAGGCTGAATAAGTCCCCCATTAGAAAAGAACTGGGAATGTTCCTTTTTATGGAGAAACTTTCTTCCATAAATGTTATCTGTCTACCCAGATCAGAATTTACAGAGAGCCTATCATCATAAACCCAAGCACTTTTCATTATATTTATTGGAGAAAGGGAGGACTCTTACTCTGCGAAGTGCTTGGACATTTCCTGAGCAGTGACGCTAAGTGCAAGAAGGGGTTATATGTCCCCCCACCCTTCTTCCCCGATCCATAAGACCCTCTCTTGGGAGTATCGTGCATGTTGGGATGGATTGGCATGATGTGAGGTCAAGGAAAATGGTGATCGAATGTTGGCAAAGATATCTACAAATGACACCCATGTCATCTCTTCGAAAATACATTTCGCTCAAATGGCAGCAAAAGAATTTTTGATGAGCTTGGAGAGGGTGAAGTAATACCATTGTCTGACAATAGCCTGAGCTTTCCTGCACAGCCTCTACAGGGATCTATTAAAGACACAGGATATGGAAAGAGAAGCTCAGTGTGTGATGAATGTCAGTTACTATTACTTTTTATGAAGCTCTTCTGGAAAGGCCCTGGGTATAAACTGGTAGGTAACAAGGTAAATACATAAATAAACAATCACCTGCCTTCTAGGGTTATTTGCCTCAGCCCTTTCTGTGAACTTGTTGAGACTTGGGGAGGCTACCAGAGAGATTTGAGACAGAGTGTAATTTGAACTTGTCACGGCAGCCATATGCTGAACAAAACAAAAAAGATTTGTGGCTTCCGTCTGGGACATCTGATGGATTAGGGCATTAGATCCTTCGCTTGTTGGTAGGGGGAAATAAAGAATACTCAAATCCCCCTCACCTCAGTGTGTGCCTCTTAGCGCTTTATGGATGGTTTTGTTCTGATTCAGAAAGTCAGTGAGACTGAGACCCTCTACAGGCAAGTGATGGGAACATGAGAAGCCACACATGGCCTTGCTTGTAATAAGCCATGCTGACCTATATGTCACCGGGGGAGAATGTTCAGTAACAAAACAGACTTTCAAACAAGTGATAATAGTGCCTTATGCTTGCATGGTGTCTTTTTTTTCTGAACGCTTTTTCCGGCGTTTTACAAACTTTTATAAAGCGTCCCTTGCCAGTCATCTGAATGCAGTCGTATCTAGGGTAAAATAAAGACAGCTGCTCTGCCAGAAGCGAATATGGTCTCGGGAAGAAAGGTTATTTTATAAGTGCACTTACGAAATTCTCTAATTCTTCTTTATGTCAGGGCATTTCTGTATGAGAGTGGAGATGCTTATCGGGCTCAGGATGATTCCAGTAGGACCAAGCTGGGGCATGTGATATGCTGCCCACGCCCTTCACCCTCCCTACAGACATGGCTCGAATGAGCAAAAATGTGTGAAGTTAAGTGTCCCAGGCAGTTGGAAGTGTGTGTGCATGTGGGGGGGCAGAGCTGAATGGCAGAGGGAGCCGTGTTCTTTGGAGATAGGAGATTGTGTCATGGATTAATTCCAGCCATCTCGGGGCCTCTTTACCACCGGCTGGCAGATCAGAGTCCTTTTCTTCTCCCTAGCAGCCAGGGTCCAGCCAGCAGCAGGAATCACTATGGGGACCCCAAAAGGCCATCTTTACGGGCAGCAACCTGTGCAATCACATGGGGCCCCCAATGGCAAGGACCCCACCCTTGATTTCATGCTCCCTTGCTGCCGTCTTAAAATTCCCAATAATTTTGTCTTTGAATCTGTGTCTTTTTTTAAAGAAAGATTATTTATCTATTTATGCAGAGGGGAAGCAAAGCAGGAAAGAGGAGTAGAGGGAGAGGGAGGAGCAGACTCCCCACTGAGCAGGGAACCTGACGTGGGACTCGATTCCAGGACCTCAAGATCGTGACCTGAGCCAAAGGCAGACACTTAGCCAACTGAGCCAGCCAGGCCCCTCTCAGTCTGTGTTTTAGAAGGGATGTCCAGTGGGACAATGGGGCACGGGTATGAGAAGAGGAGGGATGTGCGTTCACGTAGGGTCTCAGTGTTCCTTACCACCCCATCCCACATACCATTTGCAATGTCCACGCGCAGGATTCCAGAGTTCCCATGATGCATGGGAGTCCAGCGTGACTCTGTTACATCAGGACTGAGTGGTGCCCCCATAGCACCAGCCCCCATGAGAAGCCACATTTTCTCTTCAAACCAGAGAAAGAAATGTTCTTGGCCTGAAAGGAGTCAACAGTACTGTTAGGAAGAAGGAGCAAGGAAACCTGTCATATCCTTTCCCATTCGTGTTACATCTGCATAGCCAGCCACACTGCAAATGATGACGTAGGAGGAAAGGGAAAGACAGAATAGCCTATAGATCCTTTTCCTGTCTCACTTTCCTTATTTAGAAAGCAGATGGGAGAGATTGGTAGAATGGGTCCTATCAAGTCAAAATTTTACATGGAGAGGAAAAAGCTGATTTGAGTTCCTGGTTACATCACAGTTTTTAAACTTTTGAATGATTTTTTCAGAGTACCCAAAAACCTAAAGGCAGTTGGCAAACCAACTGAAAAATATTTACAACATACATGACAGAAAAATAACAAATTTCCTTAACATTTTAAAAAGCTCTTTCAAAACAGTAAGAGAAAGATGAACATTGCAATCAAACATGGGATTGAACACATCACAAAACAACTTCATGGGACCAATGAGAAGCACCACAAAATGTTTTAAAATTCACTAATAAATGAAATGCAAATAAAAACAACAATGTTATATACATTTCCACCCAGGAAGTTAGAAAAGATAAAATGGGAACAGCAGCAGCTGGTATGGGCCTGAAGCAGAAGGTTACTGGAGGACACTTCAACTACACGATCAAAATACCAAACAAGGGTGGCTTTGATTCAGCTATAATGTTGTTGGAAATCTACTAGAGAGATCATGGGACTTTTACAAAGACAAATATGCAAGGTTGCTCACTACAGCATTGTTGAGAGCCTCTAACAATCATAATAACCCCAATAGCCACCTGTTGGGTACAGGCGTGATCAATTATAGTGAAAAAGAATTAGATAACTTTATACATAATAATCTGGAATATGTACACGGTATATTGTGAATTTTTTTTAAATTATAGAACACAAAATGACCCATTTGGGGGAAAAGGTGTCTATCAAAATTTATATATTTTTATTTTTTATTTTTTAAGATTGTATTTATTTGAGAGAGACAGATAGTGACAGAGATAGTGAGAGAAAGTACAAGGGGAGAGGAGGGGGAGAAGCAGGCTCTCCAATGAACAGGGAGCCCAATATGGGGCTTGATCCCAGGACCCTGGGACCATGACCTGAGCCGAAGGCAGTTGCTTAACCGACTAAGCCACCCAGGCGCCCTAAAAGTTTATATAGTCTTATAAATTTTTCTGGAGGAGATCTATTTCAGGGTCACCTTTGGGAAGTGGAATTCATCGTAGCAGAAAGAAAATAAATGAGACTCACCCTTTACGCATTTCTGCAATGTTCAGGAAAAAAAAAAAAAAGACACATGACACAGCACGTATCTTCTCTGTAAATTTTAAAAATTCAAATGTTGAGAGTGAATTAAAATCATTTACTGCATATCTCTACAATAGAATATTAAGTAGCCATTCTGAAAAACAATCTGAAGGGTTTGAAGAGGTGGGGGGGTGGGAGGTTGGGGGAACGAGGTGGTGGGTATTAGAGAGGGCATGGATTGCATGGAGCACTGGGTGTGGTACAAAAACAATGAATACTGTTATGCTGAAAATAAATTTTTAAAAAATGATAAAAAAAAATGAACTGTAGGGGCACCTGGGTGACTCAGTGGGTTAAGCCTCTGCCTTTGGCTCAGGTCATAATCTCAGGGTCCTGGAATCAAGCCCCGAATCAGGCTATCTGCTCAGCAGAGAGCCTGCTTCCCCCTCTCTCTCTGCCTGACTCTCTTCACCTGCTTGTGATCTCTGTCAAATAAATAAATAAAATCTTTTAAAAAAAAGACACTGTACGTCTATACATATTAACCCCAAAATATGGTCATGACATATATTTCTGTAAAAAGATAAGGAAGTTATTGAGCAACACGTGTTGCACAATTACATTTGTATAAAATTTTGTGTCTTTTGAGAGAAGAGAGTCAACTCTCTGAAAAGATGTTCCCCAAATATTAACAGCAGTTGCCTTTGAGTAGTGGTACTTTTAGTGATGTTTTCCTTTCTTCTTTATGTATTCTATGTTGTATAATTATTTTTACAATGAGTGCCTATGCTTTTTATAAGTCAGAAAAAAACAAAAAGCTATCTCTCTTTTGAACGTTTTAACACGAGTAAGAAATTTCCACAGAATGAAGAAAAAGGAATGTCTTTCTGTTTCCCAAGAGTATCCTTAAAAGCAGCATGAATAAAAATTAGAACCTGACTATTGTCTGACTTGAATATTTTTGCCACAGGTTTGCCAACTTTACCAAGAACAGTATGCCAACCCACGCCCCCATGCAAACTCATCCCTGATCTATTTATCCAGCGATACATTTTCAAATGTAGCTGTTTGAAATAAAATGGTTTTATTTCCAAACTAACTTATTCTGAACTTTTCCATTTATCTCTTAATCACTGTGGCTAAGGTTTAGATTTTTCTAAGGAAGTACTGACTTGAACTAATATTAGTGCTACATTAATGCGCAGGTATGTTTTCCCAATTTTGTCCTAATAGCAGTAATTATTTTAGAACCTTGCAAAGTCTCACTTCCTTATCAGTCTTCCCAATAATTCTCACCAGGAAAAATGGCAGTTTTATTCTTCTTTTCAACTGAAATTTAGAAGCCAAGAGCTAGAGTGAATTCTCACCTGACAAAGAGTTTATTGCTTTTTTCAAGACATACTGCACGACATTTATTAGTAGATTATGAGGTATTTATCACCAGTAATTAAAACTAAACTGTTCCTGTTGTAATAGATGCACAGAGTCAGAGATGCAATACCCTTACTTTTTATTGTTCATTTGCTCTCCCTTTAATCTAATGTAAAATTTCCTTTTTTAATGTGCTAGGAAGTTTATGTTAAGGTTGGCATTAAACAAACCTGTTTGGCTTTTACTAAGAAGTCACTATAAAAAAATTTCTAGAAGTATTTGGGTGGCTCAGTCGGTTAAGTGTCTGCCTTGGGCTCAGGTCATGATCTCAGCATCCTGGGACCAAGTTCAGCGTCAGGTTCCCTGCTCAGTGGGGAGTCTGCTTTTCCCTCTGCCCCTTCCCCTTGCTCATGTTCTCTCTTTCTCTCTCTCTCTCAGGTAAATAAATAAAATCTTTATTTAAAAAAAAAAAAAAGATTTCTGGGCAACCCTCTCCGGTCCCCTCTGTCTTTGGAAGTTTTGTACTATCACCTTACCATCACTCAATAAGCCTTGCTTTGCTGCCCACCAAAAAAAAAAAAAAAAATGTTTGGCAACTGCACAAAGATCCAGGAACATTTGCATACTATTAATAGAAATAAATGTAGGGGCACCTGGGTGGCTCAGTGGGTTAAAGCCTCTGCCTTCGGCTCAGGTCATGATCTCAGGGTCCTGGGATCGAGCCCCACATCAGGCTCTCTGCTCAGCAGGGAGCCTGCTTCCCTCCCTCTCTCTCTCTCTGCCTGCCTCTCTGCCTACTTGTGATCTCTCTCTCTGTCAAATAAATAAATAAAATCTTAAAAAAAACATAAAACAACAAAAATTTAAAAAAAAAATAGAAATAAATGTAAATCGACCTTTAAAAGATAAAGAGGTTATTTGCAACATAGAGGAGCCTTAAAAATATTCATGCCCTTTACCCGAAAACTTTCATTTATCTTAAAGAACTAATCACGAATATAGTTTATGTGATTGGCTATGAGACTGTCCAACCATGTGGGATTGGTTTTTAAAATGTCTAAATAACAGAACACTTTTATGCCTATAGAAATTATGGTATAGAAAAATAATTATAATGTAATCTATAGAGAGAAGTAGTTTATAAAACAGTATGCACAACATGATCATCTAGATAGATGCAAAAGTGGAAATTTATAAACCAAATATTAGTAAATCACTAAGATATAAATATCAAAATCTCTGCATGGTAAAATTATGAATGGGGTGTATATTCTTCTGTGTGCCTATCTATATCTTCCAAATTCCTACAATGTACACGTACTACTTTTACAATGAGAAAAAGTTCTTTATTAAGAGATGGTAATTACTCTCTAAATACTTGAGGAATAAATGAATTCAGTTTATTTCTTTATATATTGCTTCTGCTTTGAAGATTTCCCACTTATGTAAACTTGTCATTTGGGGAGGAAAACTGTACCTACGGTTTTCTAGTTCAAACCCAGTCTCATTGAGACCTGAACAAGAACACCAGAAATTATCTCAAAATATCATTGCACACAAACATGTACACTTGAAAATTGAGCGTGTCACATTCTAAGAACAGCCCAGCATGGAGTTTAGGAGTAATGGTTTGGAAATATCAGCAAGTGACCCAGCTTCCCCAAAGACTTCACCTATTTGAGAGTTCTATTCAATTCAAAGCACATAAACATCTAAAATGTAATAGACCTGATTTTTTGTGAAACCTCACAATTTCTTGAGTATATGTGTGTACACACGCATGTGTACAAAGCAGACCTCAAAGTTCTAGCAGAATGACAGCCCAGCAGTCAAACACGTGGCAGATCTTCGCCAGGTGAGTTCCAATTATAAGCTTAGCTGACCACAGATTTCTAGAAAGTAGAAAGCAAGCCAGTTCACCCTTGAAATTTCAGGCTTATACTTTCAACTGTCACCTTTATTTTTACCATTTGGGGGATACTGTTGTTTGGGGAATGCTTGGGATGAGAGTCGCTTCAAACCAAAAAAAGTTTCAGTTACTTAAAATGAAAAGCGGTCTGGGATCCATGGCCGTTCGTATGCCTAGGATTGACCAAAGCCATGTGGACAAGTATGGCCAGCAAACCCCCAAGATGTTCCCTATTGCCCTTGAAACTTTTGGAATTGTAAAGAAGTTTTGTAATTTAGGGGGCAACTGTGGTGTAAAGAATTTTACATGACAGAATTTAAAACAAGTAACGCCACACTAACTTGCCTGGCTCTTCAGTTCTAAGACAATCACGCTTTAGCCAGCCTTCTGAATAAAGGGGACTTGGTAAACACTGCTTATGTTTCAGCCTAAACAACCTGACAATAAAGAACTTCCTTTAGGCAGCTCTATCACTGCATGGGCCAATTCTTTAGGTTTCTCTCACCTCGGCAATCCAACAAAAAGGCTTACGCATACGAGTCATGACTGAAAATGCCAGGTAAATCAAGAAAATGAAATTAAGTCAAGAATGCTTCCTTTGCACTCAGAGGGTCCTTTCTGAGGTGGTGTCGCAGGGAGAGGGAGCGGGAATCCCTGCATCCCTAGGAACAGAGTCAGTGCCGCTCTACAGCTCTGTCCTTGCTGAAGAGAGAATTTCAGACAAAAGCCATATTTCAGTCCAGCTATGCACCTGTCTAACCTCCACAGGGTAGGAAGTGTAAAGACTGCCACTGACTTTACTCTTCTTTCTTTTAATGAGTTTTGAAGGGGTTCTTTTTACCAAAGAAATAATGAATTCCCCTTACAAACTGTGGGAGAAAATTCCTGTTTGGAAGTAATTGAAAATGTGTTTTGCAGCCACTTAAAAACTCTTTTCCAAATAGCTTTCTTTTCTAATTAACTTGCCCTAACACTTAGCTCTGGAATTCATCGGGCAGAGAGTGACATCTAGTGTGTAATAAAAGAACTTGAAAAACAGAAATTTGGGCGAGGGCCTAAGATCCAAGTTAATAACTATGACTTTTAAATACTTCCCTTTTAATATGATAATAATTGCCATATGGAAATTCAGGGCTGATATCACAGAGCTTTCAAGATCTGAAATTATGAGAAAGGTTGTCTTCTCTTTAGGTAGGAAATTGGGGATGTTTTAAGGCACTTTTTATCTAAAGAAGCATGCTGATCCTAAAAGCAATTTGTATGGGGACAAGGTTGGGTCATAACACCTGAGAGATGAAATATGGCTTTTCCCTGAGGTCAGAAAAGTAATTTTCACTTAAAGTGAAAGGGATTGGTGATGACCAGCTGCCTCTGAACTCTAGGAGCTTGTCATCCCAGGAACGTTTCCAGGCTACCCCAGTAGAGTGCTCAAGCCTCCTGCAAGAGAAAAAGCCGTCACGGCCCATCTCGCTGATGGATGCAGACGTTGACCACTTAGGGTGTCTGTGCCACAGAAACTGCAGGTGAAGCAACTTTGATTAAATGCCTTAATCGAAGAGTAAATACAGTGCTAATGTGGGGGTACAAAAGAGGGGGCCACCTTATAGAAGGCCCACAAAGTGGGCGCCTGGGTGGCTCAGTTGGTTAAGCCCCTGCCTTCGGCTCAGGTCATGATCCTGGAGTTCCTGGATTGAGTCCTGCATTGGGCTCCCAGCTCAGCGGGAGCTTCTCCTTCTCACCCACTCCTGTCTCCTGTTCTCTCTCTCTCTCTCTTTCTCAAATAAATAAATAAGATCTTTTTAAAAAAATGTTAGAAGGAACAGAAACCATTCAGTTGGGATGAATTATGAATAAAATTTGTGACATGTGAAAATGGGAAGAAGGGGCAGTCCTGGTCAAGGAAATCCCCTGAGCAAAATCACAGACCATGAACGGTTCCAAGTGCCAGTCTGCTTCTACTGAACAGCGGGTAGCACATTCTGACTCAGCGGTAGGGTAAATATGGAAGAGAAACAGAAGAAGACGTTGATCAGTACCATCTTGCACAGACTCTCCCTTGCCAGTGGAGGGACATCTTCGTGCCTTGCGCTAATGCTATTATCAGGGATGCATGTCTGTGTTCTCTGATCCACAGAGCCCAGAGAGGGAACGTGACGCACAGCAGAAAAGCTGGTGTACATATAGTCACCTATGATGATGAAGAGAGGCAAGGCCAGCTGCGTCCTGTCAAGGTCAGGGCAGAACCCAGTCACCCCCCATTAAAAGCCATTCCTGACAGTGAGCAATATACCGTGAAGTTCTCCCCGCACCACGTCCACTTCCTGCGTCCAGATTTAAGAAAAAAGACATCCCATACTCCACAGGAGGAAATTGAGCCCTTCTTCATGAAGGAGTAATTACCATCTTTGACCTTGTCTCTTCTGTCAGTGAGGCCAAAATGGCTACATTTTTTGGCTGCATATCCCTTGCCTCTTCATATCATGAGATTTTATAAAATCACATTCTATAGAAAAAATAAAAAGATAATTCCATCCTTCCTCTGTTATGACTGAGCAAAAGGTGTTTTTATTATTAATAGTTTAGAAAGGTTTCCTTTGGTTTCACAGTTCCACAATTCCTTATTGGAGCCATATAAAATGTTTAGAATTCTCAAATTTGAAAAGACCTCCAACAAGTTTCTTTTATAAGTGATATGTAATGTTAGGGCATTTCTGATTTTCTTGAACAGTAGCTAATCTTAATGCTAATTGCCTGACATTTCATTAAATTAGTTTGTCATCAATATCCTCAACATAATGACATATTATGAATTTCATATTATCTTTATCAGTACCAATAGTTTTTCAAGCAAGTCAAAAATGTAGATCTTTTCCTAATGTGTTTATACGATTCACTCCTCTTCAATTGTACTATCAAACAACCTAAGATCTTATTCATTACTTCTATTCAAAATTCAGTTCTCAATGGACTACCATCTGAGGCATGACTTGAAAAATTTTTATCATAATTCACTTCTTTTTTTTTTTAAGATTTATTTACTTATTTGAGAGAGAGCATAAGCAGGGGGAGGGGCAAAGGGAGAGAGAGAATCCTCAAACTCCCTGCTGAGCATGGAACCCAACGCATGGCTCTATCCCAGGATCCTGAGGTCATGACCTGAGCCAAAATCAAGAGTCAGCTGCTCAACCAACTGAGCCACTCAGATGCCCCTATAATTTACTTTTTGATATAAAAAATTTTTTCTATGGATTTGTCATTCCTCTTAATCACTTTTGTTTTACAGTCCATTTTTTTCTCTTGATTTTCTCTTTATTAATAAAAATTTTAAAGGTGAGTAAAGACAATACCTTTTATGTAGATCTAAATCAAGTCTGTAATTTCTCAACAAGTATTAAAATGTTGTAAAATTTCTTTCCAAATTCACTTCTTACTAGACTAAACTTGGAGTAGACTTAGAACTTAAGAAAGAGTAAAAACATTAAAGCCCTAACTAGTTTTAGTGCACCAAACTGTGTTGGCCAGGGTTCTAGCAGAGAAAGACAAAGATTTATTGCAAGGGCTTAGCTGAATCAATTGTGGGACTGGCGAGTTGGACTAAGCAAGTTGGAACGCCACAGAGCAGGCCAGAGGACTAGAAACTAACTCCAGTCCTCGTGGAAACTTCAGTTTTCTTCTTAAGGCCTTTCCTTTGATGGGATTAGCTCCATCCTTTATAGTCAAATGATTATTAATATTAATCATATCTACAAAATACCCTCACACCAACACCTAAACAATGTTTGATAGAATAATTGTTACCAATCAATAGCCTAGCCAAGTTAACACATAAAACTAACCATCACACATTTATTGACATCTACTAAATGTTGAAGACTGCACCAATAAGCAGGCTACAAAAATTAAAAACTATCTTTGACCCAGGTTTGGGTGATGGAAGCACAGAAGAGGAGATTAATTCTGCTGCTGGGGTAGGGTTATGATTGGGGAAACCATGGAACAAAGTGGTCAAAAGCTCGAGTCTGGACTCAATCTGCTTGGCTCAAATTCTGGCTCTGATACTCCCTTCCTTCTTTACGCCCTTCTTTCTTCAATGGTGAAATGAGGATAATGATAGTACCTATCTCCAATCTGTTGTGAAACTTAAAGATAAGCCATGTAAAGTGCCTAAAACAAGGCCAGGCAGATAACAAGTACGCAATTAATAGTTGTCATCATTATGATTACTTGTCACGAGCCTTATAGGTTGAATAAGAGTAATCCAGGACAGGAAGGGCATTGCAGGCATATGAAACAGTAATAACAAAGGCACAGAGGTATGAAAAGGCCCATCACACCTGGAGGAGATAATTAATGCAATGCAGCCAGCTCATGGAGGGTGGTGAGGAAAGATGTGAAGGGTTAGATGCAGTCAGCCCATGAGGAACCTTGAATATTACATAAAAGAGTTTGTACTTTATTTTGGCAGCAAGAGGAAACGATAAGGTTTTTCCTTATGCAAATAAATAAATAACATAATCAAGTCTATGAATACCTGAAATTCATAGATTGTAAATGAGGCCACATTTGAATAACTGCCCCAGGTCTTACTCTGAGTATTCACTGCTTGAGTAACAGGAAGTCCAATCTTTGCCCAGGGTTTCTCTTTCTGTATATTTCTAAAACTTCTCCAGGGTTGTTTACATGAGTTTTTCGACCAGTCCTGGTGACAACGTACTGTCACCTTGCCTGGTGGTACAGGTCCCCTCGCATACCCCTCAAGGGAGCCTTCCACCGCTATCAAGAGAGATCTGCTGTAACCACCACCATCACAATCCTGGATGGTAGAACTGGGAGGTCCTTTTTGAAGAAAAAGAAAGCTCAAAGCAAGGTTGTCCCATGATCAAAATTATCTGGATCTCAAAGCATCATAACCTTTTATATTCACATTGTCCCCCAAAATCCATTCTCTCCATCTGCTATAATAGAAGATTTACATCTGGGCACACAGCCACCTAGCTCGAGATTACATTGACCAACCCTCCTTGCAGGTAGATGAGGTCATATGACTTCTCACAAATGGGACATGAGCACAAGTGGTACATGCCACTTCTAGTCCCAGGGCTTTAGAATATTATACTTGTGTTCCTCCACGTTACTTTCATCTGCCCTCAAACTAGAATATTGACTGATTGTGGTTCACTTTCAACCATGTAATTAGAACTCAGGATTTAAGAGGTGGTAGAGAAAACTGGGTACCTAGATGACTTCATGGAGTAGAGTTCATATTGCAGCGTGACCAACAAAGAAATAAACTTCTATCTTCCTTAAGCCACTCAATTATTGTGAGTTCTTTGTTACAATATTCTAGTTTTACCCTACACTCAGCTCTCTCCCCCAAGATTCATACACCTAGCCAAGTAAAGCTTTCAGGTAGAACCATCACCCCCATCAAAAGCTTAGACTTTGATCTCAGGTTGGCTCATCGTGACACATTTCCTATCACGAATTCTAAGTTAGTGTGTGTGTGCGATCACCATCATCCCTCCTATAATCTGGTTTATGTCAGAACTTGACAAGGATGGACAGGGTCCAATTTGGCTTTTCTTGTGGGAATTTTTCCAGCTCTTGAGCAAAGCCAAGAATATAAACAAATACCTGGGGGGTAGAGAAAACATCAAATCCCTCTTAACAGAAGCCCCTATGTCCCTGCTCTGGTCAGTCACAACTCCCTAGACCCAGGGTTCTAAGCTGCCTGAGAGACCTCTGATTACTGCAAGGAGACTAGGCTAAAAAGCCAAGAACAAGGCCACATGCAAGGGGGAATGTTGCAATTACCTAGAAGAGAGACCAGCCAGAAAAATACCAGTGGGAATGGAAAGAATCAAACTCAAGAGCTATGTCGGAAATAAGAACAGTAAGACTTGATGACAGACGTTTACCACAATAATCACTTAAATACTTTGGGTGAGAATGTCGCTACGGGTGGTGATGATAGTAATGCAGAATGACTTACAACTGCTTGATTCCAGACCACATCATGGAAAACAGTTAACAGCAACAATAACACATATACACAATTTTATGTAACAACTACATGTTATGTAACAACTGCATCTTGTGATTTAAAAAGGGAGGAAATGGGAGAAATTCAGGTCTAATAAGAGGTACGAGATGAGTGACAGAGAAAAAGTTCGACCAGCCTGGAAGTGAACATGTCAGTCATTGCAAAATATCCCATGTATTTCTAGAAAGCTGATTCATACCTTTTTTTTTCTTTTTAGAAAACCATGTAGAATTTTCAAAAAATGACCTAGGATTCAGTTACTTTACACCTTAAAGTTACATCTTATCTTAAGTTCTTTTTCTGTTTATATTCTATATGGTTCAGAGTGCTCAGTTGCAAACAAGGATTTAAGCAGTGCTATGGACCAAATGTTTGTATCCGCACAAAATTCACATGTTGAATCTCCAACCCCCCCCCCCCCCCAGTATGGCTGTATTTGGATATGGGACCTCTAAGGAAGTAATTAAGGTTAAATGATGTCATCCGTGAGGAGCCCAGGTCCAACAGGGTTGGTTTCCTTGTAAAAAGAGACACCAGAGAGTGTTTAGGCTCTCTGTCTCGAGTCCTCTCTCCCACCCTCCCTTTCTCCCCCTTTATGTACTCATTGAAGAAACACCATGGCCACGTGAGGGCACAGTGAAAAGGCAGCTGTCTGCAAGCTAGAAAGAAAGCTCTCACCAGAAACCAAAGCAGCTGGAACCTTGATCTTGGACTTCCAGCCTCCAGAACTGAGAAAATAAACTTCTGTTGCTTAAGCCACCCAGTCTGTGGTATCTTGTGATGGCAGCGCAAGCTGACTAAGGCAGTGGTGAGGCGTTTATTCCTGTTTTCCATTAAAACTAAGATGCAGGGGCACCTGGGTGGCTCAGTGCATTAAGCGGCTGCCTTCGACTCAGGTCAAGATCCCAAGGTCCTCGGATAGAGCCCAGCATTGGGCTCCCTGCTCAGAGGAGAGCCTGCTTTTCCCTCTTCCTCTGCCCCTCCCCCCTGCTCATGTGTGCTCTTTCTCTCTCTCTCTCTCTCTCTCTCTCTGCTCTGTCTCCCTTTCTTTCAGTCAAACAGATAAAAATCTACATAAATAAATCAAACTAAGATGGAACCATTTGTGAAGCACATCACTATTTTATAAACAACTAAAAAAACCTAACACTGCTCATTGAACTATGATATGTCATTGGCTGTAAGAAGCATCCCAATTCTAAAGACAAAAAAAAAAAAGAAAAAGAAAAAGAAAGTGGGAATATGTGACTCTTAAAATTGATGAAATAGTTAATATATACTAGGAACTTATAGACCTCCCCCCAGTAGACCAGGGAAATAGGTTGAGGTGCGATGCAGCCAGAAACAAAGCACCGTGGGAAAATACCCAACCACCCCATGGGGCTAATCCAGCAGAAAGAGCAGTGCCCCCACTGAACAAACCAATAGCACCTCAGAAGCCACCGAAGCTGCCCTCCAAGAACTAATGCCTCCACCTGGGAATTGCCAGAACAGCCAACCATCATCACCACCAACTTTTAGTCCCAGGATGATCCGGAGAGTGAAGGGAACACATTTAATAATGACGCCAACACGACAGACAGAAACTGGAAAACCAGACATTTGGCTGTCCTGGGTGGAACCTAAGACCCCAGTTGCAAGCGAGTCTGAGAAATAGACTTCGCTTCCCCATCTCTGCAGTCCAGGAAGACAGGCTAAAAGGCCATTGCCATGGGCGTGGAGTAAATATTAGAGAGTTTGTAGAAAAACTTATTCCAAAAAGATGATCGAGTAAGTATTATAACAATTTTGTTGTAAGCAAAGAAAGAACCTCAGTGTAAAATAGAGACTGTTTGGGGCACCTCTGTTCTATGCTGGCTAGCACCCCAGCAGGAAGGGGAAAGGTCTCATGAAGACAGCATCCCATCAGGGGAGTTCTTTCCCTTTATGCCCATCTGAGCTTCAGATCCTTGATATTGAACTTGCTCTGTCCAACTGCTTTGTATCTCAATACCTGAACGTCTCTTTTAAGTTGGAATTTTATTAAGTGGACAAATGGATTTGTTCTATAATGAGAACTGCATACAGATACAACAATCTATAAAGGTTTTATGGAAGTTTCTGGACTCGATCTCAAGGTCCTCCTCATAGAGGAGTAGTCAGTCAGGACACTTGAATCCAATGGGTGGGAGATTCATTCTGCTTCTTCCTGTATCTTACTTTTCAGTATTTTAGATTGTCCTTGTCCCATACTTTTTGTCCTCTGTGGGATATCTAGTACTTACTCCAAAGCCCTTCTTCATGGATCACAGAGTTCAAGACTTCTGTCTTGTAAATAAGTAATTATTTTGCAAATACTCTACCTCTTCATGTGATTTCTCCTCTTAAATTATACCTTCCAGAAGCCTCCAGTCCCAGGACACGTCACCGAGTCTTGGAGCTCCAGAGCAAGAGAGAAGGGTCTGGCCCCTAGCAAGACCCAGAACTTGAGAAACAAGTTTAGGCGATCCTGCTCGGGCTCTGAATGGGTCTCCACTGACATTTCAAGCAGCGCAATTATTCTCCGTGGGGACCATCAGGGGCATTTCCCCACCCAGATACGTGCCAATAGCACACTGCACTTATTGTTTCAATAAAAAGAAATGCTCCCAATCTTTTCCAAATGCTCTTAGGGAAATGGGGATTCCCCTAGTGAAGAACCACCAAGCCACAGAGAGGATTTCCTCCATGTCCTCAGCACAGCACAAACCCAAGTGGCACTAGCTTCACATCACAAGGTTCCCCCTCAGTGTGTGTGGGATAAAAGCCGGGATGCACAGACAGCTAGGCCTGGGGGACCACCTCATTCAGTTGCCCGGGGACTGCTCTGGGTTTAGCAGCGAACCCCTCAGCCCCAGGCAAATGAGGAACGTTGATCCGCCTGACTTAGCCACGAGGCTGACCAGCCTGCTGAAGAGGATCGAACAAAAGAAATGCTTCTTCCAGTCAGGACGAGCTGTGGAGACAGGGAAGGGGGGCAGAGGGATGGATAGAAAAAAGTACTTCTAGGGTTCTCTCTATCCCTCCTACCCCAGGCACATACCAAACCTATCCTTGTGACCGAGAAGGCCTCAGAAACATCGAGTTTGGTGTGAGGCACCCAAGGACAGGCTTCTTACCCTGCTTCCTCATGAGGAAGCAACACTCTCGCCGTGGGGAAATCACACCTGGTACTGTCACCTCATCTGTAAAATGCAGGAGGTGGAGATTTCCTCTTAGGGCACTAGTTACATTCACGCAGTAACTCCTTTAAAGTTCTGTCCCATCATGATCCCAGCATTCTGGGATCAAGGCCCCCATGGGGCTCCCTGCTCAGCGGGGAGTCTGCTTCGCCCTCTGCCTGCCGCTCCCCCTGCTTGTGCTCTCTCGCTCTGACAAATGAATAAATAAAATCTTTAAAAATAAATAAATAAAGTCATGTCCTTTAACTTTTCAGAACTTTTTTCTAATTCTGGGGAACTGATAACTTTTTCAAACAGAGTCACAGCCGTCAGAAAGGTTTACAAGCCACCAAGGGTGCAAAGTGTGTAATGAGAAGAGTTGTTCACCCACCTCCTCCGTGGCTCTCTGCAGGGGGTCAGAGGAACGCACTGTGTGTGCTCACTAGAGCTGCCATGACAAAGTCCCACAGACTGGAGGCTAGAATCCAAGATCAAGGTGCTGGTTTCTTCTGAGGGCCTCTCTCAGCTCGTAAATGGCGGATTCTCCCTGTGTCTTCACATGGTCTCCTCTCAGTACAAATGTGTGTCTCAATGTCCTTTTCTTCCAGTCAGAGGGGTTTAGGGCCTTAACCATGTCTGCGATCGAAATCACCTGTCTCCTAGGTAGACTAAATGGGTGAAGGGGCTCAAAAGGGGCAAACTTCCAGTTATAAAATAAATAAGCCATGGGGAAACACTGTACAGCACAGTGACTGTGGTTAGTAATACTGTACTGCATATTTGGAAGTTTCTAGAAGAGTAGATCTTAAATGGGCTCAACACAAGAAAAAAGATTTTGTAATGTTGTATGATGAGGGCGTCAACTAGATAGATTTTGGTGATCGTTTCCTAATACATACTAACATCGAACCCTTATGTCGTACACCTGAAACTAATATAATTTTATATGTCAATTATACCTCACTTTAAAAAAAAAGAAAAATACTGCCAAACCAAAACCTTTAAAAAAAAAAAAAAGAAAGAAAGAAAGAGAAGAGAAGAAATCACCTATCTCCCAACTAAAGTCACACTTTGGGGTACAAGGGGTGAGAACCCAACATATGAATTTGTCAGAAACACAATTCAGCCATAACACCTACCTGCCTGGACTTGGCATTCGTTCCTCCACTCTGGGGTCCTTGAGTCCATCTTCCCTGAAGATTACTGAGCCTGGAAGAGAGTCTTCAGGTAGCATCATTCACACGCCATTCATGTGATGACTGTCTTCAGCGGCTGCACTCAGCTGCTGGTGACAGTCAGTGTGGCTGAGGGAAGCTCTCTCTTTTTTTTTTTTAAAGACTTTATTTATTTAACAGACAGAGATCACAAGTAGGCAGAGAGGCAGGCAGAGTGAGGAGGAAGCAGGCTACCCACTGAGCAGAGAGCCCAATGCAGGGCTTGATCCCAGGACCCTGGGATCATGACCTGAGCTGAAGGCAGAGGCTTTAACCCACTGAGCCACCCAGGCGCCCCTGAGGGAAGCTCTCTTAAAGGAAAACGGCTCTCAAACTTTTGGGGAGAGGTAAGTAACATGGCAGTGTGATGAAAATAATTTTGACCTCATGGATTCTCCGAAAGGGCCTCAGGAAATCCTAGGTATCCCTGGACATACTTTAAGAACAACTGCCTGAGAGGAGCACCTGGGGGGCTCAGCAGGTAAGAGTCTGACTTTGGCTCACGTCATGATCTCGGGTTCCCGGGGTCCTGGGGTCCAGCCCCACATCCCTGCATCAGCTCATGTTGTACACCTGAAACTAATATAATGTTATATGTCAATTATACCTCACTTTAAAAAAAGAAAAATACTGCCAAACCAAAACCGCTGAGCTGGGAGCCTGCTTTCCTTTACCCTCTGCCCCGTCCCCCTTGCTCATGTTCTGACACTTACTTTCAAACAAATAAATAAATAATATTGTGAAAAAAAAATAAAGAATGAAAAAGAACAACTGCCTTAGAAAAAACCTCTGTGGGTGCCTTTATTCTTGACTGTTACGCTCCCTGGCACATATGGGTTTTCCCTGCGAGGCCGGAGGGACTTCTTGCCCCAGTGCACCCCAGAAACGCGGAGCAAGGCCCACCTTTTAAGAGGTGTGCTTGCAGGTGGGTCCACAAGACCTAGGTCCTGGGAGACAGCACAAGGCAAGAACAGACATGAGTCAACATTAAACCAAGGTCAGAATGCCTCCTGGCTGGATCCTCCACAATGAGATCAGTTAATCCTGGTTTTCCCACAGGTGTGTCAACAACTCCCCACATTAGGTAAATAATAGCGAACAAGCCTATATTCATTAGGAGACATTTAGCTGAATATAAGAACCAAATTTTTTTTTTTTTATTTTGACTTAAACAAGACAGAAACATATGGCTCTTTCTTAGAAGAGAAATCTGGGGTAGGCAGCCCAAGGCTGGTATGGTGGCTCCGTAAAATTGTCAGGAAACAGCATACTTTTCAGCTCCCAGTCAGCCTTCAGTGGCACTCACCCTCAAGGTCTAAGCTCGCTGCTGAACTCTGGCCACAGCAATCATATTCCACCCAGAAGAAATGAAAAAAGAATACTTCCCAGGAATTGTGTATTCTGCTCCTTGGCCAAAAATAAGTCACATACTTACAAGGAAATTAGAAATGTTCTCTATTGGATCCCCAACATCATGTCTAACCACTTTAGGAGAGAATGTGTCCTGGGCGGTACTAAGCAGAGTTCACCACAAATTGTCAATTAGTTGCTCTCCCCCTATAGAAAATAGCAAAGCCAAATTGAGATGCCAACACTTGGCAACCACTCTGTGACTTGTCAGCCCGTTGACTCACTCCTACCCACCAGCCTGTCAGCAAAACCGTGTTTCTACATGTCACCGCCCTTCCAGATCACTAAATATATTCAAAACTCTGAACGTTAAATTCTTGAATGCAAAGTCTATTTAGCACATTCTTCAGATCTTCAAACTGTTTATTTTATATAAAAGCTATTATCTATACCCAACATCGAAGGAACACATACATTAATATTAACCTGGAAGTTTGCAGGGATTATTTCTGAACAGTAGAATTACAAGACATGCTTCCTTTTTTATTATTATTTTCTATAGGTAAAAACGTTCCTCCAGCGCATATATATTGCTTCTAGGGTTAGATAAAAGAGTCATTTCTTTTCAAGAACCCGGACTTCTAGCCTTGTCTTTCATTAGTTGAAGGATGTCTTCATCTATAACCCACGGTCGTGGAGATCAGAAGGTAATTAGGAAATCTGATTCTTCTAGTACTTTACCTGTGATCCTCTCTATACCTCACTTCATACTGTGCATCTCGGGTTAAATATAAAATTATATCATGACCTTTCTGATCATTTCAAAATAACAAATTCACATCAACTCTGTCGTATGGTTAAACACACCCTGAAAATAAACGAAACCCGTGAACAACATTTCTGAAGAATAGTTCTGCTCGGCTGTTACAGCGAAACATGAGTCAGAGGCAGGGGGAGTTCCACAGTTCAGACTTTGTAAGGAGAAAGGGATGCTTTTTCTCTCCCCATCCCCCAAACTCTCCGGGAAGAATTCCCCATCTGCATTTTTAACTTTGTCATTTTCCAGGGAATTCTTTGCAACTGAAAAATGAAGCCAGGAGATTGGAAACAGCTCAAGGTGCTGATCGGAGCCAACCATCTCCAGGGGGGGCTCCAGAAAGGATGGTGGCGGCAGCTACAGTCCCCGAAGTAGCCCAGAACAAATCCTTGGTTCTCCGACAGAGCCTGTCCATGACCCCACTCTCATGCCACGCTGCCTTCTTTTTTTTTTAAGATTTTATTTATTTATTTGACAGACAGAGATCACAAGTAGGCAGAGAGGCAGGCAGAGAGAGAGAGGAGGAAGCAGGTTTCCCTGCTGAGCAGAGAGCCCGATGCGGGGCTCGATCCCAGGACCCTGGGACCATGACCTGAACCAAAGGCAGAGGCTTAACCCACTGAGCCACCCAGGCGCCCCGCCATGCTGCCTTCTTCTTCTCCCAAAAAGGTATTCACTGAAAAACTGAAAGACAATTCTTCTTGATTTTTATGTTTGTACTTGTCCTTACCCCAGAGCCAAAAGACTGACAATCTACCAATTTAAACACACCAGCTTTGCTAGAAAGACACCCAAAGGCACATGTATAAAAGCATTAACTTGAAAAACACAAAGAATAGACCAGCTATATTTACTGAAGTCTTAGAACAGTGTGTGGGGATACACAGATAAAACTGGTCTACACCGCACAAAAGGCTCAAACACTTCTTCCAGGAAAATGAAGAGGAAGGGGATTATAGTGTTGACTTGAATCTCATCCATGTCTAGCCACTAAGGAGCACACAGCCCGACAATCCACATTGGATGTACAGTAACCGCTGACCACACCCTTCCGCGCCCCAGCCCACAGCCACACCTCTCCTCTGTGCAAGCCAACACAGGGGCAGCAGGATAAAGTGCAAAACGTCTGTGATCAGCAGAAACATTCTCCTCAAAGCTAAGGAAGCGTAGGCTTCAGGACCCCTCACTTAACACAATGCCTTCCCAGTCTCATTCTAAACAAATACTTGCTTTCTTATCTATTTTCCTTTTGTGACTTTTTTCCATGAAAGAGTCTCTAAATTCTATAACCCACAGACTCCATAAAACCTGGATTCTTGCCTCAGCAAATAAAACAATGGGTCATGTGCTCTTATACTTTTTTTATCTTTTTAATTGAGATTTAAAAAAGAAAAAGCATGTACCGTCTTAACCATTTTTAAGCACACAGGTTACTGGCAGTAAGTACATTCATATTGGTTTTTGTTTTAAAGATTTTATTTGTTTACATAATCTCTACACCCAACATGGGGACCCAAACTCGTAACCCCAAAATCAAGAGTTGTGTGCTCTACTGACTGAACCAGCCAGGCACCCCACTTTCACGCTGTGCAACCATCTCCACCATTTATCTCCAGAACTTTTCGATTTGCAAAAGAACACAGTAACTCCCACTTTCCAGCACCCCCAGCCCCTGGCAGCCACCAGGTACTTTCTACCGCTATGGATTTGACTGCTCCTGGGTACCTCATGTAAGTGGAATCCTCTAGTATTTGTCTCCTCGTGACTGGCTTATTTCACTTAGCAGAGTGTCCTCAAGGTTCGTCTGTGTTGTAACAGTGACGGGATTTCTTTCCTTTTTAAGGCTGACTAATATTTCACCGCCTGTATACACCATATTTTGTTTATCCATTCATCTGTCAGTAGACATTTGTACATTTTTTTTTTAATTTTAAGATAAATGTGTGCAACCATTTGGAAAGCCACGCTCTTGCTTACGAAACCAGTTCCACCGAATGTGCAAAGCTGTCCCTTGTCAGTCACAGCGATGTGAAGATTCAGGGACTTTCTCTTTCTGAGCTCCATGAGAAATCAGAAAGGGACAGTTTCCTTTTCATTACAGCCTGTGACTAGCCCCCTAACAAACAACACAGTCTGCATTTCCTCACCTGGGCATTCCACATTTCTTTCCATATCTCTTAACCTATTTTAGTGGGGTTTTCTAACCAACCAATACACATGTATTCAAAAAATAGTATTTCTTTTTTTTTTCAACTATTATTTAGCACTTTCAATGTTCTAGGTGTAATACTCTACTGCAGAAAGCAAAATGGAAAAAAAAAAAAAAGAGAGAGAGAGAGAAAGAATAAAAGTAACCCTGAATAAGTTCACATTCCAGAGGAGGGAATAGATTCACAGATTTTAATCCAGCATAATAAATTCATTAATAGAGGCATATAGAAGTTGCGAAGGGAGCACATTAAGGGAAGGATTTTTTTTTTTTAAGATTTTATTTATTTATTTGTCAGAGAGATAGAGAGCACACGAGCAGGGGGAGCGGCAGGCAGAGGGAGAAGCAGACTCCTTGCTGAGCAAGGAGCCTGATGCGGGCTCAATCCCAGAATTCCAGGATCATGACCTGAGCCAAAGGGCCAAAGGCAGATACTTAACTGACAGCCACTCGGGCATCCCGGGAAGGACTTTTTCAACATAAATGGGTCAAGCAAGATTACCCAGGGAAGATAACATTTAAACTGGGCAGTGAAAGGGATATTTGTTTGGTGAGGTAAGCTACAAAGAGTATTCCATGCAGAGGAAACAGAGTGAATAAAAGTCCTGAAGGTGTTTGGTCTGTTCAGGAAAAAGCAAATCCTCTGGTGTCTAGAGGGAAGAAAGCATTCATAGGAGTAGCAAGGGATGAGATGCAAAGGAGACTGGAGCTAGGCTGGGAAGGTTTTCTCAGGCTTGCTGAGGAATTAGGACTTCTGGTGGGCAACGGGAGCCACTGCAGATCTTTAAGTGGGATGAGGGAGCATCATGACAAAGTCTGTGTTCTGGAAACACTATGCTTTTTATTTTTTTTAATATTTTATTTATTTATTTGACAGACAGAGATCACAAGTAGGCAGAGAGGCGGGGGGGGCAGGTGTTGGGGAGCAGGCTCCCTGCTGAGCAGAGATCCCCATGCGGGGCTCGATCCCAGGACCCAAGATCAGGACCTGAGCTGAAGGCAGAGGCTTAACCCACTGAGCCACCCAGGCACCCCTGGAAACACCATCCTTTCACCAATCTAGCCACACACAGGATAGGTTAATATGAAGAGACACTGGCAGGGTAGGAGCCAGGGCAAGAGAAAAGGACAAGAAGATCCCTGAATCTAAGTGAATATTTAACCAGAAGACAATGTTTTTCCTCTCCAACAGCAGAAATGAGAGCTGACAAGCAGGTTGAATCCAATCATTTAAAAAAAAATGGCATTTCTGCCTCTTTGAATTTTAAATGGCTACACATGTGTATGTGTGTATACATAATGTTATAGAAGAAAACGCTAATGTCAGCTACCTCTGGGCAGGCAAATTAAGGAAGATTTTTATTTTTTTCTCTATGCTCTCCTCTATTTCCCCATGTTCTATATTCAAATGTATTTTTCCTCTAGCAAAAGGAAAACGCTATTTTTAAAAGACCATTTTGTTTCTTGTCATCCTTAACTCTCTAATGTGTTGGAAGATATCGTTTGTGTGGTGAGTTGGGAAGGGGAGCAATAGTATCGGGGATCCTTCAAAACCCAGTCTACTCCTCCATTGCCCCCAAAATAAATGCATCTGAGTTGAGGAGAGGGAGAAAAAATATGCATACAACGACATGGGTGACACTTTTCTCTGCACCCTGGCAGTGTCTATGTCATGAAAGAGAATGAGGCAGACAATGAGGAAGATGTGAATTGGAGAGAGGAGCCCTTCAGGTGATCGGGGCACTCAGACAAGATGGTGGGATCTGTACTAGTTTATCTTGGAGGCAGAAGGAGTGAAGGCTGGGAGGATATATTTCTAGTTGGCAGAACAGTGGGAGAGACTAGGAATGCATACGAGGGTTTGAGGGAGACCAGGCAACTTGGAACAAAGGATTCACGTGGAATGTAAGGTTAGAAAGGTGGATTTGAGACACAGAATCTGTTAGGTAGTGGGGAATCCATGGTAGTTCTGAGCAACAGTTCTGATGCAAGAAACATGGGACTTCAGGAAGATCGGTTGGAGGATGGTAGGCAGAAGACATTGCCAGGAAGGAAATGGGGTTGAGGTGTGGCTTCCTGATTGCCACACACACCTTAATGTCTGTTGCTAATGCTGTATTTTTACTAGTTCCTTCTAAAAGTGCTGTTTCTTTCTCTAAAGATTAAAAACAGCTTTGTTGAGATATAATTTATATACCATACAATTTACCCATTGAAAGTATAGGCTTGTCCGGGGTATGTTCACTTGGTTGTACAAACATCACCACAATTTAATTTTAGAACATTTTTATAAAAGGAACCTCATACCCATTAGCAGTCACTCCCCATCTTCCCCAACTCCCCAACTCCCCAGCCCTAAGCAACCACTAGCCCACTTTCTGTCTATATGAATTTGCCTATTCTGGACATTTCGTGTAAATGAAATCACACAATGTGTGGCTTTCTGTGTCTGGCTTTTCTTTAACTTCCCATGCCTTTGAGTTTTGTCCACATTCATGTAGCACATTCGTGTAGACTTCCTTCCCTTGTATTGTCAAATAGTAATCCATTACAAAGTGATACCACATTCTGCTCATCCATTCATCCATTGATGGGCATTTGGGTTATTTCCACTTCGAGGCTATCATAAACAATGTTCCTATGAATGTCCATGCACAAGTTTTTGCATAGACATAGGTTTTCATTTCCCATGGGTATCTCCCTAGAAGTGGAGCTTCTAGCTTATATGGTAACTGTGAAGCGGAAAAGCTAGGTTCTTGTCTCAACGGAGTCGAAGAACTAATCTCGCGGACACAGAGTGAGTAAAGCAATAGGAGCTTATTAAGATACAGAAAAAGCTCTCAAGAGCAAGAGGGGTCCGGACAATGTTGCCACTGAGGGCCTTTAGGGTTGGGCTTTTATAGAAAGCTAACCAGGGAACTTAAACCCTTTTACCATCTCTACATATTGAGCAAGGACTAGTGATATAACACCTTCAATGACTTACTTCCTTTTTAAGGTCTGGTTATTCCATGTTGGTCACAGATGATTATCATAAAAAAAGAAAAAAACAACCACCCAACATGCCTAGGGTGGGGTGGTCTGGTTTGTTCCGTTAGCTCTGGTTTCCTTACACTTCAGCATTTGGGGGATTTCTGTGAGCCTGATCACAGAACCCCCTATCTATCTCTCCCTACCTAGCCCCCCATACCTCACTCAACTACACTAGGTTTTTTTTCTTTTTTTTTTTTATGTTATGTTAGTCACCACAGAGTACTGCATTAGTTTTTGATAAAGTGTTCCATGATTCATTGTTTGTGCAGAACACCCAGTGCTCATTGCAATCCATGCTCTCCTTAATACCCATCACCAGGCTCACCTATCCTCCCCCCTCCCCTCTGAAACCTTCAGGTTGTTTCCTGGAATCCATAGTCTCTCATGGTTCATCTCCCCCTCTGATTTCCCCCCTATTCAGTTTTCCCGTCCTTCTAATGACCTCCATGTTATTCCTTATGTTCCACATGTGAGTGAAACCATATAATTGTCTTTCTCTGCTTGACTTATTTCACTTAGCAGAATTCCCTCCAGTTCCATCCATGTTGATGCATCCTTTCTGATGACTAATATCCCACTGTGTATATGAACCACATCTTCTTTATCCATTTGTCTGTTGAAGGGCATTTCAGCTCCTTCCACAGTTTGGCTATTGTGGACATTGCTGCTATGAACATTGGGGTGTATGTGCCCCTCCTTTTCACTACAACTGTATCTTCGGGGTAAATACTCAGTAGTGCATACACTCAGTTTCTGACTTATGCATGCTCTCTGATAAATCTTACTGTTTGTTTATCTGTCTGTGAAGCTGGCTTATGTCTCACCCAGTGCAACTCTGAATTCCACTAGTGGAGTGCCCACCCTAACTTAACTCAGCCTCACTTATAATTTTCAAAGCCAAGAAGGAAGTAGGTGGTGTGTCAGAGCCTTCTGCTGTGCTCAAGAAAGCAGATGTGATCACAGAGCAAGTCCCGGCACCCCACATGTGGGCTGCCCTTGTGCCTCCTACACTTTCATGGTAAAGGAAACCAAACGTCAATCTCTCTCAGCCTCTCTCTCTCGCTCTCTCTAAAGCCTGGGTAAATCAGAAGCATCCTCTATGGAAGCAGAACTTTCAGTCAAGGACCTTCTGCTATAATTCTCTTCCTTGTTGCCTGAAACAAAGATTGCAGAAGGAGGGATCTCAAGATCTCAAACCTAGAAACAGTCAAAGCAAAAGTCAGAGCCCAGTGCTTTAGAAGTGTGTGTAAAATTAGAAATATCAAGAAGTGTTGGGGGTTTTAAGGTTTTTAAGCAGGAACCCCTGAGAAATAAATGGTAATCAAAATGAAAGAAGAAAGAGCCACACTTTGGAGCTCTCGGCAAGGTCAGGGCAATGTCATTTGAAACAAAACAAACAAAAAAATACCGGCACAGGTGAGATAAGAGAGTTTTGAATAAACACCTTGTATCATCAGATTCCAGAACACCTTCTCTCTTAGGAGCCAATGCAGGTAACCAAAGTCCCATACAATAGCAAAAATGCTGGTTTGGATGAAACCAGCTAACTGATCTATGGATCGATACAAAAAGCCATCGATGTGTGGTTAAGCAATAGCAAATGACTGACCTGTACTGAAGACTTGACAATGGAAGGAGCAAGATTTATACTTCAATATTGTTCTAACAATATTTCAACATCCCTTCCAGCCCTGTGGGATTATAAATAGATTCTGGTAAGAGTAATACCCTTACTCTCAAAATCCTGTATGTATAGGAAATAAGGTGCCAGGGGAACAGACATGCTGAGACAGAGGTGTTATAAAACTCAAGTTAGGCAAGAGATTAATGTTTCACTGCTATAGAACAAAACATCCCCAGGAACACAAGATGATGGCCTGTCTCCCTGTTATTGGGAGCTTGTAACCTACAAAGAAACATAAGAGGTAACAAGGCACTTGACATTAGAAACAATGAACTACCCGCCTTAAGAAAGTACGGATTTCACTCTCTGGGTACAAAAGTGTTGTACTAACTGGCTTGCTAATAATCAGGAAAGTGATCTATTCAATGGGAAAAGACAGATATCCTCCTTCTCTGGTTTCTGAACTCTAATTCTGATTAGCCAGTAGCTCATCCGGAGAAAGAATTCATAACGTCTCTTTTGAGATATTCTCAAAAAAGAATCTTCCTGGGGAATTACGTAAGCTTGGGATTTCTGCCGCTCCTCTGCTTCCAGATATCATTTTGCTCAGCCTCCCACTGCCATGTGTCAGCTCCATGTCACCTCCCCACTCTGAACCCTGGCATTCCATCAGCTGGACACCCCCTGGTGGCTGCTTTATTAGCTGGGTGCTTGCCCTGTCCCTAGTCCCAAATTCTTCCGTTTACCTCCTGTCTGGCTGCCTGGAGACTGACTGAGGTTGTTAGAGTGCACCTAAGGGAATTCAAGGATATGTAGTACACTGTGAGATCGACCTCTGACCTTGTACACGTAACTGCAGCTGACTGCAGTTACATAACTGCAGCTGACCTGCCCTCCATCTTTCCCTGCCTGCCCAAGACCAGAAACACTGAAAAGAGATGAAGGAAGGAAGGGAGGGAGGAAAGTAGGAAGGATAGGGTGGGGGAAGGAGAGGGTGGGCAGGAGTCAACCTCTGGTGTTTTTTTTTTTTTTTAATTCACAATAGCCCATCATATTCAACAAGAGACTTCGACTAGTAATACCTTTAAAAGTTTTTCTTTTTAGTTATTAACAACATAAGAAACCACCCCTCTTACACTGTCAGTGGGAATGCAAACTGGTGTAGCCACTCTGGAAAACAGTATGGAGGTTCCTCAAAAAGTTAAAAATAGATCTAAACCTATGACCCAGTGATTACACTACTAGGTATTTACCCAAGGGATACAAAAACACTGGTTCTAAGGGGCACATGTACCTGAAGTTTATAGTAGTATTATCAACAATAGCCAAACTATGGGAAAAGTCCAAATGTCCATCAATTGGTGAATGGATAAAGAAGAAGTGGTATATATATTCTATGGAATATTACTCGACCATCAAAAAGAATGAAATCTTGCCATTTGCGACGATGTGGGTAGAGCTGAAGAATTTTATGCTAAGCAAAATAAGTCAGTCGGAGAAAGACAATTATATAATCTCTCATATGTGGAATTTAAGAAACAAAACAATGAACATAGGGGAAGGAAGAAAAAAAAAAAGAAAAGGAGGGAGACAAACCATAAAAGACTCTTTTAACTATCGAGTCTTAACTATTGACTCTTAACAGAGGTTTGTTGGAAGAGAGGTGGGCAGGAGATGGGCAAGATGGGTGATGGGTATTAAGGAGGGCACTTGCTGTGATGAGTGCTGGGTGTTGTATATAAGTGATGAAATCACTAAATTCTACTCCTGAAACCAATATTATGCTATATGTTAATGAACTAGAGTTTAAATAAAAACAAAAAAAAACTAATTTAAAAAAACATATATTAACTAAATTGAATTTAAATAAAAGAAAAAATTAAAAATTAAATTTAAAAAACAAGCAAAAAATATATAAATAAAAGTTTTTCTTTTACTTTTTTTTCTTTTTCTTTTTCTTTTTTTAAAATTTTATTTATCTATCTGAGAGAGAGAGAATGCAAGCACCAGCAGGGCTTGGGGGGGTAGAAGGTGTGGGAGGGAGGGGCAGAGGGAAAGGGAGAAGCAGACTCCCGTCAAGCAAGGAGCCTAACTGGGAGCTCGATCCCAGGACCCTGAGATCATGACCTAAACTGAAGGCTGACGCTTAACCCACTGAGCCACCCAGGTGCCCCTTTAAGATTTTCTTTTAATACTAAATTCCCAGTAAGAAAAACCTTGCATCTAACTGAGCTCTGCTTATACTCAAATTTCCTCTTCAGAAGCCAGGTTGAAGGCCAAGCAGACACTTTTCCAAGGTGAGAAATAGCAAGTGATGGTAACTGACATTTAAAGAAAATAAAAATCTTCTGTCAAGGAGAAAACAGTTCCCCTGCCTATGATGAAAGCGATTTTTTTTAGACTCCTACCGAATTTCATACACCTTGCTTGCATCCTAATATCTGCTTATGGAAAACAACAACAACAATCTATACATTATATGCATTACATTGCTCTCTTTTTGTAATTAACCTTTTATACTATAAATATGCATTCATGCTTAGAAATTCAAAAAATACAAAGGTGTACAGAGTAAAAAGAATCAAAATCTCTATTCATCTTTCCCTCAGCCCCATAGGGGTGCGACTTCCTACGTCACACACCGTCCCTGAGGTAGGGATGTTCAGCATGTGTTCTTCCAGAATTTTGCTTGGGTGCATGGGTCTGTTAATACATACAGGTGCTGTGAATTTATTTTGTACACATAGTGGAATGTACTACACATATTGTCCTGAAAGTCGCTTAATATCGAGTCAGAAGCAACTCCCATGTCAGCGCATGTAACACGGCCTCACCCTCTTCAGCAAATGTAGCTGCCACTGTACCAGAAAGTATTCCACGGGTCCCCAGTTTGGCTGTTTAATGCAAACAATGCCGCCGTAAATATCCACCACGCACAGGGACACGTATTGCTGAGTCAACCTCTAAGAGCATGACTGTTTCTTTAGGTGTTGCCAAATTGCTCTCCATAGACGTTAACAACGAAAACACTTTTAAAAAATATTTCTGAGAACAGGTGCAGCAATCTCTCCTTTATGGCTCTTAAGGCTTGACATTTCTTTGGAAGGCCATCTTCACCTCCAGGATAATTTTTTGGAAACAAAACAAAACACTATACTTTCTTCTAGTACTTTCATGAAACTTCTTTTTTTGAAGATTTTTATTTATTTATTTGACACAGAGAGAGAGAGAGAGAGATCAGAAGTAGGCAGAGAGAGTGGGGGAAGCAGGCTCCCTGCTAAGCAGAGAGCCCGATGTGGAACTCAATCATAAGACCTGAGATCATGACCTGAGCTGAAGGCAGAGGCTTAATCCACTAAGCCCCCCAGGTGCCCCTATGAAAATTTTTTTTTTATATTTGGATTTTTAATTCATTTAGCATGTGCTTCTGAGCATGGTGTGAAACAAAAATCCAAAATAGTATCATGGTGATGGTAGAATTTATATCCTGTTCCCATCTTTAGTGGAAATCTGCTAGTGTCTCATTATGATGATATTTGCAGTGGTGTATGACTTTATCAAAGCTTATTAATAGTTTCTTTTAAAATAAAGAATGCAGGGCACCTGGGTGGCTCAGTGGGTGAGCCTCTGCCTTCGGCTCAGGTCATGATCTTAGGGTCCTGGGATCGAGTCCTACATCAGGCTCTCTGCTCAGCAGGGAGCCTGCTTCCCCTCTCTCTCTGCCTGTCTCTCACCTGCTTGTGATCTCTCTCATTCTGTCAAATAAATAAATAAAATATTTTAAAAAATAAAATAAAATAAAGAATGCAGGGTGCCTGGGTGGCTCAGTCAGTTAAGAATCTGCCTTCAGCTCAGGTCATGATCCCAGGGTTCTGGGATCCAGCCCCACATTGGGCTCCCTGCCCAGTGGGAAGCCTGCTTCTCCCCCTCCCTCTGCTGCTCCACCTCCTTGTCGAATAAGTAAATAAAATCTTTTTTAAAAATAAGTAAATAAAATAAAGAATGCATATTGAATTTTGTCAGCTGTGTTTTCAGCGTCTGATAAGAACATTATTTGATTATTCTTCTTTAACTGAGTAATAATTAATTAATTGCATTATTTGAACCCCTTGTGCTGAAATTTCATTATTTTCCTGGGAGTTATATTTCTAAATTTTTCAATATGTTTCAAATTTCTGACACAAAAAGAAATGATATTTTTATCCCACATTATTTTAAAAGATTTGAAAATGAAAATCTAATTATTCTACTTTTTCAATGTCCAAAGCCCTGTTCGTTACACAGAAGAATATATTTTTATTTTTGTTTCTTTCTAAAAAAGAATAAATGCTCGAGTTGCTATGGTAGCATGTGGTAGCATTCCACTTACTCTCCTGAGATTTTTTTTTTTCTCAACACTTTCATTCACATTCAGTTGAAGGTCATCTTGTAATGCAGCAAGCATTTATTATGCAGCTATCATGTGCCGGGTTATGGGCTTGCTGTTATAAGGGATTCAAAATGCCTAAGAACGAGTCAGTCCTCAATCCACTGAAGCAACACCTAATTATCTGAGTCTCATCTCTCATCTATAAACTCGGAGGGAAACCATGTTGATGCTACCTAATTCCCAAAAGGCACAATTTCAAAAAAAATTTTTTAAAGATTTATTTATTTGACAGAGAGAGAGGCAGTGAGAGAGGGAACACAAGCAAGGGGAGTGGGACAGGGAGAAGCAGGCTTCTCGCTGAGCAGGGAGCCTGATGTGGGGCTCTATCCCAGGACCCTGGGAACCTGACCTGAGCCGAAGGCAGACACGTAACTGACTGAGCCACCCAGGAGCCCCCACAATATCAAATGTTAACAGCAGCCATGATCTCTGTTTATATATGTGGACCTCTCTAGGTATAATCCATGTATACCATCATACTACCCATGCATAGTTAGGTCACTTATAAATTCTTTTCAAATAAAGTTGATGATGATGAGAGTGTTAAAAAATAACGAGAACTAGCAGCCACAAGAAGCAATATAGAAATCAATGTAGGACCATATACGTACATAAAAGGTCATTTAAGCCATCTTTGTATTCTCACTACTGACGTATGAATGGTTTTGAAATATCCTTAGTGACCTCTCAACCTGAACTTAGTTCTTGTTTTTACTTGTCAGAATCTGTCAAGTATTCAAATAACATTAACTGATCTGTTTTGACCTGTCAATAATTGATGATGAAACTTCCTATACTTACTGAAAACAGATCTTATTAATTTGTGTTAATAAATAATTTACAAATCAAATATAATTTTTTCAGGTGAAAACTTTTGATATAGCCTTTCAATAAATATAAATCAAACAGGAATGATCTCGCAGAAAGAACTTTTCTCTGAGCCAATAGGAAATTAAATGAACAATAACAAGAGAAAGATATTGAAGAAAAAGATAGGTACATCACTAACTTCCTAGTTTTTTTCAATAAGTATTTGTTAGAATGGTGAGAAGAGTAAAGTACAAGGATTTTCATCTTTTAAAACCTGTATGGTTTTAACTGCTTTTTCAAAAGCAGACATTAAAAGTAACACATGATAAGGGTGCCTGGCTGGTTCAGTTGGTAGAGAAGAGACTCTTAATCTCTAGGTCATGAGTGCAAGGCCCACATTGGGCCTAGAGCTTACTTTTTAAAAAAAGAAAGAAAAGTGACACATGATATGTGATACTGAGCTCTGCATTCTTTGAGAAGACAGAATTTATTGAACAGAACTGTAGAAAAAAAATAATTGAGGAATCATTACTACTATACCAAGGAGACTCTCAATCATTCTGCAGTTTTTACTGAGTATATACTTTCCAGAACTTTTTAAACTAAGGGTAATTTTTGTCTAGAAAACTAAGAATATTTGCTTACAATGCAAAATCAGGTTTCAGCTATAAAAGAAAGCCTATTAAAAAACATCAGCAAAAAAAAAAAAAAACAACAAAAAAAATCAGCAAACAACAAAAGCAAAAATCCCAAATATTTCTTTAGCAATTCTAATAAAAGAATGTATTTATTTGTCAAAATTTGTTTAAATTTTTTCCAGTTTATTTTCTTTTTTCTCTAAAAAGGATGACATTTAAAGAGACTCAGATATATGAGTGGACTGTTCGTTGGTTACAAAGAATTATAATCAGAGACAACAGTAAGAGCAATGAAGATTTTTGTATTTCTCATTTCAAGTTGTCTTTTCTCCACAACTATCTTTTCTAATTGGTAAATAAGGGATAGAGAGGAAATGGGTAAATTCAAATGTTAAATTCCTTTAGTTTCCAAATGATCACCTCCTTTTAAAATCGGTACTTTTCTTTGTTTTGTTTTTAAGTAGGCTCTGCGCCCAAAGTGGGGCTCAGACTCATCACCTGAGACCAGAAGTCACATGATTTACCCGCTCAGCCAGCCACGTGTCCCTCTTTGTTTGTTTTGATTTGGGTTCATTAAAAATTAGGAAAAGTACATGCTTGTTGGGAAAAAAAAATTTTTTTAAGATTTATTTGTTTATTTTAGAGAGAAAGCGTGTGGAGTCAGGAGAAAGAGCAAACAAAGGTAGAGGGAGATGGAGACAGAGAATCTCAAGCAGACTCTCCACAGAGTGTGAGCCAGATATGGGCTCCATCTCACGACCCTGACGTCATGACGTGAGCTGAAATCAAGAGTTAGATGCTTAACTGACTGAGTCACCCAGGTGCCCTCTGGAAAAAAATAAAAAATAAAAAATTTGTTTTAAAGATTTTATTTATTTATTTGTCAGAGAGAGAGCGAGAGAGTGCACAAGCCAGGAGAATGGCAGGCAGAGGGAGAAGCAGGCTTCCAGCCAAGCATGGAGCCTGATGTGGGACTCGATCCCAGGACCCTGGGATCATGACCTGAGTTGAAGGCAGACTCTGAAGAAAATATTTTTAATATAAATGTACATGTAGTAAAGTGTGAAGGTTCTACTCTTCTAGCACCTCATTTCCATTCTCACTTCTCAAGGCTTGCCCTGCTTAATGGTTTTTATATTTATCTTTCCAGATTCTTTTCTGAGCAGATTTAAAAAAAAACAGTTTTTCATATGAATAGAAATATAATTCATATATTCATATGAATAGAAATATAATCCATATATTCATATGAATAGAAATATATGCTTATTTTACATATTGTTCTATCACTTTTTTTTTTTTAATAGGTCAAGTTTACACAGCTGGAAAGGCTAGGGATTGAGACATGACTGTTGGTCTAACTCCAGAATTAACTTTCCAGTGCCCAGTTGCCAAGGACATGGCACCAATTTGGGAAGACTAGTCTAGCAGTATTGTAGAGTTGTATGACATCAGTTGAATTCTTGATTCAATTAATTCAATCAAGACATTCTTTTTTTTTTTTTTTAATTTAAGTAGGCTCCACACTGGGTGTGGGGTTTGAACTCACCACCTTGAGATCAAGACCTGAGCAGAGATGAGGAATTGGATGCTTAACTGACTGATCCAGCCAGGTCCCTAAGACATTCTTAATTAGAGACTTGTAAATATCCAACAAGCAGAAAATAAATTGTGGTATATCAACTAGAGCACATATCAATTATGAAAAGTATAAAAACTATGCTCCAACATGGAAAAGTGATCATTGTGAAATCTTAAAAGAAAAACAGTGTCTTCTGGTGATATTTCCCAAAACGGGAGAATTTTGCACCAAACCTAGGTCAATATCTTCACCTCCTATAACAAATCTGCCACTTAGATTTACTGGAAATTTCCCCCTTTACAAAAAATATAAAGTCCTGTCTCCCAGGGCAGATACAATAAAAGCCTTCTAGAAACTCTGTAGTCACTAAACACTGATTATTACTTATCATTTTCCTACAGATGATGGGAACTTGGTATGGCTTGAATTGTGTCCTCTGAAACAGATGTTGATACTCTTAATACTCTAATCCCTGATACCTGTGACCTAATTCAGAAATAGGTCTTTTGCAGATGTAATCCAGTTAAGATGAGGTTATTAAGATGGGCCCTAACCCTCTATGACTGACCTCCTAAAAGAGAGAAATCTGGGTGGGGCGCCTGGGTGACTCAGTTGTTCAGCGTCTACCTTCGGCTCAGGTCATGATCCCAGTGTCCTGGGATCCAGCCCCACATGGGGCTCCCTACCCAGCGAGAAGACTGCCTCTCCCTCTGCCTCACTCTCTCTCTCTCTCTCTCAAATAAATAAATAAAACTTAAAAGAGAGAGAGAGAGAAATATGGACACAGCCACACAGAAAGAGAACACAACGTGACGACAGGAGCACGGAGGGAAGGCTGTGATGAGACACAGTCATGCTGCCACAAGCCAAGGAACATGTGAGGTTAGCGGGAAGACGGGAAGAAGGAGGAGGCTTCCGAGAGACCATGGCCCGGCCAACAACTTGATTTTGGACTTCTGGCCTCCAGAACTATAAAAATAAGTTTCTGCTGTTTTAAGCCACCGAATTTGTCGTACTTTGTCATCGCAATCCTTGGAAACTGATACGGAAATCATTAAAGATTTTTAAGAGAGGGTGGGGGCAACAAACATTTACTGACAGCCTATGATGTTGCCCCAGACTCTGCTGGAGGTTTTACCTGTTCCTCTCATTCTAACAACTCTGAGACGAAGGCATTTTACAGATAAGGAAACGGAAGCCCAGAAGCTGATATGCTGAAGTCACCTCTGCTGGAAGGGGCTGAAGTTGAGCCCTTCCCTAAAGCCCCACAGTGTTTCCCATGCACGCCTGCCAAGGACTCAGCATTGGTCTGAAAAGGCTGAATCAGCAAAATTGCGGACGCTGATGTGAAACATCAGTTCCAGTGCAACCTTTACCCAGATGAACCAGACCTCTGTGTCTCCCTGGAAGATGGGTGAGTCAACAACCCCATCTGTTTGCTTATAGACCTTCTTACTAAATGGGAGAAGTAAAACACGGTATGTGTACAATATGCTAGTATCTAGACAATATTCTAGTATCTAACTCCCTTTTTTGGTTTTAAAAGGATTTGCTTCAACCTTCATATTCTCCTAAGGCTTCAGTGATGGTAGCTGGTAAATGATAAAAGCTGGTTTCCAGTTACACTCTTAGTTCATAAAGTCCATCTGGTGTGTGGTTAAGAATTTAAATTCAAACTCTGGAGCCAGAGTGGCTGGGCTCTAATGTGCTGAGACACATGCTGAGTGGGGTGGACGGCGGGGGCTGGATTCAGACCCCACCCCACCCTTCAGCTGGCATCCTTGTGCGGGACCCAGTCTGCCCAACCTTGCGTGGCAACCCTTCAGGTAAGTTTCCACCTCCCCTGACTATGCGTAGTAGTGTTCCCCACCTCTGTCACATTCTCCGCCTGAAACATCACAGGCTAAAAAGGAAGCAAAATCATCTGAGAGATCAAAGCCATTCAGTATAACTGACACTCATGATATCGCTAATGAAATCATGCATCACCTCCATCCAAAAAAGGAAAGTAAAAACTAGGTATTACTCAGTCCCCATAGTTTTTGTCCTGTGGGATCACTTTGGTTAGAAAAGAAAGGATGACAACGGCATGGTCCTGGGATCCAGTCAATGGAGCCCTTACACACTCATCCGATTCCGCTCAGCAAGCCTGATCAGAACATGACACTCTGGATATGGTTCAGGATATGTGTCTCTAGGAGGACTAATTAGCAGCTCATAGAGAAGAAGCCATTCTCTGGTGCCCCATTAATCACAGTGCCCGGGGCAATGCAGCTGGGCCCACATGAATGCCTGTTGCACAAAAAGGTCACATCCTGGTGTTGCTAGTCAGAGCTGTGTTAGATCTTATTGCTGTTCATGGTTATTTCCCTGATAATCGCTCCCCGGAGGTTGGTCTGGCTACAACCTAGAATATTTGAGCATGGTAATTTGCAAGATTTATGGAAAACAATTTTTCAGAAATGTGCTCTCAATTTTCATTGGGCAAATTCCTCTTTCTCTGGTAAGTGCTGGAGCATATGCAGCAGGTAAATGTTTTAATGGACAGCATAAAAGGAACATTTTTCTTCTGAAGCTGATGATTTGCACTTAGGGCTTCCAGTCCCATTTTTTACTATAGCAAGTGTTCAGAGCAAATTAGAGGGCAAGGGGGAAAACCAATCTTTCAACCTTGCTATCTTCATAGCTCAGGAATGACTGCACCATTTCCCAGACTTGTGTTACCCCCTCTGGTGCTCCCATCCTTGGGGAGGAAACTTTTATTGAATTGCTCTCCCCCAGGTTTTAGTCTTCTAACCTGCCTCTCGTGTTTTGTACATTGAACTCATTTCTTTCAAACACAGTTTAAACACAATAAGGTGAAAATGGCCAGCGGCAGGTTTCTTGGTCTCTGGGAGGAAAGATTAGTGGTAGAAACAATCACCTAATGAAAAGTGAGGGGAAAAAATATAGAGCGGGTAAACATTACCCATGTGGGCCTGCACAGCACCTGTACTTTTCCGAATCAGAACAATGGCAACCATTATTAATTTTTTCCTTTCATTACATGAAAAAATAATAGGAGGTCTTAGAGTCAACCCTCTAACCATGGGAAGTTAAAATCACAGCAATACAAGTCATTTGCCTGTTCAGCCACGTCCATTCATTAAGAATCCACCTTTTTTGACACGCCCATTTTTTTATATCCCCAGTGTAACCAACTATATATTCTTACACGTACATTGGGTGGCCTTCCTCTAGTTTCCTTTAACGCCTTCTGTATATCTCTAGTAATGCATTTATCACTTAATATCGCAATTACCTAATAGTATGTTTGTCCTCCAAGTTGACAGCAGACGGCGGGGGTGGGGGGGATAGCTAACAGGGACAGTGACACATTCTATTCTCCTTTGAACGCTTGGCACCTGCACCAGGTGTGAAGTAATGAATAACCACATGTGTTCAATAAAATAGCAAGACCTCACAGGGTAGCAAAATGAGCTCTATTCTAAGGCCGACTTTGCGAGTCAATAGGGAAGACTGGACACCGCTGAGGAATTATGAAGTTAAAAGAATAAGTTCTTTCTCTAAAAGTTAAATGTCAAAGGGTTTTTTAAAAGCTGCTATTAGGTTTTGTGTTGTTGTTTTTTTTAACTCCTAGAAGGACTTATAGAGATCACCCCGTCTACTCCACTCCTTTTTCTCTGCCCTCCTCTATTTGTAGAAAAATAGAGGTTATAAAATCCGTTAAAACTCATACAACTTGTTGGTGAATGAAGCATCTGTAGAGTGAGGGTTATTGGATTGTTGCCCCCCCACCACCGCCCTGTCCACGGGCCTTGAAAGGCAAAGCAGACCAAGTCATAATCTCAGGGTCCTGGGAGGGATAGAGCCCTGTGTGGGTGCCCTCTGCCTCTACCCCCGCTCATGATCTCTATCAAATAATTAAGTAAAATCTTCAAAAAATAATGAAATAAATAAAATGCAGATCATAAAAAAGAAAACAGCCCATAAGTCTTGTTCTGCTACTCCTCTGGATCTTTGTGATTTATCTGACCTCTCACACCTGGGGCAGGATCTCCACACCCCTCCCCAGACATATCACCCGCCTTACTATTCTTTCATCCCCCAGGACAATCAGATCCCCCTTCACACACCAGCAGGGCACCTTGTACTTCCCATTCATGGGACTTATCTCAGTGTGAGGTTACATATTTGTGTGATTATTTAATTAACATCTGTGAGAGGTCTCCTCCAGATTAGATTCAGAGGTCCTAAATTACATCTCTGGGGATAAGAGGCATTCTAAAAGCATTTCCTAACCCACCTTTTTTTTTTCTTCAACATACCAACCTAGGAGTAGAAATGGGAACAGTATAGTAGTATCAAAACGATTTCTTTGAATCTACCTCACTTGCCAGTATGGAACCTTCACACTCAGTTCAAGGACACCTCCCCAACCCCGGCCAACCCACTCTAGGGCTCTAGGGTCCCAGGTGGTCTCCCGTGTGCTCACTCTGAAAGCTCCTCAGCTCTCCTTAGACATCCCCCTTCCTGTGGGGTGCTGGCTCTCTGCCGAATGTACCCTGAGACCTCCACATTCTTCAGACCCAGCTTTGTGTTATTACTCATGACACGTGGGTCCCAATCAGAGAGATTTTAGTCAAACCATTCTCTCCAAGTCTATTCCCAGCCCTTGCTCCCTACGGCTCAAGACTGGAGTCCTTTAGGGTTGGCACGAAAAACCAACATCTCTCCCCTCTAATCGGAAGCAAAGGTTCTAATCACAGACTCTAACCTTGGGACAAATTCTTTGCCAGAAGCCTCCTTGGTGGTTCATATACATAGTCCCCTGTACAACCTACCAGATGGGCCCTCCATTGACCCCAGACCTATGTGCATTAAGGGGAACAAAACTAATTCTCAAGTTTGGATTCCTGCTAAATTAGAGGAAGCAGTAGAATGTCAGTGCCTAGGGTAGGAAAAGAGCAGGCAGAGACTTTGTCCTGGCTCAGAGGGGGAGAGCACCTCCCCCTGCAGCCAAGCATTGAGCAGCTGTCCTTGGGAGCAAGGCTTCCCGGGAATAACCGAGGCACAGGCACTGTGATTTCCAGCCAACAACACTTCCTGACTTGGAAATCTTGGCAGACTCGTGAGGAATATGGCCATGTGACCCCGGAGCTGAGGCAGGGAAACCATCAGCTGAGAACTCAGACACTACTGATTTGGGTCTTGGCTCCAAGCCTTGCCACCCTTGTCGGACGAGCTTGGGCAAGTTTCTTAGCCCCCATGAGCCAGCTTCCTCATTCATATACCAGAACAATCTCTATCTCTTGAGAATGTTCTGAAAATTAAACAAAACCAGGTTGGGAAATCATCCAGCAGAGGGCTTGGGATAAAACAGATACTGAGTAAATATTCCTTCCCTTTCCTGTGACTTTTTTATCTGGTTTGACTTTTACAGTCATTCCTCTCCATTGGCTTTGGCCTACATTTTTTCTGCAAAAATGTTAAAAATACATATTTCATTAAGTACTAGCTAAAATTCTACTGTGCTCCTAGAGTTTAGTATCACATCATTAAACACACACACACAAAAAGTACACTTTTGGGGTGCCTGGGCGGCTCAGTGGGTTAAAGCCTCTGCCTTCGGCTCAGGTCATGGTCCCAGGGTCCTGGGATTGAGCCCCGCATCCGGCTCTCTGTTCAACGGTGAGCCTGTTTCTCCTTCTCCCTCTGCCTGGCTCTCTGCCTACTTTTGATCTCTGTCTATCAAATAAATAAATAAAATCTTTAAAAAAATAAAATAAAAAATTTAAAAAAAAATTTTTTTTAAGTACACTTTTACTAATTAGTTAGTTCTTAGAGTCACTCCTTCTGATGGATGGGGGCGGGGGGTGGGGAAACACCATGTTCCCCACTCTGGAAATGGCTCCCAATTCAACAAGCTTATCTTTAGTGAAAGAATGGGAAACTAATTATTTATTTATTACCCATTACGTGCCAAGGTGACAGTAAAGCTTGGCAGCTAATTGCTGAGGCTTTGGAAGCACAATGCCTGGGTTTAAATCCAGACTCTACAACTTAACTAGCTGTGTGATCTTGGGCAGGTAACATAAATTCTTAGTGTCTGAGTTTTTAATCCACAAAACAGTGGTGATCGTACCTACCTCCCAGGATGTCTGGGACAATTACATGCAATAATTAGAACAATGTATGGCACATAATAAATGCTCAAGGAATATCAGCTGCTATTGCTTTTCTGTTTTATATGTATCTTGACGGCAGCCCTTTCAAGGGCTATGTTTTTCTCTCATCTCCCCTGAATGAGAAACTCTGACTGGGAAACACACCCCAGGGTCCACAGCTAGCACACAGCCCCCTAGCACTCTTGCCCAACATTTTATGGGCCCAAAGCCCTGACCTCCCTCTACAACCTGCCACTTTCCAGGTGGTTGCAGCTGGTTCTCTTGAAGCACTAAAACAATAACCAACACATCACATATGAGATGGATAGTGCATATGTACTGAAGCATGGCTGACATAAAACACGTCCCCCTATTTGGGGGGGAATTTTGGATTAAATTATGACCACAGTCATGGTGAATGAACCCTGCAGCCCCCTGACAGCCGGGATACAGCATGTCAAACCAAAAGCTACATAACTGTTTGAGTAAGCAAAAGGGGAAAGGGAACCCCCAGCAACTGAGGGCCAATAAGTTGCATTAAGCGTTTCTTTAATTCTCTCGACAGGGTAAGTACTCTTTCCCCCATTTTCTAGATTGGGCAATTAAAGCTCAGGCAGATTATGTGACCTCTCCCAAGGTCAGAGAGCCAGGAAGTATCAGAGGCAGCTTAATCACACAGGTCTGCCTGGCTCCAGTGCTACAGAACAAAGTCATCTCCTGGGTGGCTCAGTCAGTTAAGTGTCTGCTTTCAGCTCAGGTCATGATCCTAGGGTCCTGGGATCGAGCCCCATGTCTGGCTCCCTGCTCAGTGGGAAGCCTGCTACTCCCCCTGCTTATGCTCTCTCTCCTGCTCCCTCTCTCTGAAAGAAATAAGTAAAATCTTCTTTAAAATTAAATAAATAATTAAATAAATCATCTCCGTAAGGACTGGTCATTTCTTTATGATCTCCTCGCAAACCCCTTGCTTAAATACGATACTATCTAAAATTTATCAAGTGTCTGCTGCAGGCCAGGCTCTGTTCTAAGCACTTCCATGCACTATTTCGTCCAATTTTCACCATGGTCCTAGGAGGTGGATACTGTTGTCATCGCAGCTTACAGAAGAGGAAACAGACCTTAGGGTGTTAAGAGCTTGCTTCAGGTCCCATATCCTGGAGGTGGAGTCTGGTGATTTCTGAGTGTGTGATCTGAAGCACTAGGCTAGGCTTTCTCCCATACACAGAGGTTCTGAGCATGGAAGATAAACTGAGTATTCTTTCCTTACCAACATGCTAAACTAGAAAGAGCCCTGGTCTACAAACAACTGATCTGAGCTCTGACTCTCACTGTGCTGTGCTGAGCACTCAGTTTCCTTCTCTGTAAATGAGAGAGGTCACACCTGTGTTTTCTCTGGTGCTAGAATCTAGGATTTACAGCACAGCAGCATAAACACCAAAACAAATCGGTAGAGAAAATTTCAGTTGACCATAGATACTCCTCATCAAAGAGACCTCTTAAGACTTTACAGCAGTTTGGTAACCTTTACCTGAGCTAGACACTTGCTTTAAAACTCTTTATTTTGCCATCCTAGAGACTGTACTTAATACATTAATTTAGAATTAATATGCCACCCATGGGAAAGTGACAACAGGGGTGCCTGGATGGCTTCAGTCAGTTGGGTGTCTGCCTTCGGCTCGGGTCATGATCTCGGGGTCCTGGGATACGGCCCCATGTCAGGCTCCCTGTTCTACGGCGAATCTGCTTCCCCCTCTGCTGCTCTCACGCTCTCCCTCACCCTCTTTCCCTCTCAAATGAATAAATAAAATCTTAAAAAAATAATAAAAATAAAACAACATTTATACATATTCTTTCATTTAAAAAATTCATCTACTGATAGAAAAAGAAGAAGACAAGGACTACAAAGAAACAACCTGTAAGTGAACTGAAAAGCTGGGTTTCTTAGGAATATCCATCTAAATTCAAATGTATTCTCCAGTAAGGGCAGGGACAAGGGAAAGGGCAAAGAAGCCACAGTAAGGTTGCAAAATGCTGCAAATTCTTTTAGAGTTGTTTATTGACTTCTTCCCCACTGGCTTCCTCTCAAGCTTTAGGGAACATAACAGAGAGCTCTAAACTCTTAATTTTTTTCTACATGGATTCTCCCATGGGAATTCATGTGGTAATCCACTAATGTCCCTGTTGCCAATTTTAACCACAGAAATCACAGAAATCTGCTAAGGAAATGTTTGTGCTACTTCCCCTACAAGCTGACAAATAGCAGTCCTCTCCGACATATTTGGAAGAGTCATCAGAAACACTTTTGGTGAACTGACACGGTGCCCAGAGTAGGAAGACGATAAGAACAAGGCCTCCCTAATAGATAAAGGCAAATGCCAGAAAGGGGGGACCCAGAGAACAGAACAAGCTGATTTTTGTATTTTTTTAATTAACCTTTTTTCTTTTCTTTTCCTTTTTTTTTTTTTTTGAAGTAACTGTAAATGTACATGGACTTGTGGGAAATAATACAGAGAGATCTTGTGTAGCCTTTACCCAGTTTCCCCAGTGGTGACATCTTGCAAAACTATACTGCAATATCACAACCAGGACAGTGACCATGATGTGGTCAAGACACAGCCCAGCTCTCCACCTCAAGCGTCCTGCATGGTGGGCGATACCAATCACATACACCTGCCTCCCACCCTAACCCCTAGGACTCCATGAAGACACCACAGGAGATGGACATCTGTAAGCCAAGGAAACAAGCCTTATAAGAAACCACCCCTGTTCACACTTGGCTACAGCTTCTAGAATTTGAGAAAATAAGTTTCTATTGTTTAAGTCACTGAGTCTGGTACTTTGCTATGGCAGTTCTAGCAAACTAAGACAGAGCTAAAGCATGCATGCACTTTTCCACCACTAAGTGTAATGTTAGCTGTAGGTTTTTTGTAGATGCTCCTTACCAACTTGAGAAAGTTCCCATCTATTCCTATTTTTCAGAGAATTTTTATCATGAATGGGTGTTAAATTTTGTGAAATGCTCTTTCCGCATCAATTAATATAAATCATGTGATTTTCTTCTTTATAATGTTAACAGGTGGATTATATTTGATTCGATTTCTCTCCTCATCCTAAAGACTGCTTATATTGCTGCAAATTTACTCCAGAGAAGGAAGTTATTTTATATTTAACTTCATTTATATATCAAACTTCTGGGGTGACAAGGCTTCTTAAGTTTCCTTTATGCTTCTTTTCTGGGTCAAAAGACTTAGAGGTCCTGTTCCTGCTCCTGGCTGATTTGGGGGGGGGGGGGAGGGTAATTTCATCTGGTATTTTGCTCATATTTCATTATTCACTGTCATTTTCATTATCATGAACTGATATTGCCCTAGTTCCTGTGACACAAGTCCTGTGGCCGGATCATTAAGTCATCACCCGTGCAACTGGCACTTTCCATTAGTCCAGAGAACCATAGTCAAATTCTAGAAAAGTCTGGAAAAGGGGTTGAGAAAAGACCTCAAGAACTCTCCCGACCCTCAGGGTCCTGAAGCTCAAGTCTCCCTGTCCCCTGTCTGCTCTCTTCACACACTCACAGGGCTTTTCCATAGTGCTGGGATCCAGGGAGAAAAAAATCCTGTGGTTATGAACAGGGGAATTGAAAGTAGGGAGCTTCCTGCTCCTGCTGTTTGCATAGAACTGCTGTCTTCAGCTCATAAATCAGGGAGAGAGCAGAATCGGATTCCATTGTTACTATGCCCCCTTTAAACCCCTTCTCCACCCCACAGCCAAATGTTTTATGTTTTATATGCTACGTTTTTAAATGTGTTTTCTTTTTAAGAGCATAAGTCATTGTTTCTTTGTGGCTTAGCCTCCAATGGCTTTCCAGTGCTCTTAGAATAATATCCGAATTCTTTATAGGATGGTTGTGATCCAGCTTCTATCACACTGGCTCCTTCTGTCCTTCCAAGTCATTAAACGGATTTTCCCACCGCAAGGCCATTACCCTGGAAGTTCCTACCCCAGCTTATCCCACCTGGGGGCTCATTCTCATCTTTCAGGCTCAATTCAAATGTTACTTTCTATCACTTCCCCTTAGCTTCTTCATAGCATTGACTACACTGTGTAATTGCTGGTTTATTATCTGTGTCTTTTCCCTGAACTAGAATGTGAACTCCGTAAGGCACCATTGTCTGTCTTGTTTACCGTTTTACCCACAGCGCCTAGCACTGCCTGGGCTAAGGTGGGTGCTCGATATAAGTGTTTGTGGATAAACCCTCTGCCCCAAATCATAGTAGCCACGAAACTGAGCTTCTCAATGCACACCACATCGCAGGACAAGTATCCCGCAATCCAAGAACTGATAGTCTGAAGTTTGTTCTTAAAGAAAAAGACAAATACTCAATGTGCTAAGAATTACCGTTAAGAAGATGTCTCTGTCCCACCCCCAAAATAGATAAAATTGGGGAAAATTTACCATTTGAAAATAGAACACATAATGGCGAGAACCCACATCTTTCAGGTGTTGCTGAAAAGATGGCGTGCTTGCTAATCTCCATCTACTGTGTATCCTCAGGAAGACATGACTGGAATACAGAGATGTTAAGAACCTTAAACTTCTTTCGAGTTATACACAGAGGGCCATGGTTCAAATGGAGCCTAAAAAGACGAGCACCGGAAGGAGAAATCTGCCTATGTTTCTCAAACACTGTGTATTCTAGGGAAAAGCATATTTGTTTCTAAATAGCCAGTCCTTCTTTAAACATAATTATCCCGCCATAGTGAAAAAGAATCTTTCCAAAGCTAGGAAGCCGAAGGAACAATGGAGAAAGAGACCCATTGCTCCAGTGCTATGTCCCTCCGGTACCTCCTCTCCCCTCTGCTCTGCTGGCCCAGGCACTCCCAAGTGAGGTAAGAGTTACCTGGGAGGAAAGTAAGAGTCGGAAGTGAGGCTGTCCTTCCGTTGTTTGAATGATTAAATGTCTTAAAGTGAACCTGTTTTCATGTATTACTAATAATAAAAAGAGAAAATAATCTTACTTTAAAAACAAACCTCTAGGGACACCTAGGTGGCTCAGTCAGTGAAGCATCTGACTTTGGCTCAGGTCATGATCCCAAGGTCCTGGGATCAAGCACTGCACTGGGCTCCCTGCTCGGTGGGGAGCCTGCTTCTCCCTTTCTCACTCCCCCTGTTTGTGTTCCCTCTCCAGCTGTCTCTCTCTCTATCAAATAAATACAATCTTAAAAACAAAGAAAAGAAAGGAATCAGAACTAAACCTGAAGCCATCAAGGAAATATAAAAGAGGTTTTTAGGTAAAATAGAAAGGCAAGGAAACCATTTAGGAGGTAATGAAATGTGCCACACATAAGCTGATAAGTGCCTGAACTAGTGAAATGCAGTGAAGTAAGGGCAGTGGAGTGCTGGTAAATGTTTACTAAACAGCTGGAGTGGAGGTGGGGGAGCCCTCATTTTGTAGCATCTGCCCATTTTCCTGGTGCAAATATTCCCACCATGGCCATTTTCAAGCTACCAATGTGATGTTATTGAACAGGGTTTGAAGAGAAATGCTCTCAGTTGGCTCTCACCAACCAGTCCAAGCCAGCACCAGCACACAACAGAGCAGAGGGCATTGTTAGATTTGAAGAAAACCAATTAAAATATGGGCATGAGCTAGGGTAAGGCAAACTGTGCTAACAAACAGATTTTAAAACTTAAGTCATTCAAAACCAAACTTCTTTCCTTTTCAAATAGCATTCAGGGGCAGAGATTCCCAAGTTGGTGAGGGCTCTGGGTCACACAGTCATTCAGGGGCCTAGGCTGACTGAGTTTCCGCCATTTTTTTTTTTTTTTAAGATTTTATGTATTTATTTGTCAGAGAGTAAGAGAAAGCACACAAGCAGTGGGAGCGGCAGGCAGAGGGAGAAGCAGGCAGGGGGAGAAGCAGGCTCCCTGCCAAGCAAGGAGCCTGATGCGGGACTCAATTGCAAGACCCCTGGATCATGACCTGAGCTGAAGGCAGACACCCCACCAACTAACGTTGGCCAGAGTTTCTGCCATCTTTGATATGTTGCTTCCCAAGTCACTCTGGTCATCATTGGAAAGACCAATTCAGCTCCTGAGAGGAGGAGAGAAAGAATATGAAGGAAAGCACATGGCAGGCTTAGAAGTAGCACATATCTTGCCCTGCTTATATTCCTTTGGAAAAGTTAGTCACTTGGCTCTATCTAACTTCAAGGGAGGCTGAGGATTGTTGTAAAGCTGGGAAGCCAAATGGGAAATAGAGAGCATTCTGAAGTTCAGACAGCGGTCAGTGTGCGCTGCTTTGGGAGATTCTGAGAAGTACGAGCTGTGTGATAAAATTAGAGGATGCCCAGTTAGATCTGCACTTCAGACCAAAGCCAATGAATAATTTTGTGGTATTGGTATTCCCAAATATTACACAGGACATACTTATACTAAAAAATTATTTTTAGGGGTGCCTGGGGGGCTCAGTGGGTTAAGCCTCTGCCTTCGACTCAGGTCATGATCTCAGGGTCCTGGGATCGAGCCCCAAATCGGGCTCTCTGCTCAGCGGGAAGCCTGCTTCCCCCTCTCTCTCTGCCTGCTTACCTGTGATGTCTGTCTGTCAAATAAATAAATAAATTCTTTTAAAAATAAATAAGCAAATAATGAAAATAAATAAAAAAATATTTAGTTTATTCAAAATTCAGATTTAACTGAGCATTTGCATCTGATTTACTAAATCCAGCAATGGTAAACATCAGGTTTCAGAAATGGAGGAAAGGCCAATTGGGGATGCTATTATCTGGAGGAGAGCTGACAAGTTCAGGATAATCAAACACATGAGAGAGCCACTATAAGCCACATTGTCAGTCCACTAATTTAAAAATGGGACATGTATTTGTTAGTATCAGCTAGTACTTGCCATTGGTACAGGTCATTCTGGGTACAGTCAAGAAACAATAATCATAGATGAAGAGAGTATGATGGAAAAAAAAAAGCATTAGAGTCAAGTACAAAAAGATTTCCAAGATACATAAAGTAAAAAAGGCAAAGTGCAGAGTAACGTATACATACGTTTCTGCTTGCATACGTGTTTGTATGCATATGGTGTATCTGGAAAGAAATACTGAGAAACGTGACAGAGATGGTCTCTGTCAATGGACAGTGGAAGAAGAGAGGCTACTTTTTCCACTCTACCACCTTTGTAGGAGCCAGCAGCGGACCACTCTTAAGACAGAACACTTTGGCATAAAGAGTATTTTGAGTTAAAAAGCAATCAAAACCCATCAGATTCAGGAAAAGCTCTACTTTCTCCACAAACTGCCTAAAGTAATTTAGATAGAGGACCTGCTCCAGGAAGAGAGCTATCACCATTGATAACTATACTATCATATGAACTAGGTGTGGGGCCCGAGAACAAGCTAATAAGGCTTGTGTGATCAAAGTCCTCCCTTTGTCCCATTGTTTCTGTATGGTCCAGCAAACATTTATTTACCAAACATTTACCCTTTCTCATCTTCCTGAAGATTGCCTTCCTTCCCTTTGAAGTCCAAGATGTCTACCCCCCTCTCCTTAGTTCAGGATGACATATATATATATATATCTCCTTTGCTTGACTATCTTTGAATTTCCATGCCTGTATGGGTTCCCCATACATATACTATTATATTTGATTTTCTCCTCTTAATCTGCCTCACGTCAATTTGATTCTTAGTCCAGCTAGAAGAATCTTGAAGGGGACAGGACATTCTTGCTCCCTGACACCTTTCATGCTTTTTTGTTTGTTTTTTTATCATATGAATATATTTGTCATTCAAAAAGTTAATCTTTTTTAAGGATTTTATTTATTTGTTTTAGAGAGAGAGCAGGGGGAAGGGCAGAGAGTGAAGGAGAGAATCTAGAGAAGGCTCCCCACTGAGCACAGAGCCTGACCCGGGCTCCATCCCAAGATTCCCAGATCATGACCTGAGCCAAAATCAAGAGTCAGACGCTTAACTGACTGAGCCTCCCAGGCACCCCCCAAATATTAATCTTTTAAAAAGTAATAATACCACTTCCTACTGAAAAGAACCAAGCCTCCTTAAAGAAGCGGATGCTTCTGGCGTTGGAGCAGGGCACGTGCACAAGGAGCCTGCAACGTGTTGTTGTGCCAGAATATGAAGCTGAGCCCCCCAGATGGTAGGAATATGAGGAAGGAATTGCGAGCTAGCTTGAAGGGGCTACCACTGGCAAAAGACGCTACCGTTTAATTATGAAAGTAAATAAATACTTAAAATAATGACTTTTACCCTGTTAGAGTAAACTGAGTATCCATGAGCTGATATTCAGACACACAAACATGCATATTCACTTATATTCATACATTCCCTGGTGGGGGAAAAGGGAAAGCTCTTCTTTAAATTAGAATGCCAATTAATAAATGTCGACCGAAAGATGGAGCCAAGTTTCTTATTTTGTAAAAATCACAGTCATAGTTGATTTAGGACAAAATCATCAACAGATGCTGCTTTGCAGAAGCTATTGAGTTCCAGATCTTGTGTGGATTAGATAATTTATCTCCTTTGACTAATACTATATCAGTAATATACTAATATTATATGTTATATATGTGTATGCGTACATAGATATAAGGGGGGAGTTATCTGTTAGGATTAGGTTCAACTGAATATAAAAGAACTTTCTCCCTCTTGTTGTATTTTTTGTTATTTGTTATTGTGGTGGTGGTTTTTTGTTTTGCTTTGTTTTTTGAGAGAGAGACAGCATGAGCAGCAGGGTGAAGAGGCAAATGGAGAGAGTGCTTTTTTTTTTTTTTTTAAAGATTTTATTTATTCATTTGACAGACAGAGATCACAAGTAGGCAGAGAGGCAGGCAGAGAGAGAGGAGGAAGCAGGCTCCCGGCGGAGCAGAGAGCCCGATGCGGGGCTCGATCCCAGGACCCTGGGATCATGACCTGAGCCGAAGGCAGAGGCTTTAACCCACTGAGCCACCCAGGTGCCCCTGGAGAGAGTACCTTAAGCAGACCCCACACTCAGTGTGGAGCCTGATGTGCGGCTCGAACTCACAACCCTGAGATCATGACCTGAGCCGAAGTCAAGAGTTGGATGCTTAGCCAATTGAACCACACAGGTGCCCCCATATATTTTTTTTAATAGCTCATTTTCTCTCATGTAAAACATGACCTTATGTAAGCAGTTCTGAAGTAGTATGCCAGCTCCATAAAGTGGTCCTTTCAGTTCCGTTTCGCTCTTTGTCCAAGTGTTACCCTTGTCCTCGTGGTTCAAAAGGACTTCCAGAGCTCCAGTCGTCACACCCGCATTCCAGGAAATACCATGGAGAATTCTCCATATAACCCATCCTTCCACACCTTGTTAACCCATCTTCAGTCATATGGCCCCACCTTCATGCAAAGAAGGCTGGTAAATGTAGTCTTTGAGCCCATGATATGGTCTCCTACTAAAACTCCCGGTGCTGTTACTCAAGAGGAAGGAGGAAATGAATAGCCATTCTAAGACAGACATCACTGAAACCATTTTATAGTTGAGGAAACTGAAGCTCAGACTGGTTAAATAACTTGCCCACGGTCACGTAGCTTGTAGGAGCTACTGCTGTAATTGCACCTCAGATCTCTCTCGTTCCAAAGCCAGCAGCCTTCCCAACACCCACTCCTAGCCCGGCTCATCCTCAGCACGAGAGTTTGGAGCTGGGCACCATGCCAACTCCTCTGAAGGTAATGAAGGAGAGTCAGAAGACAGGCAGGCAGGCAGGCAGGAACAAGGGGCCCCTGCCCTAAGAGGAAACCACCCTTAAAAGGCTTTTACGCAAGCCTGGAAGAAGCCCACCACCCTTTCCCACGTGACAGGTAGATGACAAAAACCTGATTGGGTCATAGGCACACAGAGATGTAATCAGATTAAAACAATCCACTAACAAGCCCATAAGCCCCCCACCCCCCAACCCCTCCACTCCTGACTTAGAAACTCCAGTGGCAGGCCTCTTGGGTCCCCTCCGTCTTCTGGAGCTTTATACTCTACCTCAATAAACCTTGCTTTGCTGCCCAGCACTCTGTTCTGCCTCTTCCTCCTTCAAAGCGTTGTGACCAAGAACCACAGGCAGCAAAGGAAAAGAAATCCTGTAACAAAGCCACACGATGCAAAGAGCACACTCATGCGATACACAATTTACTGCAGGATTTAGGAATAAAATAAGTTTACTTGAAACAAACATAGACATGGTGTATGAGACCAAATTCATATCTATTTTTATGATGAAACAAGAGACTTGGAGAAATACTATAACGCGTCAGTTGCTGTGGACTGCCCCGCACAGTTTCCACTATGCTCTCCTGCTTGTTGCTACACGTCTAGTTAACAGCTTTCTGTTTTCTGACCTTATCAGCTGCAGAGTGTACTCTACGTGGAACCTACAGCCTCTACATCCCGGTAGTACTCACGTCTTACATAGTATTGATTTTTATGGGCTGCTGTTGATGGTGCCACATGGGCCAGGCTGAGGCACCAAACAGGCTTAATACCTAACCTACTTGCAGTTTCAACCTCCCCTAGAACTGTAAGTCTTAATGGATAATTTTCCCAGAAATACCAATAAGGTAATCTGCCCCAAGGGTATTCACCATCCCCGCCCCCCACCACACACAGAAAAGGAGGTCTGCGTAATAAGACCCTCGCCCTCCCAAGTGAGGGAAGGTAGGTGATCTGGCCTGACACCAGCCTTTTCTTTTGCTAATATTCTTGCCCCACCCTCCTTCCTAGTAAAACCTTCAATTTTGTACAACTCAGGAGCTGTCCTCTACTTGATAGATGGGTTGCTGCCCGATTCATTAATCATTTGATAATGCCAATTAGCTCTTCAAATTAACTTGATCCAGTTTTGTTTTTTAACATGGCCAATTGATTTTTTTTAACTTAGATTTTTAAATAGAAATGTTCTGATGCTTTTAAAAGTTGGAAAATGACCAGAGATCACATTTGGATGCAGTCCCTATATAGTAATAGTATTATTGCTACAAAATATAAATTCCCAATCATTTCACATAGCCTTAAAAATATCTGCTGATTTGCAAGGAAGGGTCTCGATTCTGATAAATAATTCTATGTGACCCTGAAGGCATACAGTCTTAACTCATGATTACACTCACAGCCTAGCAGTTCCTTTGATGCTAAATTTCCAGGCTAAGTTTCCTGCAGATATATCTTTCATGGGTGGAACTTTTAACTGTAGAGCTTCATGTGGCCGATGAGATCCTATTATGATGTCTGCTTAAAGGCTGTGTTTCAATTTTAAATAAAGCCTTGGTAGAATACTACCAATTTTGGTGTTTGCTCCCTGCAATTATTATACAAGCTAATGAAAAGTTAAAGAATACAATTTGGAGGACTATCAAATTGGTTCCAGACATCTGATGGAGGGGTATGCAAATGAGAAGATTGAGCTATACGTAGAAAACATATTTTTTAAAGCACAGATACACAAGGGCTTATCAAAGTATACCAAAGTTTGATTATAATGAGATAAATGGATTATAATTTATATGGACAAGTAGCTCAGAGACTTTCCAATGTTAACAAAAATCAGCTTGGTCAGTTTGCCTTAGGACTAACACAGCTTTTCAAGGTGGTTGGGTCGGGAAAATGGAGAGGAGGGAACATGTGAAATATTAGACATGGGAAATTGCACTTTCGATAGCTTGGGCTCTTATAAATAGACGATATTTAAGCCAAACAAAAAAGTAAGATTGGGGCCATTGCATTTGCTACACTGGAAGACAGAATATTTAGACACTGGGGAAAAAACATCTAAGAACGTCCTGAAAGTCACAGAAGTTCTGTCCTTTGGGATCCAAGATTTCCAGATTCTAGGTTGACCCTGTCACTAACACAGTTTAGGTGCACTCAACCAGGATTTAGCATAAGGCAGGAAAACCATAAACTTTTAAGTCAGTATTAGGCGAACAAAACCAGATCTCAAAAAAGATCTAGGAAAAGATTGGTTATAATTATATCTCTGATGAATGTAAATGCTGAATTTCATTGAACTTAAGAAATCACCTCAAAGTCCGAGGTGTTGAAAGGTGAAGGGGAAAAAAGAATCAAACCTATATCTTAGAATTGATGACACACAGGGTAGGAGACAAGGACTGGACTGAGGCACACATTTCCTTAGCACACATTTCTTTGGGAAAGAAGCCAAAGAGAAATGTATGTAAAAACATAATGACAATTGTTTTAGGGAGCAGAAATGTTGTTGGGACAAGACTCAGAACTGGGTATGTGCTCAGAACAACTGTAGGCCAGGTTAATTAGGATCTTTGATGGGAGGACTATTATTATACTAGAGTCCATTACAAAGAGGATCTGTGTCAGTCTGTAGGCCCTGTGAAGTCATTAATTTGTACTGAAATAGTCACACTTAGCTCTAAGCCCACTGCATTAGTCTTAGAGATCCACAGAGAAACTTTTTCAACTGGTTTCTTATTCCCAAAAAACACCTCCAAGGAAGTGTGGAACCCACATGGTCATTAAACCAATTGGTATGTTATAGGGTTGATTTTTTGTTGTTCTTGTTTTTTATTGTTATAGGCAACATTGTTCACTGATGGACACTGGGGATTTAAATAAGTTTTGGTTGCCATGGTAGGCCTGGGATTCTGTCAGGTGGATACTGATAACTCTAGTCAAAAGGATTCTATCCTGGGGTGCCTGGGTGGCTCAGAGGGTTAAGCTTCTGCCTTCGCCTCAGGTCATGATCTCAGGGTCCTGGGATTGAGCCCCACATTGGGCTCTCTGCTCAGCGAGGAGCCTGTTTCCCCACTCTCTCTGTCTGCCTCTCTGCCTACTTGTGATCTCTGTCTGTCAAATAAATAAATAAAATCTTTTTTAAAAAAGGATTCTATCCTATCATGTTTATATTCATAATTACAGTGTAATATTTTCTCTGCTTATTTATATTTATATTATATTTATTTATTATATTTTGAATGACTGATTTGGACTATAGCTTTTAACATTCTAAATTTCCAATCTTATCAACTGTCTGTATAACTGAGATCTTCTATATTTTGCTACTTTGCTATCAATAAAGAGGAGTTCTGCTTAATAATAGAGCCATGCAACCAGAAGCCTAGAAGATAGAATGCTCTTAATTGTCTAGCTGCCTGCATTGTCCAAACCTGGTTTGTTGGGCACATATCGTGGAGATGGAAGAACAGTTGTCTGTGGCAGAAAGCCCAAGATGGCATCTCAACTCTCTTTGCTTTCCTACACAACATAGAATCTCTGGTCTAATTTCTCGAGAGAGAAAACTACCCTGACTAGAATGCTGACAGGGTAGTGTGAGACCTGGGGAAGTTAGAGAAGTCTGGACTCTATAGAGAAAGTACAGGGCAAAACTGCAGGCTGCTCAACAGAATATAATATAATTGGAAACGCTATTGTAGGAATTGGTCTGGCTACCATTGTGCAGAAAATAGACAAGAGTAGACAGGGAACTTACAGTTTAAAAACAGGTCACACAAAAGCAAAACAATGACATCAATCAATCAGAAAGTACACCATGAGGGGAGCCTGGCTGGCTTAGTTGGTAGAACAGGGGACCCTTAATCTCAGGATTGTGGGTTCAAGCTCCATGTTGGTCAAGGAGACTGCTTAAAAAAAAAAAGGAAGGAAGGAAGAAAGAAAGGAAGGAAGGAAGGAAAGAAGTTAGGAAGGAAGGAAGGAAGAACTGTGATATAATGCTGAGGAATTTCCCAATGAAATTAATATTGTTGAATATCTACTATGTGCTAGACTCTATTGCTGAGGGTATTTTTCTTATCTCATCTAATCCTAAAATTAACTCTAAAATAGGTATGGCTACTCTCATTATTCAGATGAAGAATGTAGTTCCATGAAATTATGTAATTTTCCCAATGTCATTCAGTTTCTGGGTGGTAAAACTGGGATCCAAATCCAGACTGACTGATTTCAAAGCTATTGCTCTTTCTGCAAAACCAGATAGTCTTTGTACTCTAAAAACTGCAACATATTGCTGAGAGAAATTAAAGGATATCTAAATAAATGGAAAGATGTCCACATTCATGGATCAGAAGATTTAATATTGTTAAAATAGCAATACTACCCAAATTGATCTACAGATTTACACATTCTCTATCAAAATCCCAGCTAGCTTTTTTTGCAGAAATTGTTAAATTAATCCTAAAATACATACAGAAATCCAAGGGACCAACAATAGCCAATACAATCTTGAAAAACAACAAAGCTTAAGGGCTCACACTTTCCAATTTCAAAACTTACCACAAAGCTACAGTAATTAAGACAGTCTGGGGGCACCTGATCGGCTCAGTTGGTTGAACCTCCAGCTGTTGATTTTAGCTCAGGTCATGCTCTTGGAGTCAGTAGACTGAACCCGGTATTGGGCTCCACACTGGGGGCAGGGCCAACTTAAGATTGTCTCTTTCCCTCTCTCTCTGCCCCTCCCCTGCAAAAGTTCAGGACTGGCAAAAGGATAGACATATATGAATCAATGGAATAGAATTGAAAATCCAGAAATAAACCCTTAGGTTCATGGCCAAATGATTTTTCAAGAAGAGTGCCAAAACAATTCGAAGTTGGACCCTTACCTAACACCATATACAAAAATGAACTAAAAATGGATCATAGAGGGGCATCTGGCTGGCTCAGTGGGAAGAGCATGTGACTCTTAATGCCAGGGTTGTGAGTGTTGAGGCCCTATTTTGAGTGTAGAGATTACTTAAAAACAAAACAAAACAAAACAAACAAACAAACAAGCTACAAAGCTCTTAGAAAAAAATATAGGGGTAAGTCTATGTGACTTTGGATTAAGTAATGGTTTCTTAGATATTAAACCACTAGCACAAGTGATAAAACAAATACTTTCAAGTCCATCAAAATTTAAAAGTTTTGTGCTTTAAATAGTACCATCAAGAAACCAAAAAGACAACCCTAGAATAGGAAAAAATATGTGAAAATTATATATCTGATAAAGGCCTTCTATATAGAACATAAGAATAATACTTATGACTTAGTAATGGAAGACAAATCATCCAATTTTTTTCAGTTCGAAAATATGAAAAAACATACCCCTGATCACCACTAATCAAAAACAATAAAATATCAGTTCACACCCACTAGCTAAACCGGTTATAAACAAAAAACAGAAAGTAACAAGTCCTGCTAAGGACAGGGAAAATGGGAACTTTCCTATACTGCTGGTGGAATGTAAAATGGTACAGCTGCCTTGGAAAACAGTTTGACAGTCCCTCAAAAGGCTAAATATAGAGTTACCATATGGCTCAGCCATTCCATTCTTATGTATAAATATAAGAGAAAGGAAAACATGTCCACACAAAAACTTGTGCACACTTGTTCACAACGGCATTATTCATAATAGCCAAAAAGCAGAAACAACTCAAATATAGCAACTGATAAATGGTAAACGACATGCAGTACATCTTTACAATAGAATATTTTTTGGGCATGACAAGGAATAAAGTACTTGAATCTTGAAAACATTATGCTAAGTGAAAGAAACAGCCCCAAAAGACCACATATTGCATGGCTCTGCTTATATGAAATATCTACAGTAGGGTAATCTATAGAGATAGAAAGCAGATTCATGGTGGCCTGGGGATGGGAGATTCGTGGAGAAATGAAGAGTAACTGCCGTAACTATGGGATTTCTTTTTAGGGTTATCAAAATGCTTTAAAACTGATTGCCATGATGGTTTCACAGTTTTGCGAGTGTATTAAAAACCACTGTACTGTATACTTTAAATAGGTGAGCTGTATGGTATTTATCTTAATAAAGATGTTAAAAAGAAAATCCTAAATCGCCTCTTTGTTTACATTTTCAAGCAGAGGTCCAAATATTGAGTTGACAACTAGTCATTCCGTTTCCCCTTACCATCAGTATTTTCAGATTATCTTCTCTTTTCTTTTCTTTTTTAAATTATATCAGTACTGAGGAATTGAATCATGAGGCTCTGGTTAGATTCTAGAGTTGGGTTTTTGTTTTTTCTTTTTTTCTTTTTTAAGATTTATTAATTTATTTTAGAGGCAGAAAGCATGTGATTTGGGGATGCGGCAGAGGGAGAGAGAGAGAGAATCATCAAAGAGACTCCCCACTGAGCGTGGAGCCCAATGGAGGGCTCAATTCCAGGACCCTGAGACCACGACCTGGGTGGAAATCAAGAGCTGGCCACTCAACTGACTGAGCCACCCAGGCAGTGGCTTGATTCTTTAGAAAGTCTGTAAACCTAACTCCCAATCCCTGTTGAGCTTTTATCAGCCTAACCCTATGGATCTCCGTTTTCTCATTTGTGAATAAAAAAGATTGTGCAGATGATCTCTGAAAGTTGTTCCTGTGACACTAAAAGAGCTTGGACTGTCAGTGGAAGTGCTGGTTTTCTTTTTCTCCTCAGAGCCAGTCAGGGGCGCCTGGGTGATTCAGTCCCTTAAGCGTTGAGCATCTGCCTTCAGCTCAGGTCATGATCTCTGGGTCCTGGGATACAGCCCTGAATGCCTGCGGCTCCCTACTCAGTGGGGAGTCTGCTTCTCCCTCTCGCCCCTGCTGCTACTCTCTCTCTCTTTCTCTCGCTCTCATAAATAAATAAAATCTTAAAAAAAAAAAAAAAGACCCAAACAGACAAAACCTGATATGATTTCAATTTACTTAGAGGATTAGCAGGGTCAATTATGAAAAACCTCTAGCAGATCTTTGTATATAGAGAAAGACAACAGATGCATAACAATGTGAGTTTAACATTGTGGAGGTCAATTACCTAGGAGTCACACTAGAACAGTTAATCAAGTCTCCAGTAGTTGTATTCATTTCTTATTTCTACCCTGTTTATAAATGACCAATCAAGAAAATTAGAAAAACATATCCAAGTAGGGGGAGGGGGAGCCCAACCTTCAAAGATAATCACTATTAATTTTTCCATGTGTTTTCTTCCAATAATTTTGTCCTGTAGTTTGTTTTTTGGTTTTTTTTTTTTTTTCACTTAACACTATAAGCATTTCTCCATGTCACTAAGTAGTTCTTATAAACATCATTCAATGCCAGTGGAGGTTTGTTTAACCATTGCCTTATCACTGGACAGATAGAATGCTTCCAGTTTTCCCTATGTGAAGTAACGGTAAAAAAAGATTAATATCTTTACACAGAAAGCTTTTGGTATTTAGATTATTTCCTGGAATAGATTCCGGTTCCTAAGAATTAAAATTAATGAATCAAAGGACATGACCATTTCATAGCATTTTTCAAGAAGTTGTACCAATTCACATTTATATTGAGACGTGATGTTATTAATGTAATTCATGTACCAGGACCCACAAACTGGAGGTTGTCCCAGGCCAAGTCACAAATCTAAATTTAAGTCAGCTTGCACAGGAACACCTGTCAAGGAAACCCAACATACACCAATCATAGTCATCCAACTCAGCTTTAGCTAGCTTACCTTATCCTAGAAAACAGGACCTCCTAGCCTTATAAGGAAATCCCTGACATAGCTAATCATGCTGTCCTTCTATGGCTCTGCGAGACTCGCTCTTGTCCCAAATCCCTCAGGAAGAGCATTCTATCACTTGTGAAGCACCGTACTTCCCTAGACATACATAGATTGTTTTCCCTTGAATAAAGGACATCAAACTGATTACTAAGTTATTGTAGTTTTGTCATTTGACAGGGATAATTAAGATAGATTTAGTGTGCTACAACGTATAATTTAAAACCTGAAATTTCTAAGTTGGGTTTTCATCATTGAAATATTTATTGCAGCATCTGTGTGGCTCAGTCAGTTAAGGATCTGACTCTTGATTTAGGCTCAGGTCAGGATCTCAGGGTTGTGAGATCAGGCCCTGCATCGGGCTCACACTCAGCATGGAGTTGGCTTGTCCCTCTCCTTCTGCTCCCCTTTCCACCTCTCCCGATGAGTGCACATTTGCGCGCTCTCTCTCAAATAAATAAATAAAAAGCTTTAAAAAAGAGAAATATTTACTTATTTATTGTTCATTGTCTATATATCCCCATTAGAATATAAGCTCTACAAGGGCAGGAATCTTGGTTTATCGATATATCTCTAACATCTAGAACTGTGCCTGACAGATGGAAGACATTTAAATATTTGTTTCAAGAACAAATGAAATAAGGAAAAGTTTATTTTTTAATCATTATTATTATCAGTTCCAACACTCAAGAGGCAAGTTTCAATTGCTGGTTGTAACAGCACTGGAAAGTGAATATGTTCCTATATCCATCATTCTCTGGTATTATTTATCATAACACAATTGAAGCTTTAATCGTTTATCACATGCTTACTTCAAATACAAAATTTGCATTCCTTAGTGCCCATATGTAGCAGAACCTACTAGTTCCCAATCAAATTTCAGTTTCTCTTGCTTTTTTGAAGACAATGTGCTCAGCGAGAAGACCACATCTCCCTACGGACAGGTGTAGAAATGACTGGTGGGATATACATGGACATTTTTGGAAGTCCTTTTAGGAAAGCTCTTTAAAATAAGAACAAATAGCTGGTGTGGTCCTTTGTTTTTCTTCTGCTGCTTGCTGCCTACAATGTGTACGTGATAGTTCCAACAGCCCTATTTTTTTTTTAAGATTTTGTTTATTTGTCAGAGAGAGAGCACACACACACAAGCAGGGGGAGCGGCAGACAGAGGGAGAAGCAGGCTCCCTGCTGAAAAGGGAGCCCAATGCGGGGCTCCATCCTAGAGTCCTGGGATCAAGCCCTGAGCCAAAGGCAGACGCTTAACTAACTGAGCCACCCAGGCGCCCCTCAACAGCCCTATCTTGTACAATGAGGTAAGCTGAAGGATGGAAACTCTGTACAGTAGATGATAGAGCAGAAAAATATAAGGAATTTTTGCAGGATTCCTTTTTCTTCAGTACCTGTGGTTCTTGTCACGCCACTTCAAGGATTGAAGGGGTAGACCAGACAGAGTGGTAGGCAGCAAAGCAAGGTTTATAGAGTGATAATACAAAGCTCCTGAAGAGGAAGGGAACCCAAGAGTGCAGCCACTGACAGTTTCTAAGTCTAGCGGGTTATTATGGGCTTGTTAGTGTGTTGTTTTAATCTGACTAAACCTCTGCGTGCCTGTCACCCAATGAGGTCTTTGTCACCCACCTATGACGTAGGAAAGGGTCGAGGGCTCCTTCCAGGCTGGTGTAAAATCCTTTTAAGGGTGGTTTCCTCTTAGGGTAGGGGCCCCTTGTCCCTGCTTGCCTTCCTTCTGGTTATCCATCAGAATCAGAAGCTCTGGTGATGTGAAGAGGTAAAAGGAGATTTCAAAACGGGTTGAGCAAGCCTACTAAGAGTTTCTTTTAATTCGGGTCAGGAGGCCATAAGGGAGGAGTTTATGCACTTCCTCATCAGAGAAACCATGAACTTTTTGCCAGCAGCAGGCCTCCTGCCTGGACTTAACTCTGTCCTCACCAGGACACCTGAATCCTTCCTTTACATTTCTCACAATTTGGGGCAGCACAATTTGGGGACCACTTACCATCTCTCTTTTGCATACTAACCCAATCAATCCCAGTTAACCTAGTTTCAATCCCCGTTTTGCATCCAGATCCTAAATGAGAGCTGCATTCATGGCCTTTCATCTTAGTAACTCTGCCCCTTCCTTAAAAAAAAAAACTATATGTAGGGGCACCTGGGTGGCTCATTCTGTTAAGCATCTGCCTTTGGCTCAGGTCATGATCCCAGGGTCCTGGGATCAAGCCCTGTATCAGGCTGCCTCTACCTGCCATTCTTGTGCTCTCTGTCAAGTAAATAAATTCTGCCTACTTGTGCTCTCTGTCAAGTAAATAAATTTTTAAAAATCTTTAAAAATAAAAAAAAAATTTTTAAAGAAAAATAAATAAGGACAGGGGGACTCGTGTGGCTCAGTTGGTTAAGTGTCTGCCTTCGGCTCAGGTCCTGATATCTAAGTCCTGGGATCCAGCCCCAGGGCAGGTTCCCTGCTCAGTGGAGTCTACTTCTCCCGCTGCCTCTCCCCCTGCTCCATTTCTCGCTCACACTCTCTCTCTCTCTACATAAAATCCTTTTAAAAATAATAAATAAATAAAAATAAGGAGAAATCGACCACCTGACAGGAACACCTGTCAAGGAAACCCAACATACACCAATCATAGTCATCCAACTCAGCTTTAGCTAGCTCCAGCCACACCAGTGTCTCTGTATTGCCTGCTTTTGACCTCATTCCTCTTCTTGGGTCAAAATGGACTCCAACTGCTCCTGCTCCATCTGAGCTCCTGCACAGGCAAAGGGACAAATGTGCCCCCTGCAAACAGAGCTGCTGCTCCTGCTGCCCCGTGGGCTGTGCCAACTGTGCTTCGGGCTGCCTCTGCCAAGGAGGCATCGGCAAGTGCAGCTGTTGTGCCTGACGTGGGTGAGAACCCATTCCAGATGTAAACAGAGCAACATGTACAAACCTGCAGTTTTGAAACATTTTTCCATTTTACCCTGTTTGCTACATTCTTGTTTCTAAGAAACATGTGAATCATAATAAAAGTTGGTGAGTGAAAACAATAGTAAAATCCTTTGCTTTACGTTCTTATCTTTTAAAGAATAAGATGCGGGCTTCTTATTTCAAGCTATTGCTATTCATAAGAAAGAATATTGGATCCATAAATAGGAAGCAGGGAATACTAATAATTTCATACGGCATCAGTGGACCTTACTTCCACGAATAAGACCATGAAATACCTCTGGATGTTAGAACACAGGAATAAAGAGGAAATCTGATGATTCCTTGAGGCCAAGCAGGGTAAGAGATTAAAATCTAATTTCTGGTCATGGACTACTGCAAGAGTTTGAGTGTCCATTACGGAGTCAAAGAAAACAGGGAAAGATTTTTGAAATTTGCTTTTTTATTTAAAGCTGTGTAAGTCTGTCCTCCAAGAAGTAGAGGCCAAGAATAATTAACTGTGAAATCTAAACCGGCCACCCCCACAGTCTACAGTAACCTGATTTACTGTTCCAAGTCTTCATTAGCATAACTTTACTATCTCAGGATACTCTTGCCCAGGCAAAGGGCTTTACTGTTCATTCCAGAACTTGTTCGAAAGATCATCAACTCTGCAACAGAAAGCATCAACATTTTTCCTACCAACACTCTTCTCACTCCTGGTCTCCTAATCCTTCCCTTGCCATTTCCACCAATCCTAAATCACAGTCATATCACAGTTTGTACCTAATAGCCTCGTTGACAGTCCTACTTTAAACCAAACTTCCAAAATCTCCCTAAAAACAGGGCTCGCCCTTCCCGCTTTGAGACACAACAAAGCTCTGTTGAGATGGTAATTCTCCTGTGCGAGACAGTGAATAATAAACTCAGTTTTATCTTGTTGGTGATATTTGGGAACAGGCATTTAATACATGCAAAAGTTCTGTCAGGGCAAGGTCTGTGAAGGAAACCGGAAGGACCTGGAGGAGGCTGAGAGAGCTGCCACCCTGCAGAAGGTCTGAGGCAGCATACAGGTAACTCCGGAAGGGAGGAAAAGGAAAAAGGAACGTTAGATGGCAATGCAGTTCTCAGAGAATCTGCTAAAGCCAGTGTGGGGTTACCGAGCCAATTCAATTACTTCTCAAAGTAGTCCTACATTTTGCAGGAACCCGACTGCCTTGGTGCCCCTGGCAAGCTCAGTACCCATCAGCTGCACTGTGGGAAGCAAGACCCCAGCACCACAGCATTGATGGAGGTCAGAGCAATCACACCTTTGCAGTCACAGCAGATATAAGAAAACACATTCTCCTGACTCAGGATGCCTGATGATTCCAGTCTCTGAAAAGACAACTTATAAAAATGTGACCTTCTGAGAAAAAAACATATAACAAATGAAAAAACTCCAAAGGAGTCTAACATAGATTTTTGAGTGAATATATTAGCTATAAAAAAATCTAGTCAAAGCAACTGGGATTTTTTTGCATTTTCAAATATGCTCAAAACATTATCAGTTATTAAATTCAGTTTATTGGGGCATGTGGGTGGACTCGGTCGTTTAAGTATCTGAATCTTGATCTGGGCTCAGGTCTTATCTCCAGGTTGTGAGTTCAAGCCCTGCGTTGGCCTCCATGTTGGGTATGGAGCCTACTTAAAAATAAACTTAGTTTACTAATTCAGTTATTAAAAACTAAAGAATAGGGCTCCTGGGTGGCTCAGCGGGTTAAAGCCTCTGCCTTCGCCTCGGGTCATGATCCCAGGGTCCTGGGATCAGGCCCCACCCCCGCATCAGGCTCTCTGCACAGTAGGGATCCTGCTTCCTCCTCTGTCTCTGCCTGCCTCTCTGCCTACTTGTGATCTCTGTCAAATAAATAAATAAAACCTTTAAAAATTTAAAAAAAAAAACCTAAAGAAAAACTTACAGTAATGGAATCTGAGAGTTCTTACTACTTTGTTTCATTTTGTTTGACTACTCATCAACGGATATATTTCCAGTCTCTGACAGTGCTATGGGCTGAATTGTGTCCCCCAAAATTCATAGGCTGAAGCCATAACCACCAACATCACTCTATTTGGAGATAAAGCCTTTAGGAAAGTAATTAAGGTTAAACTGATGAAGGATAGTTGGAAGGTGGGCAGGCAGGGACAAGGGGCCCCCATCCTAAGAGGACTCCACCTGTAAAAGGATTTTACACCAGCCTGGAAGGAGCCCTCCACCCTTTTTCCCTATGATAGGTGACACAAATCTGATTAAATGACAGGCGCAGGGAAGGTTAATCAGATTAAAACAGTCAGCCACAAAGCCCATAAAAACCCCTAGACTTGGAAAATCTGGTGGCAAACCCCTCTCTCCTTGGGAACCTTGTACTATCACTTTGCTCTATCACTTTGCTATCATTCAATAAACCTTGCTTGGCTGCCCACCACTGTCTGGTCTACCTCTTCATTCTTTGAAGCGGCGTGACCAAGAACTGCGGGCACTGATGGAGAAAAAATCCTATAACAAAATGAGGTCATAAAGGTTGCACCCTAATCCAAAAAGACTGGTGGCCTTATAAGACGCAGAAGAGAGGACGCTTGGCCAGTTCAGTTGATAGAGCATGTGACTCTTGATCTTGGGGTTGTGAGTTTGAGGCCCACGTTGGGCATACAGATTACTTAAAAAAAAAAAAGAGGAAGAAAGATTTCCCCTGCCCTCCAGCCTCCAAGTGTGCTCTTATGTAGCTTCACTTCAGACAGCTGATGTTAATAGACAGAGATAATAACAGAACTGCTGGGCAAACAGGGCTAAGCAGAGAGTCTCAATAGTTTTTCACGTACAGTGTCTCCTGTGTTTACTGGGCACCTTCTCCTCAACTTATATTTTGAGGCTGCTCCAATCTTTTTTTTTTTTTTTTGAGGCTGCTCCAATCTTAAGAGAAAAAGAAAACTCACGTGGTGCTTTATCCCATTGTTTTTTATAGGTCTCCTGCCTTCCAGTCCCATTAATCAGCCATCTGAATTCTTCCACCATGACCACGCCTACCTAACTGTAAAAGTCAATGGATTCAGTCCCCACCTTGATCTCTTGGGAGCATTCATCATTGCTACACCCATCTAGAAGCTTTCTGTCCCCCTACCTCTATGACACCAATCTCTCCTTGTTCTCTTCTGACCAAGTTTCAAGTCCTTCTCCCTTCTACCAATCTTTAAAGGTACTTGTCTCACAGGGTTTTCTTTCTCTCTTTCTTTTAAGATTGCATTTATTTGTCAGAGAGCGCGCACAAGCAGGGGGACCTACAGGCTGAGGAAGAAGCAGGCTCCCCGCTGAGCAAGAAGCCTGTTGTGAGACTTGATCCCAGGACCCGGGTTGGGATCGTGACCTAAGCCAAAGGCAGCTTGCTTCACTGACTGAGCCACCCAGGCTTCCTGCTTCACAGGGATTTCATCCTTAGTGCTTTTCTTATCTCACTCAAAAGTCTTTTCGTGAGTGACCTCACTAGCCATGGCTTCAACTCTGGAGCTCTTGAAAGTGTTTGGCCCTGACCCTGTTATGGACTCCAAGTCCCTAGTTTTTATTTGTCTACAAAGTCACTCCACCTAGGTGTTCAGGAGCACTGCACAATTAAGTGTTCTGACCTTAACTCAGTGCTTGAGAGGAGCATTTCCACCTGTTTTCCTTATCTGGCGCTGTTATCCACTACCTAAGTCACACCTAGACTCTGTCTTCTCCCTCGACCTTTAATCTGTCCCTCAACCCTGTGGTTTCTCTTTCATACTTCGTAAACCCTTCTCTTTTCCACCATCACTGGCCCTAATTTATTTGCTGAAAGTGGAAGAGAGATGTCCATCAGAATCACCTGTGTAGTTCAAAAAAAAAAAAAAAAAAAGATTCATAAATAAGCATGCTTGCACTCCCCCTCCTCCCGAGATTCCAAACCAGCATATGCTCTTTTTCGCCTGCACTGTTCGATTCTTCCCAGGTCTCCCGTCCACCTTCCACACTGTTGACAGGATGGTCTCTCAAAACACAACCTTAATAGTGCAAACTATCTGCTTCTTTTTTTAGCGGTTCTTCAGAACCCTCAGGATAAAGTCCAAACTCTTCTGAAAACCCTTCACACTTTGGTTCTTGCTCACAGCCTTCCACCTCATCTCCTGGCCCTCCCTTCTGGGCACTCTGCACTCAAGCCTTATCAAAGTGTGGTACTTTCTGTTCCTGGAGCATCCCTCCTTTCTTTGCCTTGCTGTTTTCAGTGGATATCATCCCTCATCCCTTCCTGCTTAGAAGTCACTGTGTTCCAGATGCCTCTTCTGTCTTTTCCAGGCAATTAGGCATTTTCTGTGTTTCCACGGTATCTTGTTCATATCATAATCCTATATTTATTATCGGATAATTATATTTGGTTTTACACAATGTCTCACCCACTAAACTGTGAACAGACTGTTCAGTTCATTATTGTGTGCCATAATGTAGAGCCTGCACATAATACGTACTCAACAAATGTTTACTTGAATGGATTTTTGAAGCAAGTTTTATGTTTTTCTGATTGCTTAAAGTGTACAGTGTTTAATGTGTCATAAAAATAATAGTACTGACCCATTCTCAGGATAGAATTGTCCTTTGAAATCCTTTTAATGGTGACAGTTTATATTTGAACAGTATTTTTAACTTTTCAAAGCACTTTTCCCCTAACACATTTATTATGAGTATTTCCAAACATAGGGGGAAATAACAGTGAACACTCACATACCCATCACCTAAATTCTAATTTGACATTTTGTTGTACTTGCAAAACACTTTTTATGAGCTAATTTTATTATCACCCTTTATTTTATGTAATGACTAAAGTATGGTTCTATGTTTTATAGATAAGGAAACTGAGACCAAGAGGGCTTAATGACGGGTGCCTGGGTGGCTCAATGGGTTGAGCCTCTGCCTTCGGCTCAGATCATGATCTCAGGGTCCTGGGATCTGGCCCTGCTTCTGGCTCTCTGCTCAGCAGGGAGCCTGCTTCCCCCTCTCTCTCTGCCTGTCTCTCTGCCTACTTGTGATCTCTGTCAAATAAATAAATAAAATAAAATAAAAAGAGGGCTTAATGACTTGTTAAGGAGATTATCTCCTAGAGTTGCAATCAACTTGTGCCAGCTGACTCATCCATACTCTCTGAGTATTGGATATATAATCAGGGTCTGAAAAATATTTTTAATATTCTTGCTAATGAAAAGCTTCCAATGCCACAAGATAAGAGAATCAGCAAAATCATGGGAAAACCAACAAGAAAACATTTCTAACTCATAGGTCATCCAAAGAGGAATCCAGTCTTGGGCCACCCTCTCCCTCACTCTACCTCCATTCCTGGTTAGTCATTTCCTACCCGATGGGAGATGTTTCTTCCATCCATACTTTTCCAGTACTAGATACAGATCTGGAATATCTTTCTTCTCAGCTGGTCTACTGTCTCCTGCCTTTTCATGTGCCAGAGACACATGATCTCCAATTAAAACACAACCCTGATCATATCTTTGTGTAGCTCACAAAACTTCAATAAGTCACCTTTCCTACCAAATTAAGTCTGGTATAATCTCTGCCATCCGCACCATAACCTATCTAAGCGTCTGTCTTCTTACTCGTTAGCTTCCATCCTACATAACTAAGAATTGTCCCCCCCCCCCAACACACACACCCAGGGCTTTCTTATTTTCTTTCTTCTTGTATAAATAACCACCACTCCCCTCCCAAATTCCAGGTGTGTTAAATTCTAGACCTCCTAGTCATGGCCCAACTCAAATGCCAATTCTAATATACTTTTGAGAATCCTCAAGACTTTTTTATTTCCTCTAAACAACATTTTTTTTTAATTTCCAATTTTATCTTTTTCTTTTTTCCGCAAGCCTGTTATGACTTCTAATGCCAAGCTTGTGGCTCTTGTGGCACTAATTTTAATCTACCTCTAATTTTAATCTACCTCGTAGAGCTTTATCGTCTGATTTCTCTTGCTACCTTTTGCCCCCTTTGCTGGAGTATAACACCACTGAGGAAGGGAACATTGTCATAGTCATCATGGCCCTTGCACACAGTTGGTGCTTTATATGCTTAATCTATTTAATTTCACTTAACGCAACCTGTGTTTCCGAAGGGGTGGGGTGGATGCCTTTTTCTGTATTCACACTTACATACACACTCACACACTGATACGGTCTTCCACCTGGACACACACGTGTCCCTAGGGCCACAGCCCTGAACGGTCTCGGGACACTCAGCCTGTGGGCGCTTCCATTCCAGCTAGCCGAAGGGGAGGCTGCATTTCTATAAAACACTCTAACAGATAGTTATTACTTTAGAACTCCTACAGCCTCCACCCTACAAAGAATTTAAGATCTTCTTCCTGTCAAAATGATATCACCCTGAGTCCGGGAACCCCAGCCTGGTCGCGCCAGGGTCCGGTCCCACTGATCCCCCCTCCTGGTCTCGCTTGGTCGTGCCCGCTTTGTCAGCGCGCGGCGCTCGCGGGTTACCCTGTAGCTCTCGCCAGCCCGCAGCAGACGGCGCCGCTGTTGCCCCAGCTGCTGGTGCTCGTCCATCACGGGTTCGCCTGCCCAAGACTGCCCCTAGGCCTGGGCCGGGCGACGAGGACACGGAGAGCATCCGCTCGGACGGCTCCCGAGACTCTCTTTGGTTCGCTGGCCTCAACCTCGGCCAGGCTCCGCTCCTCCCGCGCGTGAGGGGCCTTGGCGGTGGCGGCGGCGGCGCCCGGCATGTATCAGAGCCCGCGGCGGCTCTGCTCCGCCCTGCTGCAGAGAGACGCGTCCGGCCTGCGCCGCCTCCCCACCCCCGGACTGCGCCGCCAGTCGCCTCCGCCGGCGGCCGCCCCCCGGCCCGCGTCCCCCCGGCTCCTGGTGGCGGCCTCAGCGGCCTCGGGCGCCGCGAGGTCGTGTTCGCGAACAGGTGAGTGCGCGATACTGCGCGGGAGAACGCCGCGGCTCGGAGCGCGGCCGCCGCCTGGAGACGGCGCGGAATGAATGGGAAGTCCCGGGCTGCTGGGGTGTGGGTTAGGCCGAGAAGCGGGTCCTCCCCTCCTCCCTTTTCCGCTTTCTCCTCGCCCTGCCTATCCTGGGGCTTGCACGTCCTGTAAGAACTGGAACACTGTTCGGGGTCCCGTGTGATCCTTGGATGCGGTGCCTTTGGCATTTCGCGTTCCTGACTTCGTGCTAAATCTGCCCCTTCCAAGGCCGCAGATTAACTTGAGTCTGTTTTGTCTGTTTTACTTCTTATTGCGCTAGATTTTGTGTGAAAAAGTCACCTCAAGTGATTTTTTAAATCATGTAACTTGTATGATTTAGATGTTACGAATTTTTTTATTAAGTCCTGTTAATCGTATAGTAACACACATTTACTTGTTTTACATTTATTTGGATTTTTTTCTGAGCCTTCCACTCTTACTACTTAGTCTGTGTGCTGTATATCTGGCTTAAGATCTTGTAAAGGCGATGCCTTTCGCTTGTCAAGAGGCAATTTTATACATCACCTACCCTGGACTTTCCCTTTTGTGCTACCTTCTGCTGGAGGGCACCTTACCGTGTCCACAAATTACATACAAATTAATGATACTTTTAAAAATGAGAAATGAAGGTTCTCTTTCAAAAGTGGCAATTCATCACACTATACAGTGCATTTTGGCTGTGCTCAAATTAGGTTATTGCTGTTCAAGACATTCGTCAAACCATCCTGCATTATAAATAACTACATTTTGCTCAGAAAGTTTTGGATTAATTTAATTAGGGCAAAGTGAGCAGTAGAAAGAATATGTTTAATGTGGTTTTCTTTTATTAATGAAAGTGATCATCTAAAATCTAAAAGTGATTGAGTTGGAACTAAGACTTTAAACTATTCTCAGATTATTGTTGGTGAGTGGTTTGGCTGAGACATACTTTTAAAATTAGGATGGTTCACCAGATTACTGTAGACTCCAAACTCCATATTCTTTAGAAAGGGTGGACTTGACAGTCCTATTCAGGTTTTTGGCTTTTTGGTTTTTATAGCACGATGAATACATTCATTACATGAAATTACACTGTTCCTATTCTCAGGGTTTCTTTTCTTCCCTCCTTCCCACCTCCCAACTTTACAGGAATTTGGCACGTTGTGAAATAGCTGTTAGAATGGGTGCCACCTAGTAACTGTTAGTGTTCTTTCTTGCTGGTAATTTTCAACAGGTCGTTGTTAGGTTGGAGGTGAAGAAGGAATAAAAGAAAACCAGTTGGTCTCTTCCTGTACCAGCTCATGTCTCAGAGTCCCTCAGGCCAAGTTAGTCAGTAGTGGTACATGGGAATACAGATAGCTCGTGTAACACAGATACGGCTAACTGTGCTGATGAAAAAAGGTCAGGTTAGAGAGAGCGTTTGGAATGTTACGCTTTTAACACAGAAAGGTGTTTAATGAACTTTTAAAAGTCTCTGAAAACCCTAGTTTTACAAATAAAGAACTTGAAAGACCTTTTATGGTACTAAAGTACCATAACTTTAGTAACTTAGACAGTTACTACAAAATCTAGGCAATTTTCCTTTTTCCTACAGTTTTAACTTTAACTACTTGTCAGAAGAAACATGGGAACACATTCACTTATTGCTTGATCTCATTCATTTAAGAAGTCTTTGCAGAATGCCTCACACATACTGTAGGTGCTTTATTATAAGAGGTAAAAGCATGTGAGCCTTAGTCTGCCTTTACAGAGTTTACTCCCTAACAAGAGAAGAGTTTGCACACAAAAAAATAACTATTTAATGAAATGAAACACCTTTTCTTCTCTTAAAGTTGGCATATGACACAGGGGTGCTGGAGATTGGGAAGTCCCTTTCAGCAAAGATGATCATTTTAGCCTTCAAAACATGATTGATATTTGAGCTCAGTCTTGAAACATGGTTGGGATTGAAAGAAATTAAAATATTTTATTTGGGAAAAGGCAGGAGCAAATAGGGAAAGGCATGAAGCATGTATGCAGCAGGGTGAGAGAAGAGACTGTAAAATGTTTTCCAAAGAGCCTCAGAACCAGCATTAGGTGCTTTTAAAAATGCAGATTAATGGATCCTACTGTAGACCTATTAATAGACTTGTTATTGGTGGGCCCCAGATTCCAGATTATTTTGTATTTCCCAAAGTTTAGGCATCTGTCAAGAGAAGTCTTCAGGTAGCTGAAAGCTCCTCTTCCCTCCAAGAGAGTCTGTTGTTGAGGGGCTGGAGGGTAGGTAATGAGTCCCAATCCTTGACTCCATTTGATAATCATTTCCTTCCTAATTTGTGCCCCTTGGCAGTCAGAGGTCACTGGAAAGGTGAGTACAGTCATCAAATCCTAGATGTTACTAGAATTTAAAGGGGAACTTGGAGATAATCTCAGTGTTTCGCTGTCTTTCTCACACAAGGACAGCACCCCCATAAAGAAGCAGCAATTGCACAGTTACTGTACTAGATGAAATGCAGTCAGGAGTCATCTGTGGGTTTTTAAATGCAGTCTTCCAGATCCCTCCTCCTCAGATAATTAAGAGTTGGCTGAATTAACTGTTCACAACCACTGGAACATGTTGCTTTTTTCTTGGTACAATTTTTAAAGCAAATACCAGCTCATTTCAGGAGGCGGCTCTATTTAGTATGTCCCTTAGCTCTGTGAGTAAGCTGTTTATGAGAGAGAAGAAATGGGAAAGCTTGTAATTATCAAGTTTCTACAGAATAAATTGCTCTCCTTGTTGAAGAACTAAGGTATCATTTTCCTGTAGCATTCAATGCTAAGAGTTTAAATAGTGAGCTGTTGGAGGCATTTGAGTTAATAATCATGTCTTCAGAATCACATTCAGCACACTTACATACGAACATTTGCAAGTCATTTAATCTTGCTATCTCAACACTGGACTTTACCTAGAAAAGATTCATTCAATCCAGAAATTTTATTGAATACAGTATACTTAAAAGGTCCATATTGTATCACATGACTACATGCAGCAGGAATTGAGGAGACAGAAATCAGTATGGCTGGTAGATTCACTAGGAAAAAACTGCTTTGAATAGGGAAAAGGAGGGTACTTCTGTGGAAGGGAGCATGGTGGATGATGGGGAGAGAAGAGGACGTGAGAAGGTGGCAGGTATGCAAGCAATGATGAACACCATCAGAAAAAGAGGTACTTCAAAAATCTGGGATGCTTGTTAAAATATAGATTTCTTGTATTTGACCTACGTACTTCAGTCAGTTGCTTCCTGGAGAAGCCTGGTTAAGTTGTATATTTAACAAGTTCCCCAGGTGATTCTTTCTGGAAATCTTGGGGAATATTTTATAAGCTTCACTCCTCTTTCCAAAGGTATGTATTTCTGGAAAGTTCGAGAAACCTGGGAGAGGATTCTGGAAGAATGTTAAAGTCTGTGAGCTTGGGCCCCCAGGCATTTTGGAAGCCTCTGAGCAAGAACGTTTATCAGAACAAAAGCAGGCTTTATGAAAGGGGAAGAGTTGGTGTATTTATGAAAGTTCAGTGAGGGAAACTTGAGTCTGACGTTGTACTGGAAGTGGATCAGTGTAGTTGTACAACTTTGGGAGTGGGTAAGTGGGTGAGTATAAAACCATATAGGTTTCAATGATGTCTGTTAAGGAGAAGTGAGGCAATTTCTGATTTCTTGGAGGAGGAAGAAGTGAGGAAGCATCTGTATTTGCTTAAATTCTAATCAGGATTTATAGACTTGAATAAGTACGGAGAAATTTTAGATGATGTGCACGGATGTTTGGCTTCATACTAAACTCACTTGTATTTTCATAAAAAGCAGCTAAAATATTTTGGATTTATTGTTGGAATAGGCAAAAACCAGGGCACCTAGGTGGCTCAGTCTGTTACATGTCTGACTCTTGGCTTCAGCTCAGGTCATGATCTCAGGGAGGTATGATGGAGCCCCGCATTGGACTCCTCACTCAGCATGGAGTCTGCTTGAGATTCTCTGCCTCTCCCTCTGTCCCTCCCTCCCATATGCTCACTTGTGCACACTCTTCTAAAACTCTCCTTCTCTAAAATAAATAAATCTTAAAAAAAAAAAAAAAAACAAAACCAGCCTTCCCACAGGAAGGAGTAAGACCTCAAGTGGATAATTTTAGTTGTCCTCTAGTCTCCACATGGTGTCAAAGCAACACTTAACATACTGTTACCATGAATTCTTTGTCAGGGATGTGGGCAGGAGTGCTCAAGGGGAAAGAAGGATAAAGAAAATTATTAGTCATATTTGAATGCCCCCCAAAAAATACTCTTTTCTCCTTCCAGTATCAACAAATGCCTGTGCACACTTAGATCTTCTGAATTTTAACATGGGGCTTGAGCATCTGGTGATTCTGTTGTACAGCCCAGACTGACAGCCACTTACTGACCACACACACAGGTGGACACCCATCCAGTGAAGAGATGTGTTTTACTAAATGCACAGAAGCCTGCTAGAAGTTTCTTACCAACACATTGATTCCCATGCCTCCAAAAGTTAGATTCTGCTATTGAATTATGGGGGATTGTACAGAAAGGAAAATTTTACATATATTTTTATGTATATATGTATGATATATGTGTATATATGTATGTATAATACAGATATGTATGTGTATGTTTTGTGTGTATATATATATATATGTTTATATATGTACATGGTACATTCTTGGCCGTGTGGGGAGAGTTTGGGAAGGGAGGGCAGAGGGAGAGAATCTCAAGCAGGCTCCACACCCAGCTCAGAGCCCAGGGCTCAATATCAGAATCCTGATATCATGACCTGAGCCAAAATCAAGAGTCATGCTTAACCAATTGAGCCACCCAGACACCCCAAAAGGAAAATTTTAAAGCCAGTTTTATTCCATTTTCAGAATTGGAGTAGTATAGGAAGTCCACGAAAATAAAAGTTAACAATGCAGACAAAATTACAGTAAAAAATTGATGCAGTAGAATGTCCAGGGAGTCCCTTAATCTTGTTGTGCCTGCTCCCACTGACTTCCTTTTCCCCAGCTCTTTGAGCTTCTGAAAGTCCTTGAGTCAGGTCCATTGCCAGTCTCCAGATAAACTTGTGCCAGGGTACAAAGTAAATTAGTTTGCAGATTCTAAAGATACCTTGAATACAATAGTTTTATATTTCCTTTTTATGTTTTGCTGTCATGAATGTCAGCCATTATTGAGGGACTGTGGAAAGAAGTTTGTCTTTCAAATCTTCTAGGTCAAGTAGGTTTGCTGAGACCTATTCTGGAATTAGTTTCTCTTTCACATGGTTCATGATTCTGAATTTTATTTGGAAAAAAGTCATGATGATTTTTTAAATTGTTTAGAAAGGAGTAACATGCTCATTAATAAAAATCTTTTTTCCTCAGAACTTTAAATGTCTTTATGAGTATTGATTATTTCTAGAAGCTTACAGGATTTTTCTTATCCTTTGTGTTCCAAAATTCGTCTCAGCATTGGGCAAGCCCATTTAATCTAAAGGCATACCTTTATTTCTTTCTTTTTAAGATTTTATTTATTTACAGAGAGCAAGCACAGCAGGGGGAGGAGCAGGCTCTCTGAGCAAGGAGATGTGGGGCTCCACCCCAGGACTCTGGGATCATGACCTGAACTGAAGGCAGACACATAATGACTGAGCCACCCAGGTGCCCCTAGAATCTCCTTTCTTTAGCACAGGGGAAAGTGTCTTATTTTTTGGATCATTTAATCAACTCTGTCATCTCTTACTCTCATGTTCTTAAACTCCTGTTAGATTGGTGGCCATGTAGATCTATCCTGTATGTCTCTTCTCTTGTTTTTTATTTTTAACTTTTTAATTTTTATTTATTTATTTATTTTTAAAGATTTTATTTATTTGACAGAGAGAGACACAGTGAGAGAGGGAACACAAGCAGGGGGAGTGGGAGAGGGAGAAGCAGGCATCCTGCTGAGCAGAGAGATGATGCGGGCCTTGATCCCAGGACCTCGGTATCACAACCTGAGCCAAAGCCAGATGCCTAACAACTGAGCCACCCACGTGCCCTTTTCTCTCATTTTTTAATGTCTTTTATCTTTTCTCCATTTTGTGAGTTTTTCTGAATATTTCTATTTTGCAGTCATTTATTTTTTTTAAATTTTTTTTAAGATTTTATTTATATGTCAGAGAGCCTGCACAAGCAGGGGGAACAGCAGGCTGAGGGAGAAGCAGGCTCCCTGTTGAGCAAGTAGCCTGATGATGCGGGGCTCAATGCCAGGACCCTGGGATCGTGACCTGAGTCAAAGGCAGCCGCTTAACCGACTGAGCACCCAGGTGTCCCTCTATTTTGTAGTCATTTAAAACTTCTAGACATTTTCCCTTTTTTGATAGAATCCTATTCTTGTTTCACGTCCATAATACTCTCTTGTAGCTTGCTTGCTTGCCTTATTTATTTATTTGTCAGGAGAGAGAGAGAGTGCACAGGCAAAGGGAGAAGCAGGCTCCCTACTGAGCAGGAAAGCCTATGATGCCGGGTTTGATGGCTGGCAGGGCTCAATCCCAGGACCCAGGAATCAAGACCTGAGACGAAGGCAGACCCTTAGCCACTGGGCGGATGACTGAGCCACTCAGGTGTCCTCTCCTGTAGCTTTAAAGATAATGTAGATATGTATTCCTGTTTCTCCCACAGGCCTCTCCTAAAGGGGAGAGCAGTTTATGTGTTCTATAAGTGGGAGGGTTATGTGGTGGGTGGACAGGTAGGCTCCCCTAGGAGGGAGCAGGCTAGAGTTAACTCCTCTTTAAATATTCTTGAGGTCAGAGTTAGACCTTGATCTTGTCTGCTAGCTTGCTTGCTTTCTTAATTTTTATTTATTTATTAGCAATCTCTACACCCAGCATAAGGCTCAAACTCACTGCCCAAGTTAAAGAGTCTCATGCTCTTCCGACTGAGCCAGCCAGGCTCCCCCGGTCTGCTTTTCCTTTACATCTGTCACCCTTGGTAGCCCTTCGGAGGCATATATCCCGCTTTTCTTTGAAGCATTCTCTGGTTTGTCCCACAGGCAGAAGCCACCCTTACTGGCTTCTGTCTAAGAGGGAAGCAGGGCAAGTAGCGCGCTGTTTTCAGAAGTCATAGTTAAAAGAATTACCCTAACAATTGCCCCTCAGCTTCTCCTGCCCTTTGTCTTTTTTGACTCAGCTTTGAGTTTCTTCAGAGCTCCCTTGGAAGAACCATGTTTAATGGACCTGTGGTAACCTGTACTGTATTTTCCTTCACTCTGGTTTTCTCTGCTAATGCATATCTGTCTGTTTCTACCTTTTGGTATTCTTCCAAATTTTTGGCCCGTTGATGGCATCCTTTCTTGTCTTCCCATACTATTGTTTCATTCTTTATAAAAATTTGAATACAACTACTTTATTCCTGAAAGTTCTTGGGAAGGAGAGAGTGAATGTATGTTCTGCTTCATACCTGGTGACCTATTGAGTATAACATTTCAACTCCCATTTTCTTTTTTTTTAATTATTTGTTTCAATCCCCATTTTAAAAATGAGTGGTGGGAATAGAGATTTTAAAGCTGTTAACATTTTCACTTCAGATTGTGGAAGATCATTCTTTTTCTTCATGTCCTTAATTATTCAAGGCAGGCCATGGAAATTTGTATGTGAAAATCATTTTCCCTTATTTCAAGTGACTGAAAATCTTTTATTGGTTTTGTGAAATACATACAGAGTGGCCATAAAATATTTCAGTATGTTCTAGAACAGAGGTCTGCAAACTTTCGCTGAAAAGTAGGCAATATTTTAAACTTTGTGGGCCATAATGTCTGTGTCACAGCTCTTCAGCTCTGCTATTGTAGTGTGGAAGCAGCCCTAGACAGGACATAAGCTTCCAGACCCTGAAATTTGAATTTCATACAGTTTTCCCATGTCATGAAATACTATTATTATGATTTTTTTCAAACATTAAAAAATGTGCAAGATCACCAGCCGCACAAAACAGGGGTGCCGACTAGATGCAGCTCATGGGTTATAGTTGGTGGACTCCTGATCACAAAGGAAAAGTTCTGTATTATCAGTAGATTTTTCCTTTTAGCTTTCATTTTTCCATTCACAACTAAAAACAGACCATTTTCTTAGCATCATGTAGTAACACAAACTTAATGTCTTAGTGGAGAGCAGTTATCCCACCAGATTCTGTCAGTTTCTACCTTTTCATATTTCACTTCAAAGCCATTATGCTAGAAAAACCCAGTTTGTAAAAATGGTTGGTTAGCCAACAGTTGAGCACCAATTAAAACATTTAACCTAAGCTTTGATTGTGGAGGGATTTCTTTTTCCTTAGTGATAAATTTTTTTCTTTTCTTTTTTAAAAAGATTTTATTTATTTGACAGATCACAAGTAGGCAGAGAGGCAAACAGAGAGAAGGGGAAGCAGGCTCCCTGCTGAGCAGAGAGCCCTCTGTAGGGCTCGATCCCAGGACCCCAAGATCATGACTTGAGCCTAAGGCAGAGGCTCAACCCACTGAGCCACCCAGGCGCCCTTTCTTAGTGATATTTTCTAGATGAATCTGGCATGACTGAAGGTATGGCTTAGCCGGAAAACATTTTCGCATTCTTGTTTAGTCTGTGACTGCTGCCTAGTGAAGAAAGGTCGTTTGGATTGTCACACTGTGTCTAGGTGTTTGTATTTTTAGACATGTTAGGTTGAGAGTCATGACCTTCACTTGGTATCTCTAATAATGCCACGCAGGTTGTTAACACTGCTCTGTACACTCTGTGCCATGCCAGTGCATGTGCTGTGGTGGCAGTGACGTCGACAGACAGAGAAGGTGGAATTTGACCCCTGTTTATTCCTGTTTGTGCCCTGGCAAGGCACCATTGCAGTTGTCCTGTCAGTCCTGTCAGAGATGCTGATGAGCAACAGTCCAAGGTGCGGGTAACTTTCTCTAAGGCCAGTCGCCTCAGGAGTTGTGCAGTCTTGAAAAACTTTGTCCTGATGTCTCAGCCTCAGTATCTGTTTCTATCATATAGTGAATGCAATACCTACTTTGGTGGATTGTTGGAAAGAGTAATGAAAATACTTGGAAGGAGTATGGCATGTGGGCTCTCAGATGTTAAGAGCCAGCCATCTCTTTAAACCCAGGAAGTGAACTTTGCTAAATATAACAGAATAGTGAACATTTAACTGACCACTTAGGGTTACTAGGCATATCTAGTTTAATTCAATCCTCCCAGTAACCCAGTGAAGTAAATTAGAGTGAACCTCAGATGAAGAAACTGCGGCCCAAAAAATGTGAGTAGCTTGTTCAGGATCTCATTAGTAGAAGGAGGAGCTGGGGTTTGATGCAAGCCAGCCTACCTTGAGTCCCTGTGTTTAAGACTGTTTTTGCTTCTGCTGAACTGACAGTACTGAGAATAGTTGAGGCTTTGGCCATAGTACTTTCATGTACTAAGTGCTCTGTGCATGCCTGTCACATTTAATCCGTGATGCTGAATAACAGATTTGAAGACTGGACACTGACTAAAATATTTAATCCTCACCAGAAAATAGTATCTTCCTAAATTGGCACTTAGAATCCAGTTCCTAGGATCCAGGAATTAATGTCCTTCACGTCCACATTCATACACAAAATTTGAAGGTGCTTATGTTCAGTTAACAGTGGACCTGTGTACTAACACAGAGAGAGGGCCCCAACTACAGTCTCACCAAACTCTGGTTAAGTTTCACAGTGACTCGGGACAAGTCACTTAAACTTCTGAACCTCAGTGTCTTTACCTGGGAAGAGCCAAGGACTTTGACAGGGCTCCTTGGCACTTGGCTCTCTCTTGGCTTTGTGTGTGTGTTTATTTGTTATTCCAGTTTAGTTGGCATATACATATATACAGTGTTATAGTAGTTTCAGCATCTTCTGTCAACAGTTTTAAACGCCCTGGGCGAGGTGTTTGAGGAAGTGGTAAACGAAGTAGACACAGTCCCTGCCCTTTTGGAATTTACAGTCTAATAAGTAAAGGACAGGGTTTGTAGTACAAATGTCAAAGACAACTTCAGAGAAGCAGGCCATGTGGAAGGAAGAGGGAGGCACTAGGGCTTTTGAGTCATAAAGCTGTACAGGCAGGGAAGTTGGAAATCTTTATTTACTGATTTTTTTCAAAAAATATTAAATAAATATACCTCATGCCCAACAATCCAAGCTGGTTATGTTGCTTATCTTTGCCTATCACCACTAATTTGTCTTGAAGGTGGCTGCATTTATTCAGGAACTCTAAGAAGGCTAATGAAAATTTGCTTGCTGCTGAAGGAATGATGTGAACTTTCTGAGGTAGTTCAACACAAGGCCAGTAGATGGTAGCAAAGGATTGCTGTTTCCATGATGCTTTCCTGTGATGTAGGTAGCTTACAGTTTTGGTGTACTCCGCTTTTTGAGGTTTCCTTGGGCCGAGGTTGGTCAGCTCCAGCAGCTTCCCAGGTGTGTATGCAGATTATCCTGGTCTTTGTTTAGTTTTTGGTGTTTAATCAGCAATTTTTGCCAAGCCACAGTTTCAGGAGACTAAGCTCAAACTAATTTTGAGAGAAATTCACAGGCTGAATTGTTTGGGCAAACTCCAGTGTATGCAACTGCTGAGTAACTAGAAACATGTGAACAGATGTCTCTCTGGTGTAATTTCTAAATGCTCTAGGACTGGTTGGAATGGTAGGCCCAGCCAGTTTGGGTCTCAACTGTTATATGATTCTCGTCCAGCATTCTGATCATTGGTGTGAAAGTGTTTCATTTAACCCTGATCATTTCCCTCTGATGGTTGGCACTCTTAGGCACTGATACTGTGGTCTGCCTGTTGCTTCAGAAGTGATATGAAGAGTAAACATATTTTCTGTATTTTTGTCATTAGCCCACTTCTGCTTTGTTTTCTGGGAAAGAGAGGACTAAACGGGGGATGTTTACATACTACAACTATATTTCAGGAATCTAAATCTCAATTCTATGCAAATCTTAAAAGGCTCTCATGAGGGAGGTGAGAGTTATTTGTTCCTATAAAGTAAAATAGCTGTGAGGTATTAATGTAAGGAATGAAGGTGTCCATTTCTAAATGGAAATAGGGTTATAGAAAGAAGAAAAGGCAGGGGATTGAATTGTTATTGTTAAATCATAGCTAGGATAAGAAATGAAGCTATTTTGATCTGCCTATTGCCCGTACAATTTATATAATGTGTACCACACTCAGGATGACAGCTGATACTTTTCCTAGTAAAATGCCTGGGGAAAGAAATGAACTTTGGGAGAAAAAAATACAGTATGGGGTCAAATTAAGAATACCCATCCCCAAATACATATAATAAAGTTCACCTAAAAGCCAGTATGACTGCCAGATAAAGTTTAACAGAGGTTTTGTTGAAATTTTATACTTTCAGTATCTCAACTACCACAGGGATGAATTATTTGTCCTGTCTTACCTGAGAAAATTGGCTTTGGATGTTGAGCTGTTCTGAACCTTGGACGTTTTTTTTCAAAGCTCCATATAATAACCCCTTTTATGGCATAAAGCTTAAGTAGGATGGCTTGAAATCTGGGAATCGGACATGGTTTTATGTGTGGGAAGAATTTTTCTTTCTTTTTTTATTTTTTTGACAGAGATCACAAGTAGACAGAGAGAGAGGGGGAAGCAGGCTCCCCGCCTAGCAGAGAGCCCGATATGGGGCTCGATCCCAGGACCCTGAGATCATGACCTGAGCTGAAGGCAGAGGCCCAACCCACTGAGCCACCCAGGTGCCCCATGGGAAGAATTTTTTTAAATCGGTTCATACTCTAAAAGAAAAAAATGAATGTTACTTAAAAAAAACAACAACCAGGTGAGAAACAATGAGAATAAGTTATTTCCTCATTGTAAAAAGGGCATAATAAGAGCAGCTGCCTCCTAGGATTTGTAATAAGGTTTAATTGAAAATGCAGTCAAAGCAGGCAGAATTTGTAAATGGTGCATGTTAAGTATTAGGTAATCCTTAGCTGCCACTGGCATCATTGTTTTTTGTTTGTTTGTTTGTTTGTTTGTTTGTTTGTTTTAGGATGGGTAGGGGAGGGAAGAAAGGTGCCCCATAATTTTTGCTTTCTTTTGTTTTCAAATTTACATTGCCTTACAACACTGCAGTCCTTATGTGGGTCTGAGCCTTGGTTGGCGTCACAAAAATAATACGAGAAGTCTTTGGTGTTCAGTTTTACTTATTAATTCCTAGCTTGGGATTTTGTACTTGCTTTGACATGATGTCTGTATATTACCAGAAGGTTTCGGAAAATACAGCCTTGAGAAATAACTAAGTAAGCTCATACATTTTTGGGACTAGAAGAAGAAAAGAAAATGCATTGGGACTTCCCCAAATCCTTTCTGATTTTTCTCTGGTTTCATGACTTAATGAAAATATTTTTTTTGGTAAGATTTTATTTATTTATTTGACAGAGACAGAGATCACAAATAGGCAGAGCAGCAGGCAGAGAGAGACCTGGTGGGCAGGGTCGGGGGAGCAGGCTCTCCACTGAGCAGAGAGCAGACGCAGGGCTGGATCCCAGGACCCTGAGACCATGACCTGAGCGGAAGGCAAAGGCTCAACCCACTGAGCCATCCAGGCGCCCCTGAAAAGAATGTTTTTGAAGTACAGAAAAGTCTAGTTTGGATAGCAGAAATAAAAGAGGGAGGTAAGGAAAGAGTATCCATGATTCGGGGGTATTTGTACTCTCTGGAGCAGCAAGGAAATAGCTTTACAGCAGTGACCTCCCAGCTTCTGTGATTTTATCTTCTGCCAGTTTAGAACAAATTTAGATATGTGCTCTGTGTTCATATCAATTACATACATGTCTGCTTTCAGTCTATTGTTTGTTTTTTTTTTTTTTTAAGATAAAAAAAGTTCTCATTTTCTTCCCAGGGGATTGCCTTATTTTATGTCCCTCAAAACAGGAAGTCCATACTTAAAAGGTGGTTGATCCGGGCACCTGGGTGGTGCAGTCGTTAAGTGTCTGCCTTCAGCTCAGGTCATGATCCCAGGGTCCTGGGGTCAAACCCCGTGTCGGGCTCCCTGCTCAGTGGGAAGCCTGCTTCTCCCTCTCCCACTCCCCCAGCTTCTCTTCCCTCTCTCGCTGTTCTCTCTCTGTCAAAAAAATAAATAGGGGTGCCTGGGTGGCTCAGTGGGTTAAAGTCTCTGCCTTCGCCTCGGGTCATGATCCTGGAGTCCTGGGATCGAGCCCTGCATCGGGCTCTCTGCTCAGCAGGGAGCCTGCTTCCCTTCCTCCTCTGCCTGCCTTTGCCTACTTGTGATCTCTGTCTGTCAAATAAATAAATAAAATCTTTAAAAAATAAATAAATAAATAAATAAAATCTTTAAAAAAAATAAAAGATGGTTGATCTAGAATAGAAATTCTTTCTTTTTTTTTTTTTTTTCCTTTTTTTTTCTTTTTTTTTTTTTTCCTTTTTTTTTTTTAAGTGAGATTTTTATTTGACAGAGACAGGAAGAGAGGGAATACTAGCAGGGGGAGTGGGAGAGAAAGAAAGCAGGGAGCCTGATATGGGACTCAGTCCCAGAGCTCTGGGATCATGACCTGAGCCGGAAGGCAGATGCTTAACAGCTGAGCCACCCAGGTACCCCAGATCCTTTTACATTCTTAAAAAAAATTTTGAGGGCCCACAGAACTTTTGTTTATGTGGGTTATATATTCATATGCATATCGATAAATATGTTAGAAAGTAGAACATGAGAAAATATAAACATGTTTATCAAGTCATTTAGTATAATAAAATCAATATTAACATAAATGACATTTTTATGGAAAAGTAGCTATATTTTCCAAAACAAGAAATTAGTTAAAAGAGTGGCCTTGTTTTACATTTTTTGAAATCTTTGAAGTCTGGCTTATTAGGAAACTGCTAGAATTCTCATATCTGCTTCTACATTCAATATGTTGTGATATGTTGTTTTGGTTAAAGTCTTTGAAGACATTCCAGTCTCTCACAGATAATGTAGTTGGAAAAAATTACTTTAACGTAATTTTTAGATCATTGTGGATATACTTTGTGGTAGAGTGTATGTTAGTAGTTATTTACTGCTCGAAATCTGGTGCCCTATCAGTGAGCTTTTTGTATTCTGTGACATTAAAATCAACTGATTTGTCTGGTATTTTGAACGGATTTTTTACCCATGAATGATTTTGTATCAGTCATTTGGAAAATGTTGGTTAACTGGGCTATGCAGATCTTTCAAATACTACACGATACCAAGAAGTAGCATTAGTTAATATACTACCCGTCTTGTCAGAAGTCTTTAAGTTTTGGCAACCTGTCGTGCTCCTGATGGCAGATAAAATTTTTCCAAAGTTTGCCCTTGAAAATTTTTATCATTGACACAGATACGGTCTTTTGTTTTCCTTAAAGTGACAGGCTTGTTTACACATATTAGTGAAAATGCCTGATATCCTTATTTGATTAACTATAATTTGTCAGGTTTACCACTGGGCAAAAATGGTGTTCCATGAGAAAAAGGGGCTAGTTCATTTTGCAACCCAAGTTCTTTTCTGTAAGCTGTCGTATTTTGGTATGGAGCAAAAGTGCTTTATTGTGTATTTTCCATTGTCACATATTAAAAAGACATGTCATTAAGGTTCCAGGTTTAGCAAAAATACTACTGCCTCACTAAGGACATTTTTAAGTAAAACTGACTTTTTTGAAACTGAAGAGTGTGTAGTGGTGAAGAATACTATGGCTGCTTGGTGGAGTCCGATGCTAGGGCCTCATTCATGCTGAGGTAGCAGCAGTTTTAACACGTTTGTGGGTAAAAGATACGAACACGGTGAAAAAGGAAAATGGTGTCTTAGTATTATGAAAGTAGTTTTGGCCATGCGTACCTCTGAAAGGGTCTCAGGCATCCCAAAGGGTCTGTAGACTACGCTTGGGGAACTGCTTTTGAACAGTTTTGTTAGTTGTTTGAAACTCAATTTCATTGGGCCCAAACCAGCATTTTTAAAAAATGAAAGGGAATATACTAGGAAATGGTACACATTTACTGTAGAAAAAATAATCATTTTGTGAACCTCATTAGACATTAATATATGCCACGGGTGTGTACTGAGTTGGGAAGGTAGGCTTTATTTGTCACATCAGTTTTCACGTTGACTGGCTTAAAATATGTGCCTTAAAAGTTACACATACGAGTATATAAATACGCGCATTCTGTATGTTCACACAGTAACGTGTGAAATGACTTTTTTTCTAGTGACATTTTGGGCTTAAAATGTTCATCACCGCAGAGAGGCAGTGCCTGCTGGGGAGTGAATAGACAAGGCATCAGGACCGCCTCGGGCCGAAAATAAATACATAAACCCAAGCAAAATTCCTTAGGTGTGCTGGTTTTATGAAAAATGTTTTAGGGACACCTGGGTAGCTCAGTTGGTTGATTGTCTGCCTTCGGCTCGGTTCATGATGTTGGGGTCCTCGGCTCAAGTCCCACATCGGGCTCTGCTCAGCGGAGAGTCTGCTTATCCCTCTGCCTGCTGTTCCTCCTGCTTGTGCCGTCTCTCTGGCAAATAAAATCCTTAAAAAATGTTTTAGGCTCATGTCTTTGTTCTTATCCTCACAATAATCCTGGACGTATAAAGCTGTAAAAGATGTTTGTGACATGGGAAAAGAGCAGGTAGATGGCAGAGATAGCTAAATGGTCAGCTAATGGCAGACACTAAATGGGAAACCAGAGTCCTACAATACATATACCTAAAATTATTTCTGTACCTATATATCTATGTGTATAGTAAGTGAAACATGAATTCATCCTGATATCTCTGACCCTAGCTTAGTACCACATGATTCATTCTAGCCTTTTTTCCTTGCCTACCTGTAAGTTCATTCTCTGTCGTTGAGAGCTATGGCTCCCGTCATCCACCGTCCATTTACTTGTTCAACCCCAGTATGTATATGAAGCAGTTTTAGAATTGTTAACACCTACTACCCCCATGAGAAACTTTACTAACTACAGTTTCTTTAGTCTTGAGCTGGATAGTTTCCCATTAAAATGCTTTTTTTCCAAAATTACTCAGATCACAGATCCTTTTTTACTGAACCCCGTTTGCGAGATTGCCATACATCTGTAATACAGTTAGATTCGTTTGTCAAAATCTGCACTCCGTTTTGAGATCATTCCATCTTCCAGTTGATACTTAAAGTTTGTACACATTAAAGTTTATTCTTCCTGGTGGACGGTTGTATGGCTTTTGACAAATGCATTGGGTTGTGTATCTACCACCCTAGTACTGTACAGAGCGGTTCCATCACCCTCAGAGTTCCCCAGGTCAGCTCTCCCCTACCCCACGGCTTCCCTTGCTCCCTCTCCCTGCCACCCCCGTCCACTGGCAGCTACCAATCCGTATAGTTTTACCTTTCCAGAGTGTCATGTGAACAAAACCATGTAATATGGAAGTTTTAGGGTCTGACTTCTTTCACTTAGAAAATGCATTTGAGATTTATCCATGTTGTATGGGTGTATCTTGCAGATCAGCAGCTTGTTCCTTTTCATTTTTGGATACTGTTTCATTATAAGGATTTACTATAGTTTATCCATTGGCAAGGTGAAGGGCACCTTGATTAATTCCAGTTTGGGGTGATTATTAATAAAACTGCTTTTTAACATTTGTGTACATTTTGCATGAATATAAGTTTTCAGTTCACTGTAGGTAAAATACCTACGGGTATGAGTTCCGAGCCATATGGTAAGTCTATGTTTAATTCAGAAAAACCTGCCAAACTGTCTTCCAGAGAGGCTGTGCTTGGGAAGCAATAAATGGCAGTTTGTGAAGGAGTGGTATTTCTTATTTAAATACTTGATAGACATACCAGTGAAGCCCATCAGAGCCTGGGCTTGATAGTTCAATACCTTTGCTGACCTAGTTGGACTACTCCCATAGAGCTTGAGGGGCTGGCCAGTTCAGAAATGACACAGATTTTAGCTGAAGTTCAGTAGCTTTCCTGAATAAAAAAGCTTCTCTTTGCTGTATGCCTTTGGTATATATCCAGAGCATTGAAATGGTTGGTTTTGACAGTTCTGTCCAGATTTTTAATGCTTTTTGGGGAGAGCATTTGTGGGCTCCCTCATGCCCATCGTGGCCAAAGTCTCCTGCTTCCATGGTTTTTCTCTCTCGTGTGTGACCCCCACTAGCAGACAAACATGTATAATAACCTCCAAAAATTCTCTTGCTTCCATCTAGCCATGACTCCTCTTTCAGGAAAAGATTTCCGCAGATTACTTCTCTGCTCTATCCTATTTTCTCTTTCCCCACAACTCCACCAAAAATCTGAAATTGCTATTGTTAAAGCCACTGAAGTTTTCCACGTTGCTAATCCAGATGGTTTGTCTGTATCTTCCTCGAACTATCAGCACCATTTGACACAGGAGGTAACTACTTATGAATGGAACACTTTCTTTACTTTGTTTGCAGGAAGATCATGTTCCCTTTCTTCTTCTTCAGCTTCACCACATCTTCCCCGATTTGCGCCAGAGCTCAGTACTTGGACTTCTTTCCTCAACTCTCTTTATTTTTTAATTTTTTTTTTCTAAACTCACTTTAGTCTCAAGTGCCCACCGACTTCTCCCAAACATTTATTTCCAGTTTGCTCCTCTCTCCTAAGCCTCAATCATATTGAATAACCAAACTTCTGTATTTTCTGCCAACCCCATTGAATCATCCTAGACGGTACTGGCAACTTCGTATTTCTAATTGCTCTCCTGGCAACCGTTGGGACCTCTTTGGCCATTCTTTCACTCCCAGACCACAACCAGGTTATCATTAAAACTTACTGGCTCCAACTAGAGTTTTTCAGAATCCAGCCACTTTAACTGATGTCACTAGTCCAAGCTACCACTGTCTTTTTCCTGCACAATTGTAATTGTCCTCTAATGGGTTTTCTCTGTCTGCCCTTATTTCCCTACACTGTAGTATGGTTGTTTTTTTTCCTTTTTTAAGATTTTATTTATCTGACAGAGAGTGCAGGGAGCAGCACAGAAGGAGAGGGATAAACCAGCTCCCGGCTGAGCAGGGAGCCGGATGCAGGACTTGATCCAGGACCCTGGTGGGATCATGACCTGAGTGAAGGCAGACACTTAACGGAATGAGCCACCCAGGTGTCCCCAGTGTGTTTTTGTTGTTGTTGTTGTTGTTTTTAATGTAAATCAGATGCTTATTCCTGCTTAATGTTCTCCAGTGGCTTCTCATATCAGATAAAGGTTCAAGTCCTTAGAATGGACTACAATGTGCTATATAATCCATCCCCCCACCCCCGTCCTCATTGACCTCATCTTTTTATTCATTCTTTAAATCTTTTCAGTGCGTTGCTGTTTCATCAGCCTTGCCAAGCATGTTCCTATTTTCAGGGCTTTTGCATTTGCTGTTCCTCTGCCCAGAATGTTCTTCCATTGTTTCCCCATTAAGACTTCAGATTTATTTCCTTACCACTTTCAGGTCTCCGTTCAAATCCCATCTTTTAGTGAAACCTCCTTGGGCATCCCATGTAAATCAGCAACTCCCTAGCCGCTAGTATTCCCTATATCCTCTTCCTCCTTTATTTTTCTCCATTGCACTTTTCACCATATGACCATTGTCTTGTATTTCCCCCACTGCAGCATAAGCTCCAAGAGGGCAGAGATCCTAGTCTGTCTGTTCACTGATCCAGTGGACTAGAGTACTAGTCTGGCATCCAGGGCGCATTATGTGTGTTTGGGAGAGTGAGGCAAGAAATTAAATTATGGTGGCTACCTGTCTGTGATGGACCAAGTAAGAGGTTTAGTTAGAAATTAAAGCTCCATATTTTACAGTCATCTTCTGATTATTATACCTATCCTATTGTTTTAACCCTTACTATACCCTAGCCCACTCCACAAAGTAAGTACTTGCTTTTTCTCTCATTAGTTCATGTGTATTAATCTTTCCCCAAATACTTGGTTACTTCTCAAGATGAAGTTTTCAAAACTTGAGAATAGGGAAATAAGAATGTAAAATCAACGTCCTCTGGTAAATTATGCCTGAGGACTGAGAGATTGGATTAGATTATGAAGAATAGACTTCTATGCCAGACCACACCCGAGGGAGTGGAAGTCTATAGAGGTGATTCAGTTGCAGTGTGTTGTGAGGACAGAACCTGACACATGGGAGGCCTTCGGGTGTGCAGGGGAAGGGTGGACTGGTAGAGACATCTTTCAGAATCATCTGGCTCCCTCCTAACTCAGACTCAGTATAGGATAGGTTGCTTTGCTGCTAGGTACTTTAGTACTAGAAGGCATGTGCTGTGTCACTTTGTTACTACATAACTTGATATTCACATTTGCATCAGTCCACGTTAAGGACCATCCTTGAGTTCCTGTAAGATCTAAGGAGCAAAGACAGGACTCTAATAAATACTCCCTAGCAGTAACCCTCTACCTAGTCTCTTATTCGAAATTGAGTCTAATGACATCTTTCTCAGGTAGATGAATCTACAGTAAAAGGTCAGTGCTAGTAAAACCTTTTTAAAGGCTATTTTCAGTGCATTCCATACCCAAGTACAGTTAACTCTTGAACAACGTAGGGAGGGTGGGGGAACCAGACCCCTACACAATCAAAAATTTGCATGTGACTTTTGACTCCCTCAAAACTTTACCAGTAGCCTACTGTTGACCGGAAGCCTTGCTGGTAACATACAGTTGATTAGCACTTATTGTGTATGTTACTTGTATCATATACTGTATTCATATAATAAAGCAAGCTAGAGAAGAGAAGGTGCTATTAAAAAATTGTAAGGAAGAGAAAATATACTTAGAGTACTGTACTATAAAAAATCCACATATAATTGGATTACATGTTTAAACCGGTGTTCAGAGTCAGCTGTACTGTTAACACATGAAATTGTTCATTCCGGATGAACAATTATGCGAGTTTTTTTTTGTTTTTGTCTTTCTATTTGTCAGCGTACGAGAGCAAATGCACAAAGGGGAGGGCAGAGGGAGGAGCAGGCTCTACGCTAAGCAGAGATCCCATTGTGGGACTTGATCCCAGGACTCTGGGATCATGACCTGAGCAAAAGGCAGACCCTTAACTGACTGAGCCACCCAGGTGTCCCTAAATGCAAGTTTTTTTAATAGAAATATATATGTCTCTAGTATAAATAATAGATGTTATTTTGAAATTGCCACCTGTTCTAACCTACATGCATTTTCCAAAAATTCTTGAGGAAATTAGGATCCTTTACCAAGCCCTGATTTGATATGTCTGTAAGCAGGTCTAGAGAGTTGTACACAGTGGTAGAACAGGATTGGAATTGGTCTGTGACTGTCTATCCCATTCAAGGCCTTATTACTTAGCTATGCTACAGTGTGTTCTTTATCTTTTTTGCTGCAAAGTTTGTCTTTTGAGGGTAGATTTAATTTTTGAAAAACACCAGAATACTTTGAGAGGTCCTCTTACAAATAAGAGAGATAATCAAACTTAATAATCTGCTGGTGGTCCAAAATGAGTTGGCTTTGGCAAGATGTTTTCCTTGATTGTGTGGCTAATAGCTTATAAATGCATTTTCAAAACTAAACCAAAAAAAAGAACAGAGAATAATGGAATTAGAATATCCATTTGGTTCATTTCACATCCTCACAACAGTGTCAAAATAACTGTCCAAATACTACCACTACTAATTATGACCACTGAAAACAGTTTATAATATTTTAAGTTTATTTTTCAATTTTTTGTAACCTCTACACCCAATGTGGGGCTCGAACTCACAACCCTGAGATCAAGAATTGCATGTTCTTCCAACTGAGCCAACCAGATACCCCCATTTTGAAGTTTTTTAGTTGAATGTATTTTCCTCATTCTGGTCCCTGTCCCTCCCTCCCCTTTGAGTTGTATTAAGTCTTCGTAAGTATGTTGTGGAATCACATAGCCATTAGACATTGTACTCTCAACCTTATTTAGACTTGATTTTCTAAGTAGCTGTATGTTTAATGCTTAGCATCCATCTTATATCAAAGTCTTGCTGATCATTTTGGTCAGAAGTTTGTGCTTTAGTTGTAGAAATGGCAAAAATTTTTCTGCCAAGGACTGGATAGTAAACATTTAGGCTAAACATTTAGGCCAAAAGTGATCCTGTTTCATATTTTGTTTATGTCTGTGTTTGTGTGTTGTTCTTGTTTTAAAGATTTTATTTATTAGAGAGAGAGAGAGAGAGAGAGAGAGAGTACTGGACAGGGGAGGGTCAGAGGGAGAAGCAGATTCCTGCTGAGCAGGGAACCCAACGCAGGATCCTGGATCCTGCTCCAGGATCATGTTTGTGTGTTTAACAACCCTTAAACCATTCTTAGCTCAAGGATTGTACCAAAATACCTCTGGGTACAGTTTGTCAGCCCTGCTCTAAAGTTTCCTCATGGAGTCAGTATTCCAGTGTTGCTGAATATTGCTCACATACAGATGAGCCAAATAATATAAAGTTTGAGTTATATATTTAAAATATGTAACTTCATTTTCTCTTGGCATAAAACATTGCAGTTGCAGTCTGATGATAGTCTGCTTTTATTTTCCTTACAAGTTACTTGATGTTTTTGCCCAGATGCCCAAGGGATTTTTTTTTTTTTTCCTTCTTTACAGTCCCAATTGGTGTTGGTCATTCTGGGTTGATATTCTCAGGTATGTGATGTGTTTTTCAATATGTAGTTCTGAGTCTTTTTTTTTTTTTTCCAGTTTCCCCCCCTTTTTTTAGAGTAAAAAGGCAGAACTTTATGTATCTGATGTTTAAATATATCCATGATACATGTCTTTTTTTAACCTTACATAATTTATTCTTTTAAACCATTTTATTTTTTTCCAGCTTGGTTGAGATAATTAAAAGATAAGGTAGTATATATTTAAGGTATACCGCGTGTTTTGGTATACATATACCTTGTGAAATTATTGCCTCAACCAAGCTAATTAACACATCTGTTACCTCATTTACCTTGTGTGTGTTGAGATCACTTAAGATCTACTCTCTTAAAAGATTTCTAGAATACAATACAATATTAACTATAGTTACCATGCTGAAATTATACCTCCAGAATAAAATTCAACCCTTAATGATTGAAATTTTGTACTCTCAATAAAAGTCTTCTTTATTTACATGCAGTTTTTAGTATTTGTTTCATTTCCTTGCATTGGTTTTCCTGCTACAAGAATTCCTGTTGCCCATATATTGGATCTTTGCTTAAATTAAACATACAGTATTTATTACTATCTCCCAAATGCTCTGTCTCTTCATTTTCTTAAAAAACTAATTCTCTTTGTTGCCTTGTTTCTGAGTTTCCTAATTCTGATTTAGGCTCTTCTATCATTTTCTTAGTGACTTTTAGCTCATTTTTAATAAGATACTTTTGATTTGCTTTCTGGGCATGTCTTTCTGGTATGCTTTCATTGTCTGAAATGGATCTTTTTCTGTTCCTTTTACTCTTTTATGTGAAGGTTTTCCTAACTTTTTTTTAGAAGGAAGTGTAGTTCAAGATGGTTTTTCTGACTTCACATAACTCCCCAAATACACAAACTCCTGTTGGACACTATTACTTTTTTTTCGTGATCATTTTTACATATTTGCTTTTTTATCACAATAACCACCCCAAAGTCAGCTTGACAAAGATATATCAAAGGGATGTGGAGCAGTCCTGTTGAAACTGAAGGACATCTGGCTAGTGGTATGCTTAAAGGCTGACCTAGGTCAAACATTGCCGTATGTTTCCCATGTGAAATGCTCCATGGTGCCCCGTGAGTTTGCTGTGCCGCCTTTGTGACATTTGGGATCACAGTTGGGCTGGTGCTACTTTTCTGGAGGGACTACACTTGAGAAATCAACCAGTAAGACCTTTAATTTCTTTTTCTTAAAAACTAGAAGTATAGAAGAAAGATTTTCAAAGTTGTACTGCCAGCCAAGAAGGAAATTTCTTCCTTTGGACCCATGTACTCAGATAGGCAAGCAGATTGATTAAAAAGAATTTTAATATATTTGAATCAAACACTTTGGAAACAGGTGTGTGCATGCATTTGCGCATGTATGTGTGTGGGAGAACAAACAGGCTTGCTTCAAGATGCATATACACTTAAATGTATGATGTGTTTGCCTTAATATAGTAGTCTTAACTGGGGGGAAGAAAGACAACTACATTGAGTTGATGAAAAGGAACAATAGAGCGCAGGCTTGCGTGCTTATTGACCTTGGTGTTTAAGGACATTCGTTGGTAAATATTTGGACTTGCTTTTCTGACCTGCCACAGTGAATATGCTTGACTCCTGGTTTCAGATGCAGTCAGTGAGCCAGCCAGATAATGTATTTTATAAGAAAACTGGGTGTCTTTATCAAGAGAAGGCAAGGATATGGATGTGGTAGGGAAATCTGGATTCCTTCATACGACGATTCATCCTAACACAGAATCTTGGAGGTTGTTCCAAGTAAAACTTGACCATAATTTATACTGTTCTGAACAGTAGAAAAGAAGAATCACCTGCTTACAGGTAGAACTTCCCTCAGGCTAATTAGTGGGAGATTGTGCTCTCCCCTCCTAAGTGCATTATAATCTATCAGGATAAAAAGAGAAGCACTTAGAAAATGCACTGAGCAGGCTTTCCTCGGGATCCCAGTACAGAGGGGGCAACCTTCTCTTACCCCTTCTACCTCCAACCCTTTTTCTGGATTCTTAATAAATCTGGCAATTGATATTATAGACTGTATTGCTCAGTGACGTTCAGAGTCCTCCAGAAAGCCAGAGCCCTAATGGATAGTTAACAGCTAAGAAATGGATATGGATTTAACCCAGCTGTTACTTTCCATAACAGAGGAATCTGTCTAGATGAGGTAGCCAGAGCAGCAGCCTGCTATCACCTAATCTTTTCTTCAGGATTATCATGGGCTTTCTAACATTTGGCTCTTTACAAACTGGCCTTAAAGTTTTTATTAAAATATTTAGAAAAAGGAACGTGGATTTTGTCTAGCTATGCTTTCGTAATAAGACTGGGCTTATGAATTATTAAGGCAAATCCTAAATTAGAAGGGACCATAAAGATCAAGGTATTTCTCTCTTAAAAGAATATCTTAATCAGAGACCAGTTTTAACATTGGTATTTCAATTAATCTGTCCTATAGAAAGTTAGAGCCTGGAAACTCCTTTAAACCACCTCTGCAGAAATGGCTTCATACATGAACCTGGTGGCAGCATTGCTGTTAGTCAAGTTCTTGGCTTCTGTGGACAGTAAAGGTTTTATCTTCTATTTGAGCTGATTGAAAATGGAAGAAAGGCCGAAAAGGAGCTGCGTGTGTAATTGTACTTTCCTCTTCTGTAGTGTGTTCCATGGGAAACGGAACGAGCAGACTCTATAGCGCTCTCGCCAAGACACTGAACAGCAGCGCTGCCTCCCATCACCCAGAATATTTGGTGTCACCTGACCCAGAACATCTGGAGCCCATTGATCCTAAAGAACTCCTTGAGGAATGCAGGGCTGTCCTGCACACTCGACCTCCGAGGTTCCAGAGGGATTTTGTGGATCTGAGGACAGATTGCCCCAGTAGCCATCCACCTATTCGGGTCATGCAGTGGAACATCCTCGCCCAAGGTATGCCTAATGCTTTTGTACCTGAGCAGTTAGGTTTGCTGTGACTGCCTTTCTGTTTCTGCACACACCTTAGAGCACCGGAGGAAAGAGGTGTGGGCAGATAGAGGTGTAGGAGGATGGGGTGACTAGGACAGCACCAGGAGCTCCCAGAAGGGGAAGGTAAGAAAGAAGGCCATCCGGTTTTCACAAATAAATCCAGCACTCGAGATTTATACCTCACCTTCCATGTTTAAAGGACCCTGTCTTTTATCAGCCTCAAACTTTCTGTTGCCTCCAACTCTCAGCCCACAGTGTTAAGATAACATTTGTTTTTGTTGTTGTTGTTTTTTAAAGATTTTATTTATTTATTTGATAGAGATCACAAGTAGGCAGAGAGACAGGCAGGGGGGGGGGGGAAGCAGGCTCCCTGCTGAGCAGAGAGCCCGATGCGGCGCTCAATCCCAGGATCCTGAGCCGAAGGCAGAGGCTTAACCCACTGAGCCACCCAGGCGCCCCCTAAGATAACATTTGTAAGGGAGAAACAGAATCTGCTGAATGAGTGGCAGGTAGAACTTCCTGCAGGGAATGGAGACGCACTGTGGGTGGTGTTGAGTCTGGGTATTCTTGAGGCCAGATTCTCACCCATATGTGTCTGTAGAACTTGAGGTCAAAGGGATATTGCTTTAGGTCCCTGTTCATTAATTTACCACTTTGTGGGGCGCCTGGGTGGCTCAGTGGATTAAAGCCTCTGCCTTCGGCTCAGGTCACGATCCCAGAGTCCTGGGATCGAGCCCCGCATCGGGCTCTCTGCTCAGCCGGGAGCCTGCTTCTTCCTCTCTCTCTGCCTGCTTCTCTGCCTACTCGTAATCCCTGTCAAATAAATAAATAAAATCTTAAGAAAAAAAAAAACACTGTTGAAGGCTCAAACTTAAGGTTTTTCATCTTAGAATATAGTCCTTTGAAACAGTTTTAATATGAAGGAAAATAAATTGTTTGCCTTATCTGGATATTAAGAGTTTATTTAGTTTGGTAGGTTTTGTTTGTTCTGGGGTTTTTTAGAGAGAGAGCAGGCACATGTACATGCACACACATGAGCAGGGGAGGGGTAGAGGGAGAGAGAATCTGAAGCAGGCTCCACGCTCAGAGCAGAGCCCAGTGCGGGGCTCTGTCTCATGACCCTAAGATCATGATCTCAGCCAAAATCAAGAGTCGGACACTTAACCGACTGAGCCACCTCGGTGCCCCAGTTTGGTTGGTTAATACAGTTCAGACAGCAAGAATCACCCGAAGCATCTGAAAGAGAGAAAGCATTGTGAGGGTCTTGAGTAGTGTCAAACTGAAGGAGACGTCTGGTACTTAGCTGTAGCACCATGATTTCTACATACCTATGACAACTGACTGGCTTTTTTTATTTCAGCTCTTGGAGAAGGAAAAGACAACTTTGTACAATGCCCCGTGGAAGCACTCAAGTGGGAAGAAAGGAAATGTCTCATCCTCGAAGAAATCCTAGCCTACCAGCCTGATATATTGTGCCTCCAAGAGGTGGACCACTATTTTGACACCTTCCAACCGCTCCTCAGTAGATTAGGCTATCAAGGCACATTTTTCCCAAAGCCCTGGTCACCTTGTCTAGATGTAGAACATAACAATGGGCCAGATGGCTGTGCCTTGTTTTTCCTCCAGAACCGATTCAAGCTAGTCAACAGTGCCAATATTAGGCTGACGGCCATGACACTGAAAACCAATCAGGTGGCCATCGCACAAACTCTAGAGTGCAAGGAGTCCAGCCGACAGTTCTGCATTGCTGTCACCCACTTAAAAGCACGTACTGGCTGGGAACGATTTCGCTCCGCTCAAGGTTGTGACCTCCTCCAGAACCTGCAGAACATCACCCAAGGAGCCAAGATTCCACTTATCGTGTGTGGGGACTTCAATGCAGAGCCAACAGAGGAGGTCTACAAACACTTTGCTTCCTCCAGCCTCAACCTGAACAGTGCCTACAAGCTGCTGAGTGCTGATGGGCAGTCAGAACCTCCGTATACTACCTGGAAGATCCGGACCTCAGGGGAATGCCGACATACCCTGGATTATATCTGGTATTCTAAACACGCCCTCAGTGTGAGGTCAGCTCTTGATTTGCTCACTGAAGAACAGATTGGACCCAACCGGCTACCATCTTTTAATTACCCTTCAGACCACCTGTCTCTAGTGTGTGACTTCAGCTTTAATGAGGAACCCGAAGGACTTTTATAAATGCTTGTCTTTTTAATCACAAGAGTCTTAACCAGGGATGTTTCAGGACTGAAATAGGAAAAGAAGTTGCCTGAGGAAGGATTCTCAGTTTCTCTAACGTCATTTTCCAAGTTTGCAGCATGCCCTTGGGAAGGAATCCCATTAGTCCGCAAACCTTTTCCATTAAAACCTACAGCAAAAAAGGTGTTTGCACTCCAGTTTTGGCTTGTATTATTTTTTCCCTTAGCATTACATTTTGATCATTGACAGGCATTAAAAATTAGGCTTATTTTATAGCTTTTTCAGTTGAAGGATACTATATAAAAATAGACTTGCTTGAGTCCTCCATAATTAACAAAAAGTATACAGGAGCAATTTCTCTGGATAGCATTTCAAGTTATTTATTTGTGGGGTTTTAAAATGTCAGCAAGATATGCATGGCAATATTTATTTTTTTATATTTTCATGTATGATTAAGAGCATTGTGAATGTTTTAAAACCATGCAAAACATAAGTTATAGAGTATTTTATAGTGATTTTATTAAATCTCTAAGATCTTTTTATTTGGGGGTCTAACAATAATAGTGTACAAAGGGACTGTTTAGCCTGATGGGGTTTTTTTATTTTGTTTATTTAAGTGGAAATATCAGGTGTCCTTGATATTTTCTTCATAAGTAATCCTCACTATGTGTCCATGTTCCCATTATTGTGTTTCTTAAAAGAGGTTCCATGGCCAGTCAGTCTTCATTATCGAATCACTGTTTCACATTTCTAGCTTTCCATTGGAACGCTGTGGTATTCACTGCGGTCGCTCGGTATCTGTTTGTATTGGACTGTGCTCTTACATTAGGTTATTTAGGAGCTGTTACATGGCAGTAGCTAAGAAAGTGAGTGGGGCCTTCTTTTCAGAGGTGGGAGACTAGAAAGCCTATTAACGAGGCTATCCTTGAAACCTCCTTGATAGCCAGGTGGCTAGTTCAAAACGTCTGGAAAGGAAGCATGTAAAAAGTTAGATAACCTGGAATTCTCTTCCATAAGAAATAAAAGTGGTGCGAGATAACAGGTGAAGCCTCTTTCAAGCAAAATCCCAACAAATAACCTATTGGTAATAAATTGATAAATATTCTAACCCATGAGTTGTAAATATTTAAGAATAATAAATGGTCTTTTAAAGCTAGTGATTTTATTATCTTGTCTTTTTAGTCCAAAAAGAATCTGGGAGGAGATTTGGTCTTCTCATACTGTTAACATAGTGACCCACAGTATCCATTTACACACACACCTTCATTTTTTAAGTGGATCTGTAGCTGCACGTTGAAGTCATCTATGCTATGCTTATGTAATATCTCTAGGCATCACTGTTGGAGTTCCCCAAAATGGTTCACCCAAGTATTCTGCATTAGAGCTACTTTTGAAACCAGCAAGGTGTTCAGTACATTGTATACACATCTTGGAGCTTCCTGGAAGGAGCGGCAAGCAGGAAGAACATCTGTACCAACTGTCATTTGGTTCAAATCTTAGCGTGATAATGGTAATCATATCAGCTATTGAGAAACCCAATACTGATTCCTACAGGCATTAAATGTTTGCATGCCCCAGAGTACACCAACCTGAAGAGAAAGGACAGCAGCTGTAAGAGAGCAAATACAGATGAGAATGAAAGCCAAAATAATGTTTGCATTTCAGATGTTGTCTACCAGTATATGAATTAACAGGCTTGAGGTTTAGACTAGGGTTGAGGGTTAGACTAGGTATGGCTGGGAATACTAATGAGGAAAAAAGCTGGAAATACTGTGCAATTGTAATGTGCCTATAAATTAAGGAAATAGGGTGGAAATTATAATGGAACTCTCCTTATGAGTAATCCTTTGGAGTTACAGCAGTATACTTCTGTTCATTGGTTTTGTATTTTGTCTTTATTTAAAATGGAATTATGTGAGCATTTTATGTAAACAATTTTTAGTAGTATATTAAATCTTGGTTTGTACTTCATATTTTATTTTTCCTTTTAAGTCTTTATAGACACCTTTTCCTTATGGACTGTCAGAGTAACCAGAAGCAGAATGGTAAGTAACAAATCTGTATTCTCAATTTTTAGGCATGTTCCATTTAATGAATTTCTCTTATTCTGTCCCCTGTGTACCTTTTGGTTCAGCTTTTCCTTTTATATCACATAATACTTTAATTGTGGTCATAATAAGAGTCTTAAAAGAGAAGGTAAACTGCATATTTGGAGAGAGAATGAAAGTGGCAGTGGATTTTTTCTTCCTCCATGCCATATTTCAGTAGATTCCCTTCTACAAGGTAAAAGGAATAGGAATGACCACTTCATTCATTTGAGCAAAGGATAATGGTGTATATACATAAGAAAAAACTAATATTTGAGTTCCTTACCTTTGGCTCTAAGAGCTTTCAATACGATCATTTCAGCTACTCTGAATTAATTTTTCTACAACTACTCTTAATTTAAAATGGGGTGTAAAACATCAGATCATTTGACCAGAGTGATAGCTAGCCATAGGAGAGCCAATATTCAGGCCTACGTCTGTCTTGGTCCAGAATGCTTGCTTCTGTCCCCACCAACATGCTCCCTTGACCTTGAGTGAGGACAAAAGAGACAAGAGAGACAAAATGGTATGTGCGGGAGGAAGAGATCTGTTCAATGAAAAATGGTCAAACACATAGGGCAGATACTTTATGCAATACGGAATAGAAGCAAGATACCGAGGCCAGATCGTGGCTGGAAGAACAGATCTCAGTTACTCTGCTACAGTAAAGTAGTTGAAAAGTAGAATATCCGTTACTGTTTGCATACTTCTCTTTAGAAGGAAGCAGTAAGAACAGTTACTCTAGTAGTGTTTCAAACTAGAGAACGAAATTGGTGCAAATATTCTATATTGGAGCCATTTTTTTAAAACAGCCAAGATTTTATAATAGTCACAGGAATGTTGCATATAATTAGATAATGTGTTTTAGGCTTCAGGAAGTTTATATCCAAGATATAAATTCTAAAAAGAGATAAAAACACATGCTCATAATCCTAATTGATTTCAATTTTAGAAAAGGAAAGGCATCCAAAAAAATGAATGTACTTGCAGAAAGAGCTTTTTTTAAGGACATGTATAAAAATACGGCACAGGCAAGCTTTCATCTAGAGGGGCTACATACCAGAGTGGGAGAGCACTGGAGTTTGGGCTTCTAAAACAAGGGAGGGGAAAACAAATAACGTCAAATAGAGGGGCCCGGGCTCTAGTGAAGACAACTCCAACCAGCGTGGCCCTGAACGAGTTGCTCCATCTCTGGGGCCTCAGTTCTCTCATCCACAGAGGATTGCGTGGCACCTGCTCTGTGAACCCCATAGATTTGTGAGATGTTTGTAAAATAATATCGTCAACTGTTATATAAAATATACACAGAAGTCACTGAACCTTGCTTCAAAATTTCAAAGCAAGAAAAGGGAAGGGCATTGTACTTGGTATCTTGAAATATTCGTGGATGTTTTAACAACCAACTCTCGCTATTTGAAGAATAATCATCTTTCAGTTTGAAAATGCAGAACAAATCAGGTTAGAAACTTGAGCCCCAAATGGGTGAAGGGCTCATAGAATGGCAAGATTTTTATTTTTTCCTAATTGTTCTTCCAAGCATATGTGAGGTTGTAGGTGATCTGGTTCTTAATTTCATGAGGGGATGTCAACCCTACTTTGGTAAAAGTATGATAAAACAAAATATTCATAATTCCAGACCCTTTTTCTCTAGATTTTTGTGGAAAGCTCACGTCTAAGAAAACATTCACCTAAGATTAGACATGTGGACCCAGCCATTCCTCTTGACAGAATGCTAGGAAAAGTTTTGTTGCTTCCAAGCAGCTGGTAAACTGGATTATATGGATCTCATTACTGATCAACTTACCTTTTTTGCTTTGCCTCCAAGACATTCAAAACCAGACCTTATAGCTGAATTTTAATTACTGGATGACACTTCACATTGTTATAATAGCATGTGCTCTGTATGCTTCCATCTTTTGCCATCTTCTCTTTTCTTTGTCCAATTTTCTTTTACCTTTTTTTTTTTTACTTTCACTAATTCTTAGATTATGTAAATTATAAATCTGAAATTGTTCTGGTAATAAAGCAGAGTATAAATTTTCTTGCTACATGAAAGAGATTCAGACACCTAGATGGAGACAGTTTTTGTAGAAGAATGTCAAAATAGGATTACAGATCTATTATCTGTAATGTTACCTATAATACAGAGAAACACCAATCAAGAAAGACGATGGAGGACTGGGCACAGGGAATATATGTCCAACATCTCATTTTGGTTTCCATAGACTGGTGAACCTGAAGAGGACACACAACAAAATTCTGCAACATTTTAAAATTTAGTTTGTAAGAAAATGAGGATCAGGGGTGCCTGGGTGGCTCAGTGGGTTGAAGCCTCTGCCTTCAGCTCAGGTCATGATCCCTGGGTCCTGGGATCGAGCACTGCATGGGGCTCTCTGCTCGACGTGGAGCCTGCTTCCTCCTCTCTCTCTCTCTCTCTCTCTCTCTCTGCCTGCCTCTCTGCCTACTTGTGATCTGTCAAATGAATAAATAAAATCTTTAAAAAAAAAAAAAAAAGGATCATTACACGTTAGACTAGGCTTACTCCTAAACTAACCTCCATTCCCCACCTGCCCTTTTTTTTTTTTTTGGATGGGAGGGAATATAGGTTGAGGCTAAAACTAAATGAGGCAGAGGAGGAGTTCTGTTTTTAGATCTGCCACTGGCCAGCTGAACTGAGAGTGAGGAGCCCATCTTTTCCTGAAACTTAGTTTCTTTATTTGTAATACAGGCAATAGACCAGGGAATCTCTAAGGTTTCTTAAAAACATTAAACTGAGGCACTTCAACATGATTTGAGTTTGTGCTGCCACAGCCCAAATATTTTTGCAAATTTTTGCAACTGCTTCCATATCCAGTTTTATGAAGGTCTCAAAATCAGTGCGAATTTAATAGCCACATCTCATTTTGAACCAAATATGGCATTACCTAGCTTGAGTCACATCAGTTTATTAACCTCAAGTGACTTGGCTATTTCTAAAACCAGAATCTTCCTCAGCAAAAAACTTGCCTGTTGTGTTTTAAATTTTAGGCATTGCTCCAGGAAGCAATTCGAAAGTATTTTGAACAATGGTTGCATTGTTGGCATTGGCATATAGCTTCCCAAAATAATTTCTTAAAGGGACAAGGCACATGAACATGCTGTACCATTCTATAGGACTCTTTCATCCTAGTTAAGGAGATGTTAAATATGAGGACGAGACTTTAGAATTGATGTAATCTATAGTATGAAGGCTTTTCAGAAGCCCATTTTAATACTTAATAGATCTCAAACTGCCGTTTTCCACTGAACATTTTAGAAAAGCCTATGTTATGACGCAGCTTCTTGGTCATAAAGCTTTCCTTGATTGTATCTATATGGCAGCGTGGTTCCCAAACTTGATGGCACCAATGAAATCTCCCAGAGGGATTTAAAAAAAATACCAATGCCTGGCTCTCGCTCCCATTGTGATCTGATTCTAGTGGACAGGAAAATTACTGTTGTGTTCCAGTGAATGAATGTCTTACAACTCAAAATGTATTTTGCCTGTTAAGGACAGTGATGGTATTACTTCATCAAAGTTCTAAAATAGACATTTTCTCAGAGTTAGACATAGTACTACAATGGGATGGGAAGAAGCAATTATCTTGGGAGAAGACAACTGTTGGTTTATAGCCTATTTACAGTTGTTTTGTTTTTGATGTGAAGTTTTTTTGTTTTTGTTTTTTTATTGAGATTTATTTATTTGAAAGCGCACAAGCAGAAGGGTCAGAAAGAGAGGGAGAGAGAATCGCAACCAGACTCCACGCCAAGCATGGAGCTGGACACCGGGCTCCTTCCCACAACCCGAGATCATGACCTGAGCCGAAACCAAGTTGGATGGTTAACTGACTGAGCCACCCAGGAGCCCCTGGAGTATTTTGCATTAAATAGTCATGTTCTGTTTATAAGTTCTAGCTTTAGAAGTTGTAACATACTGTGTTTTAAGTCCTGAACTCAGCCTTACTGCTGAGTTGCAGTGTTCAAAAATAGTTACGGTCCCTTAAAAAGTGAACTAGATGAAAATCAAATCCATCTCCCTGCTGCACTTTGGTTTTCAAAGCTCTGGAGGGGTGGTGCAGAAGGGCAAATCAGTACGCTTGCAAAGGGCGAATAGTAACTTCATTCTCATGGACGGTCATCACTGTGTACTGACTTCCTACCCGGTACTACTGGTTTTAATTATGGGGGACATGATTTTAAGAGAGGCTGAAGCACAGGTAAATCAAACCACATGGTGCTTGTATTGTGAAAGGGAAAAAGCTAATACAGGGAGAAGTTGCAGTGATGGCTATGGAACTCAAGTAAGGTTATTACTCTTGCCTCCCCAAAACAATGTGCTGTGTATGTAGCGCCTTGGAGAAGGCCAGGTGATTTCAAACAAAAGGAGCAAAGGATACTTTGAAAATAACCCCAAAGCCAAAATGTTCTTTGTGTAGAAGTTTAGCTGTTATATACAGTGATCAGAGATAAAATGCACCAGGTGTCCCATCCCTTACATTCTGCCTTCAGGGCTACCCCTCTGCTAGAATTGTCCTTTATTTTCCCTCTATCAACAAACTTTGGCCTTTTCTTTAGCTTTATTTGCTTAGTCCTTCCTGCTACACTTGATAGCACTGCCCACCAGATCTGGAAATGTTACATTTGTGCTGTTAATTCTCTGAACAGTCCTTCATTTCCACTGCTGGTTCTTTTTTCTTCTCCCATAACCCTTGTCTTCGCATACTTTATACTTTTCAGTCTTTAGACTCAGGATTCAAAGTGGACCACTCCCTTTTCAAGCCTATTTCAGAAATTATTTTTGTCACTTCTAACTCAGTAAAGTGAACTCGTATCTAGGTGAAAGCAGAGTGGTCCAGAGAGTAGCTATCTGTTGGAATGGCCCAGTGAGGTATGGGTGCCTGGAATGTCCGTAGCCCAGAGATGACTAAGTAGCAAGGGAGGGCAGCTTAGGAAGGTAGGCAGAGTCCAGATCAATGGACTTAAATGTTATACTCTGAACTTTTATGTTTTTAGTAAGAGATGCCCATTGAAGAATTTATTTTTAAAAGATTTTATTTATTTGAGAGAGCACAAGCAAGGGGAGAAGGCAGAAGGAGAGAAAAAAGCATTGCTGAGCAAGGAGCCCGATGCGGGACTCAATCCCAGGCCCCTGGGATCATGACCTGGTGGAAGGCAGATGCTTAACCGATGGGGCCACCCAGGCGCCCTACGATTGAAGTATTTAAAGCAATTCCAAGGGAGTGATGAAATCTACATTTTACAATGCTCTCGCCTTATAGCACGAGAAATAACGAGCAGAGAGAGGCTTGGTGTGACAAGCAGAAGTAAAGTTTGGGAGGATGGGAAAGGAGGCTATTTAAAAGGTAACATCAATAGAATTTGGTGAATGACTGGAGGTAAGAAGTAAGGTGTCTAGAATGATTTCTTGTGGCATGAGTATTAGACTGCTGGTAATGTCATTTACTGAGCTAAGAAGAACAGTTTTAGAACAGAGTTTAACTGGACATGAAAGAGGAAATCAGGAATTTATACGCAATTAGATAAACCCATCTGAGTATTAAAACTCCAGGCATTTGGTAGTAAAAACCAAAGGCATGGATGAAATTATGTATCCATTAAAAGTTGAAGTGAAATCCTGATGGTAAACACTTAACAGAGTGCCAGGCACTGATTCTAAATCCTTAACATATTAATTCGTCAGAGACCCATAGACCGAATCTTGCTAAGTATTAACATTAAATGGGAAGCTGAAGGAGAGCAAAGCAAACTAAGACTGGTCAAGGCAGGAATTAAACCAGAAGAAGGATGTCATGGGAAACCAAAGGATCTTTAAGTAGGCTGAGGCACAAGATCACATGAAAAAATGAAGTGTCTGACTGTACTACTGGACTGTTGGACCTCATGAGCACTGTTTCTCTTAAGCCAGAATTCAGCTACCAAAGAGAGAGCAATAGACTGTAAAACTTGTTGGAACAAGGAGAACAAGCAGGTATGAAAAGAAGGTGGGAGTACAGGAGGAAGACACACCTGCCTCCTTCCTGAAACAGACGGGTAAGGATGGATGCCAGAGTAAGTAGATGCTCTTAAAGCAAAGGGTCCAGAAATGGAGCAAGTACAGCTCTGGACCTCCATGTTCTCTATAAAAAAGGTTTACCGGTCATTTGGTTAAGCAGGGTAGTAAGGCTGGAATTGTTGCTGGAAGAAGATCTAAAGAATAAATGGACAGACTGCTAATTATTGTTCGAAAGCCCTAGTGAGGCTGGACTACATAGGGGCATCAAGCCATTGTTCTCCAATATACTGTACACTGTACACAGAAAAAGTTATGGTGGTTTACAGTTTTAAAGGGTTGAGATTAAAAAGCCATACCACTGATCATTTTAATCAGCAAAACATTGATCTGGTATATACTGTGTACATGTTTCCAAATCTAGACCTTAGGTATAGTTATTCTGAAAGAGACAGAAATGTCTATGTAGAGTGGTGGAGCAAGCTATGAAAGTCTGACTTAACCCAGTTAGAACCAGCTAATAATATAGTAGGGGGGGGATTATTCACTCAAAATTTAAGTCGCTTTAGCTGTCCTCCATAGGACATGACTTAGATTCTTAGCAAGTATGTTACCAAAACCAACACATGTCTGAGTGTCCAGTAAGTTCAGCATTTGGGGAAAGGTGTAGGCATGGAATAAGCTATATATTTTTTGCTCTCCAAAAATACCATGGAGTATGACTAAAGAAAGGAAACTATAGTGCAAAAAAAAAAAAAAAAAAAAGACAATACAATTCAGTGCCAAAGAAAACTGAAATATTTAGGAAATGTCTTAAGAGTAGTAGAATTTGAGCTTAATTCCCAAATGGGGTAAGAATCAAGTGAGTTTTCTTTGAGCTTTTATTAAAAAGTACCATCAGGTTATGTTTATGGAAAATAAAAACAATTACCAAGGGTGCTGTTAGAAGAATCTCTGTCAACCTAAGTAGTATCTGATCGAATGCACAACTGAAGGCCACAAAACATTAAGTATCAGTTTATTTAAATTTCTAAAAGATGTAAAAATAGACAACTTTTCTTTGTAGTCGAAAGAGCATTAAGATGTGGGGTCACAGGACCTAATTTGGTGTGAAATTAGGAAATTCTTGTAATCCCTCTGGTACCTCCATTTCCTAATTTGTAAAAGGGCTAGAGTATTACTTGATCTTCTTAACCCTCAAAAGGTCTGTTTGAGAAATAATTGGTTTGATTTGAAATATAGATACAAGTGTGGCCAAAATTAAAATAATAAACTCATGGTAAGTAGAACATTATAGTTCATGATAGTAATTGGAAAATAAGTGGCAACATGCAGATATTTGCCAAATATTAATGTAATGGAACAAACAGAAGGAAAAGTTCTTCACACAGTATTTGGGAAGGAGAAATAAGACTTCTATACTTAACTAAAACTGTGTCTCTATACTAGCTTTTGAATATTGTTATAAATATCACCAGAGACCAAAACACAACATAAATTTCATTTCTATATTTCAGAAAACCTACTTGAATACACTTTGAAACAAGAGTACAACAAAATAGAATATACTTCAAATGTTGAATATACAAACTATTATAGTTCAAATCTGAACACTGGTACTTTCCCTCTTAAACTTCAACTAAAAAAAAAAAAAAAAAAGGAAGGAAGGAAGAAAAAAAAAACAAACAAAAACACCAGGTATTAGAGCTACCTGACAAAAATTCATGCTGAGCCTGAACTTCCAAGTGACAGTAGAACTGAAACTGCTATGTCTGCACAGACGCCAGGGCTAAGTGAGTGACACAGGCAGGATACAGCAGAAGGCCAGAGCCAACTGTTAATTTGTCCACAATTAAGAAACTGACAGACTTAAACTACCATATAAAATGTTACATGTAAATTCTATAACAATACTGTGCTAGGTACAAGATTTTTAAAATTTTTTTTAATAAAAAAGCTTTACACAAACAAGCCATTAGCTTATTTCAATAAAGAAAACTGAAAATTAGTCTAAGGCCTTTGTTTTAAATCAGCTTAAGCTATATGATATAAAAAAAAATCGCACTAGATCTTTTTTGCTATCCTCTTTCTGAAAAGCTTTTGGATCCATTTTCAATTCACATTCTAAAATACCTATATTAGCAGTCTTCACATAGCACCAGTTAAGTGAGTTCTGTGTGAACACAGTAATAATTGCTGGTATGCATATAAAATGCATCAAAAATTGCTATATGTAACAATGAGATCACCCATCCCAACCCCTCCCCACTGAAAACTAATAACCTCTTACAGAATGTTAGTGTTCCAAGTCTTAGTGTAACTTGATATTGTAGTGAGTTGCTTGGTCCCTTTCAATCCTTTTCCTTACTGACCGGTTCAGTTGTTTCCTACTGTAAGAGGCAGTTTTCTGTCAGCATCTCCGTACGTACGTAGTTCATTTCCCACTGAAACATGGGATAGGTAATTTATTTCCAGTAAGTCTGATTGTTTTCTTATATGCACTAAAAAGGTTTTTAAAGTCTTTTGACTTTGCTTGATGACCTCCCTTGCAAATATTTATGTTAGTACTATCACTAACATTGCGTGTAAAGTCCCCGGTAGAGCTGCTGTCTTATTTCTCACATGTCACTAGTCCTTCCGTTTTCATAGTTACAGGAAGGGCAATAGCTGAAGGCGCGCTGACAACCACTACATGGGTCACTGTCTTATTTCCATCTGCTGGCTTTTCTTCTTGTACCAGCTGCAAAGTTTTCACGTCGTGTTCCTGCTTTTTTGCCACTGCTTCTGATTTTACCTCTGGCCCTTTTATGACCGCACTGATAACTCGCGGAGGAGTCTGGCCAGACGCCTGCTGAGTAGGCACTGATAGTCTCATTACAGGTGTACCGTGGGCTATAGAAACGGGGGTAAGCGCTCTCACAGCCAGCGGGGTTCCAACAATGTTAATGCTTCCCGATCCAGTCAGATTGGACTTCGTCTGCAGTTGACACTGTGCAAGTTGTGTAGCTGGGATGGTAATAATTTTGGCAGGCTGCATGGTGATTTTGTCTCCATTTTCAGAAGAGGCTGGCATCACAGTAGGGATTGTCTGAATAACTACCTTTGGAGAGGCTGCCGTTGTTGGACTAGTGCTGGTGATTAACGGGGCACCTGCATTGACTGACTGAACTGCCACAGTCGAGATTTTCTGACCCAACGATGTCATTACAACAGGTACCTGCATTGCCACACGAACCGTCCTAGTAGATTCAAAAAAAATTGAATGTTAAGTTAGACAATAGGTTTCTTGGGCAAAAAGATGAATGCAAGCCTATAATGTACAAAACTAATGCTCCCAAATTTTACAGGTGTACTGATGGTTTAGAATATGAAATACCACGGAATACATTTTCAAAACATGGCCACGTGAAGTTCCATCTATAAAACCGTAAGAAAACAATTCAGGTTAGTTGAGACCTCTACTTTAACAATAAAATAGACTTAAAAGATCAAGCACTTTTCAGAGTCTTGAGGACAGTGGATTCTTAGGCGGCTAACGTTAAAAAAGGGACATGGTTTCCTTCACTGACCTTGGAGCTGCTGTTGCGGACACAGATGTGGTAGTAGTAGGAGACCTGGATGGAGTATCATGACCAGGAGAGGTGATGTTCACAACTCTAGCTACACCCTTCTCTGTCCTGGAGCAGTTCAGAGATGAGGTTTTTCCACCACGAACAGAGGTCGCTACTTTCAGGAGACTCTCTGCAGACAGTGACACTCGTTCTAATGATTTTTCATCAGTAGCTGCTGCTAAATCTTCATTACAAGTTTCACTTTTGTCGTCATCTATGACTACTATGTTTTTGGGCATATACTTGAACTGATAAACAAGCCTCTGTCCTTCAACCTTTGCAAGAATACCCCTTTGGTAATAGTATCTGTAATGGAAACAGTACTAAATGAATCAATTATATTACATTTTTTTGCCCCCCCCCCAAAAAAACACAATGTTGAATGGATACTAACAGAAACATTCACTTATTCCTATTAGAGAGGAGAAGGCGCTCTTACTGGCTGGGGATTGTTTAAAAGGCTAAGAATTTGGATAAGAATGAAATTGGAATCTGGTGTCACAGGTCCTTTAACCTTTGGGGTTCTAAAATAGCTACAAGTTCTCTTTCTTAAAGGAAGTAATTCAACCTAATACCAAATATTTTACTGTATCTTACGGCATCAGTAAAAATCAACTGTGATTTACACAGGTTATAAAAACAATCTGACGTTATGTAGAAAAATTACTTAAACGGTGCTTAGTAGAGAGAAATCTGTGGGACACATGAATACTGTCATAAAAACTATGTGTCCCTTTACTAAACACCGCTAATTAGAAAAAGCCATGTACACTGCAAAGTTTTGTAGGTTTCTCAAATGACAAAACTTAAGAGAAAACTTCATATTATGATAAATCCATTATAACAAATTCATAGGAACTAAAAACCTGTATTAGAAACTATTTCATTTGGGTTTAATTTCCTTAAAGGTCTGCAACTTATTAAGGAATAGTCCTAAGTGCAAAAGCACATTTTTCTGCAAAAATGGGTTTCCAGTGATGACTGAAATTTCAGACATCGAGACCAAAATCTTTCTCTCCATCTACCTCCAAACCTAAGAAACTCCTTAGAATATCCCACCAAATTAAAACTTATAAAAAGGGGGTTTTAGAGTTTCTCTTTAAACAACTAATAGACAATACAGAGGAATACAGGTTTTATTCAATAATTCATTCTCTTGTGTTCCTACCTCAGAGCTCGTCCCATAGTTTCATAGTTCATATCTGGCTTGTTCTTATGCTTTCCCCAAAGTTTAGAGACAGCCTTTGAATCCACAAGCTTGAATATGCCTTTTTCTCTCTGAGTCCACTTAATATACCGAGGACAAGTATTTTTATCTTGAAGTAGATCTAAAAGAAACTCCCACAAATAGGTTGTGTTTCCTTTGAAAAAAATAGTAAGACATTGATTAAAATTTCATTGATATAATTAAATACATAATTAAAAGCAAATATTTAGGGGCACTTCAGTGACTCAACCAATTAAGTGTCCAACTCTTGTTTTCTGCTCACAGTCATAAGATCGAGCCCCACGTAAGGCATGGAGCCTGCTTAAGATTCTCTCTCTTTCCCTCTCCCTCTCTGCCTCTGTCTCCACTCATACCCTTGATCAAAAAAGGCAAATACTTAATTATCCTGGACAAAAATTCCATAACTACTGGTTAAATGTCCTAAGAGTCTGTCACTAAGTACTTGACTATATGAGTAATCATTTATACACTGTCAAATTGTGTTGCCTAGTAAGTTACAGATACACTGTATTTCATTATAACATAATCCTAAACATACCTGTTTGGTTTTCAAAAATAATATCCTATTTATGTTTACTGTTATGATACTAATAAAGGTCCTGAATTTTAGACTATTATACATCACCCTATCCTAAATTTTGAGTTCAGCAGAGGCAAGGCAAAGGCATAATGCATAGTACAAAGTGAACCTGAATTAAACAGAATCCAGTTTATTCATTTACATAGAACTAAACCATGAATAAATTTATTTGCACCAGTATGTTTATTATATGATAAGCCCCAATTCTATGATCAAAATTCATCAAGAGGCACTTAATTGTTGAAAAGGCAAGCAATACAGAGTGAAATGTGCAAAACTTTTAAGATTTTATTTTTCTACATGAACTCCACACCCAACACAGGGCTGGAACCCACAACCCCGAGATCAAGAGTTATATGCGCCACTGAATGAGACAGCCAGGCACCCCGAAACATATTTTTCTTTGATATATTTTCTTTGATTCACCTTTATGCAGGAACTCTGAAGTACATGTCTTATAAAGTACAAATTACCCATGACCCTTTAAACATTATATTTTCCTTATCTTCTGGACGTCTACTAGTCAGTTTGGATTTGATGATCAATGAGACCTACTTTCCTCTAAAAACAGGGTTTTTTTTTTAATTGCTAATCTCCTTCTGACCATACTCAGTATCGTGAAGATAAGCTATGTATTAGGATTTCATTATATATGAACAGTTGAGTAAATACATTTGTGCTTCAGTCTTAAAATACCAACTCCTTACATAGAAACACTAAAAAGTAACATGGGAATTCCTTTAACTAGTCCAGTATTCATCAAATGCTAACTATATATAACATATATGATGACATGACTAGCAAAATTTGAAAATGAGCTATTTCTGCAGAATAACAGTTATTCATCATACACTGTTGCTCCTTAAGTGTAGTAGAGGATACAGGAGAGCATTTAAAACTTGGTACCTGCTTCAAGGAATTTACAATTTAGTTGGGAAGGAAAAAGAAAAGTAAATGACAAGTTAACAATACAAAAAAGAAGTAATAGTTTGTGAAACGACACATGATCACAAAGCAATGCATAATTATATTCCAAATGAGTGACAGAAAATGGGATTTCAGGAATAAAAACAATGGATTGCTAAGACGGGAAAACTTGGAAGATAACTAAGATTTACATAGAGGAAAAGAGCAAATCTGGGATTCAGATAAGGAACTTCATCCCAAAAAGAGAAAGCATGACTCTTTTTTCATTCCCTTCGGAGAGTGGAAGATGGGCAAGTAGTGGACAGTGGTTATGGGGAGATCAGGCTGAAATTTTCAGAATGCTGTTTTTCTTTTATTCCCTTTGTATAAAGCCTCTAGGGCCAGAGATTCTTAAACTGATGAAAGAAGAGAAAAGAACCCTGAGAAGGAGAAAATTAGAATATATATACCACCACTGAGTCACCAGGTCATCTCTAGACTCCTGCTCACTATCTCTTTACTATCATCAAATCTAGATCCAAATTACAGGCTTTGTGAGAAGGACCTCTAAGGGTAGGAAGCTTCCGAAATAAGCTACTGCTACTGAGTCTAAATGCTGAAGCTCTTACTCAGGCATTTCATTTTCATTCTGAATTCTCTGAAAATCCAACAAATTTACTAAGCCATAGTTGAGAACAGTGTGCATCTCTTGACCTAAAAAGATGAACCTTCAACTTTACAATGTTCTGTCTGCATCTCTGAAATCCCACTGCATCAGCATCAGTATTTTGTAAAAACTCTTACTATTAAGCCATTATATAACTTTCAACTACATTAAGATGTTTAATTGGGACACTTCTGTGATCAAAAGATTATCAGGCCCTACGGGTGGACATAGTAAAAGTGAGCTTATTCTGAAAGAAACTTCTGAGTAACAAAAACAATGCCTTAAACATACATAATAGGGATTTGAAAGCATCCGTGTTTGTGGAATGAGACTGAACATTCCTCGGGTTGTCTTTGGGTGTTCACTCCACCCCAGTTCCCATCCTCAAGTTAAAACTGAAAGTTCTACACCTCACTTTAAGGAAAACATTCAGAAAGGGAAGCCTTCTTTACTAGATAAGGTAGTTCACTAAGCGTATAATAGACATCAGCATTTAGATTGCCTTTTATAGAAGAAACACTGCATTTTTTTTTTTAAGATTTTAAAGTACTTCCTACATCCAATGTGGGACTTGAACTTACAGCCTCATGATCAAGAATCAGAGGTTCTACGGACTAAGGCAGTCAGATGCTCCCAACTGGATTTTTAATCTTCACAATTCAACATGTTGCCTCAAGTTTGCCAATAAAAGACTGAAACTTTAATAAAAGGTGATTCTGACTGGCAAAAACAGTCATCACAAAGTTTTTCCTCCAGTGTTAAGTATCAGATCTTTGAGTACAAGAGACCACTGATGATGGGAATTATTTAAAAAAACAGTAGTAATTGTATATTTATGGTTTAGCTTTTTAATATTTACTATTATGTCAGTTTTAAAGTTTTTTAATGTTTTTTTAAAGATTTCATTTATTTATTAAAGATAGCAAGAGAGAGCACAAGTGCTCCGGGGAGGGAGTAACAGAGGGAGAGGGAGAAGCAGGTTCCCTGCTGGGCAGGGAACCTGATGTGGGACTCAATCCCAGAACCCTGAGATCACAACTTGAGCTAAACGCTTAACCAACTGTGCCACCCAGACGCCCCAGTTTTAAAGTTTTCAACATAAAAGACAAAACCTAAGATGTTAGAAATGTAAAATGACCAAAGACAAAGAAGAGAAGTATCCTAAATCTGTCCCAAATCAATTTCTCAGTTTCTGAATAAGTAACAACTCAATGTAACTGAATTTTTGGGTCTAAATTTGTTGATAGTCTTATTGGAGAAAAATATTCTTTTTTACTAAAGATTTCATTTTTGCTTTATTTAAAATTAGATGTTAAGACCACCTGTCAAAGTTTTGGATATATTATTCCAAAATGGATCCAACTATTAAATATTGGTCTGAAAACATTCATGAAAGTGATAAATTCTGGTTACAGATTATCAGAACACACCTAAAACCATAACTAAAATATTACCTGAAATCATCCAACAAGAGTATAGAATGTAGGAGGCTTATCATTAATTTTTGTTTTTAAGGAAAGTATACAAATTCTGAAGCAAAATTATGTTAGGTTTTTGTTCTAATTCCTGACATGACTGGAATTGGTTGATTAGGAAATAAAATTCAGCTTGCCTTGAGAATTCTTGCATTCTATCAGTTAAGAAATTATGTATCAGAAGTAAGTCTTAGTTATAAACCCAACCCCTTCAATTCTGAGCGGCTCTAGGAGGATGAGTGCTGTTACACATACATACCTCCCCTACGAACAATGGCTCTTAAGAAGGGTGTGCGCATCAGACTGCACTTTAGATGACCTTTCCAAACACAAATGCCTACTGCTTTTTACACCCCTATAGTGTATCTATGGCTATAGAATCTCAGTGGGTAGGAACTAGGAAAAAGCTCCCCAGGCAACGCTCAGATATCCCTGATTGAGGCCTATTACCAAAGACAGTACTTGCATCTGTACATGTACTAGAAATCATTTTCTTACAAATGCAAAAATATCCACGAGGGGGCAGGGGAAGTCATCTCACCTCCCAAACAGCCCTCCCCGAATTACCTTTTCCTTCTCTGGGCTTCTTCTTTATACCTAACTCAGGAGACCCATTGGAAATTGGTGATTGCTGGGTCTTTGGTTTACGGCCAACTGAAAAAAAAAAAGATTGAAACCATACATTGAAAACGGAAAAAAAAAAACAGAAGCATGATTAGCAGACTCTTTGATAACACATTTATTCATGAAACTGGACACTAATTTGTGGATTAATACACTCAGTGTATATAGAAAGTTGCACTGAAAAGGAGCATTAAAAGCACTTCTGCAATTTTAAATTACAGCAGTTAGTTGGCAGTAATTTCAGTGTATAGAGCAACTCAGGTACTACCCAACCTATTATTTACTTGGTCAGAGCCTCAATTTCCTAACCTCTTCCAACAATGCAGCAATGGAAACAAATTCTAGTACAAACTTTTTTTCTGTTCTACAAGATTGTTAGAAAAAAGTTTACCTACCTATTGCAGAGGATCTGATTATCTGCGAAGCCCTTTGAGCTCAAATGAGGAAAAGTAAAAGATATTATTTTAAACACTCTACTGCTCTGAGCCAATCCATTCACCAGAATTTAAGCATAAGTGTTCAAATTTCCCCACCTCAACGTGCAGGTACATTATAAGGATAAAAGAAAATCTTTCAATTAATTAACTATTTTACATGTCTAAAAAGCATGCCCTTCCTTTTGCTTCTCTTCACTTCTACCAAAAGGGCTCTCCCAAACAGACTTAGCATACACAATGAACAGAAAAGCAGTACTTATACTAAAGAAGGTATAAGGCTGAAATGCGTTGTTTCCAATCCTCAGCACTGATAAAAGAATGCTGGCAGATGAGGTGAAGCCTCCAGAAAGGCTAGGAATAGTCAAGTATATTATAATTTGCAGATTAAATACATTATTACTAATCTGGTGACTGTCATACATCTGGGGTTTCTAATGTCACTCTGGTCTTCATTAGCAAGGATTATTTAGAGCTAAATAAAGACCTAAAAATCAAAGCGTTTTATTTCAAAATACATAGCCATTATATTCCAGGATTTCATTATGGTAACTAATCAATAAGGTGTGTTCTGGCAAAAATTAAAAGGGGAAGTTCACTGGTTTCCTTATTAGAACAGAGATTAATTTCTCAATTTAAGTAATACTAAGAATACAAATTAAAAAAAAAAACAAAACTCGACTTCCTTCATAGAAATGTTAGTCCAAAAAGGATTATTTTTATATAAAGCAGTACTTCCCAAACTGTACTTAAGAAATAGTTTACTTATAAGTTGTAAACAACGTTCTATAGTCAAGTTTACTTTTAGAACACTGCATGTTACCTTCTCTTGCAGATTCACAACACCTACTAGTATGTTAGAAGCTCTGGAAATAAAACGAAGGCTCTGCTATTCAATAACCTACCTAACTTTGCATGTCCCAATTGAACTTAAGCATATATATTTACATATACATTATATATAATTTTTAAATGGTCATTAAGATCATCTATTCTCAAATATATAAAATTAATGTTAAATTGGCAATTTCCTGGTTTCTATCATACCAACATCCCATATGCAGATGAACCCATTCATCTGCTTTTCATGGTTTTTTCCATCTTCAAATCTAAAAATTTCTTGGGGCACATCGATGGGTCATTGGGTTAAGTGTCTGACTCCTGATTTCGGCCAGGGTCTTGATATCAGGATCATGAGACTGAGCCCTGCATTGGGCACAGAGTCTGCTTAAGATTCTCTTTCTGGGGCACCTGGGTGACTCAGTGGGTTAAAGCCCCTGCCTTCGGCTCGGGTCATGATCCCAGAGTCCTGGGATCGAGCCCAAGTCGGGCTCTCTGCTCCGCAGGGAGCCTGCTTCCACCCCTCTCTCTGCCTGCCTCTCTGTCTACTTGTGATCAAATAAATAAATAAAATCTTAAAAAAAAAAAAGATTCTCTCTTTCTGAGGTGCCTGGGTGGCTCAGTGGGTTAAAAAAAAAAGATTCTTTCTCCCTCTCCCTCTGCCCCCACCCCCTGCTCGTGTGTGCACATGTGCACGTGTGTGTGTGTGCTCTCCCTCTTCCTTAAAAAATAAATCTAAAAAATTTGTGTTTTGTAATAGCTCCTATCAAATAAATCCAGCCAAAGGTTACAGTGGGGAAGTGGGTAATCAGGGCTACTTATATGTATGCCTTTTGTCTTTAAACATTTAAACAGCAGGAAGTAATTCTTCCTTGTATTCTTTCATTCATACCTCTCGCAAGATACATGTAATCTATTACATGAGGAAGGGACTCAATCTCATTCTTCACTGCGTCCCTCACAGTAATAAGCACAAACACACCAACATCACAGCAATCTGAAATACCTCTAATAAATGAAAGAAAATACCATTATTTCTAACACAAGTTTTCTTATTTTTGCTTTTCCTACTGTAAAATGTGAAGAAAGAGATATAGACGAAAGTGGAATGAGTACCCATTTATAAAGAATTTAATTTCTTTCAAGGTTTACCTCTGATTCAAACAGGAAAAGGAACACTTCCTGCCCATCTTCTAGGGATGTCAGAGGTGTGTGGGGCCTCACCCATCAGGTGTGAGAAGTTTCAGCAGGAGTCAAATAAATAGTAAGTGGAAATGCTCTTTACCCACTGGTGAGTTTATTCCACTTCAAAGTCCCTATTGGCAATACTGGTGTTTTAAGACAGAAGGTAGAAGAAGAAAATAATATTGGGCTTTTTATTTTAATGCCCATAAAAGAGTGGGAAGATAAGATTAAAAACAGAGAAAATTAAAAAATAAAGATTTTTTAAAAAATAACCAAGTACCTAAAAAGATCAGAAAGCGGACAAGCAGTGAATCTCTGACCTTCCTTCTGCTTGTCCAACATTTATTGTAATTCCATTTCCAGGCAACTCTCTTTAGAGCTCAAACACTAGCTCCTTTAAGAAGTATGAACATGTTAACACAAAACTAGAATCTCAGTTTGTTGATTCTTTGAGAATACCTAGGTAAAGGTAGCATCAACCATACATCTATAGCATGTATTTTCCTATGTCCCTTGACGGGGAAAAAAAAAACACGAGAAAAAATTTCACCCACGTTTCCATAAACTCATAAATATATTCTACCTTTTTTCTTTTTCATTGGTTCCTGGCTATCTGGGGATGCCGGAGTAGGAGAGGTATCCATTGGCTCCGATTCTTCGGTTGACACCTCCACTACAGTTTCTGTGATGACATCTGGCCTCATTGCAGCATGGATAAATTCTGGAGTTGATACACAAGGAGGGACAAACACTTCCACTATAAAAAAAAGTCAAAAAATTAAAACTCCCCACCCCCATCAATACTTCTTCATGCGGACAATTCAATATTTAGTAGAGGTGAGGTTTCTTAACAATTTATCAGAGCAGGGTAAGAGCCTAAAGTTAACTTGCTGAATATGCAATACATTCTAAAGTATGTAAGGAAATAAATGCAAAGAAAACCAGCTTGAAGGAAGTTAATCCTGTAATCCATGTGGGGATTATGAGGAATCACCTCCCTTCTTCATATTTTTAAGTACTTTTAAGCTCACTGTAGAAGACTCTGAATTATTTTGACAATTGGGAAAACATTTGAAAATAAGATATCAGAGTCATAGTGAGTTCTTTAGTAATTACATTCCTTCCTGATACCCAGCATTATTCTCTAACTAGGTAATACATCCACAGGTTATAAAATTTAAAACATTTAACACATTAACACAATAAAAAATACATTTAATAAATGCGTGTGTCTTCAGTGAAAAGAAAGCACTTATAGATCATTTCAAAATATGTAGAAAAGGAAAACCTGCTCATGAAAGCCCACTGAATCTCATCTTCCAATATTTAAAATTTTACTTAATATAACAGTCCTGATGTTTTGGGTCTCGAAAGCAGTATTTAGAAACTGCCATTTGGTATTCTATTACATACAATAATGGTGCTCCAGCTTCCTTCCAATATGCATGAATAATCAGAATATGACATATTTCTATTTCAATTAAGAGACAGGCTAATAATACTGTTGTAGATTAATACATTGACCAATATGCCTTAATTTTCTTCTCACATCCCTGAATAATACATGGGATTCCTAGTCTAATTAAAAAGTACAGTTGCAAAACAAAAAGTACAGTTGCTCTTGGTATTTATAAATCCCTATAATAAGGGCCAATATTATTTTATTAAGTCAAATTAACACTTGGACATTAATTAGAGGACAATGACTGTCAAAGGCAGTCTTAATGAGGGGGAAAAAAAAAAGGGGGACAAAAGAAAAGGAAACTCCCAGCCTGAAGGAGTATGAGGAAATGGTTAGAAGCTATCTTCTCTCTCCGCCATGTAAGGTTCCCTGGAGCTACTGCCTATTTATCACTAAATAAAGGCCAGAAAGTAGTCATGGGAGGCAAATCCCCCACCCCATCTGCCATTCCCTTAAGGACTACAAAGGTTTATAATTGACCCACAGTTAAGGAAATAAGACATAACAATATAAACAGCAATTTAACAAACATTTATCTGTCTCTAGTGGGTATTTTCTGTATCATTTATTATAAAAAAGTACGTAAGACTAGGGAACTAACTACTGCTGTCACCAGTATTCATGCATAATAAACCCTGAGAACAATAATCCCCATGTATTTAAGAAGAAACCCATTTTAGATATGTGAAGTGATGTGACATGCTTATTATAAAGAACAATTCACATACCGGGACTTCTTGAATCCCTTAAGCAGGTAGGAGATTCCATATGAAGCAGGGCTTCAGCAGCTTCAATTGTCTTATCTGTACAGTGTGCATTACTGCTATGAACTGATGCTTCCACTGGGGGGAAAATAAGTTTACTCAATTAAAAATGCACAGAATACATTACTAAATAAATTAACTCATGAATAAATCTAGTATTAGTCCATATAATTTATTTACAGAAATAGTTTAAAAAATGATCTAGTATCTACTCTTTGCAAAGTGAATGTTGATTATAAAGCAACTGAGAATGATCAGAAATTACTGAGAAATTTCTGAATCTTATCCAAAGGAAAACAAAGACCCTTGAAATTTGAACCCTGTATCAATTTTAGAACAAAACGAACTTGGAGGTGGGGTGGGGGGAGGATGGTTGTAGATTAACAGTCCTAGGAGGTCCATCATGTATCCTGATATACAGCTACTGAAATCAATACCTTGCAGAATCACAGTCAGAAACATGTACTTCCAAGTTAGTTTAATGAATTAGTTTGATTCTTACACTCTCCTAGGTGAGTGCATAGCACCAGACACTTGGGAACTCTCTTCCCAATAAACTTGTCTCAAGACTTCACAAAACTTTTCTGCATTTTACCCAAGAAATTTGTTTTTAAAATTCCTATGTTTGTTTTCTCATGAAGCCTCTTCTAATTCTGCCACCTTGTATAACTCTCTTTTAGCACTTACTTTATGATTTGTTGCTTGAATTACTTGTGAAACAATAAAGGATACAGCAATCGTTTGGCTTTTCAAGTCCAACAGCTTGGGTCCTAGTCTCTTCTACTTATAATGTTACCCTGGACCAGCAATTTAATTTCTTGTGAGGAAACTGATTTCCTCTTTCACAAAACAGGTATATTACTTACCTCATATAGTTGTGAGAATTAAATGAGGTGATACCCATAAAAAAAAATGTACAATGCCTGGCATATAGATAAGAATTCTAAATCGTGGTAATTTCTTATCACCCCTGTAAGATTATACGTTCCCTGAGGACGGGGGAGGGGGGGGGACGGGACTATCTTTAATTCATCTTTATATCTGCTATAATTCCCAATATAGATTTTTAATATAATAGGTATGCAAATATTTCTTTTATATATTAAAGTTGAGAACAACCCACAGACGTTACAGGGAAATTGGCCAATTAAGCACAAACATATTAATGATATATTAATTTCACACCCTGACTTTAAAAATATTAAACATTCTACTTAGTTCTGAAACATGAATATGTAAGTTTCTAATTGGATAGATTTTTCTCAAAATGTCCTCTAAAAAAGATTAAAAGGAAGGAAGTATTTGTATAAATTCCGTAAGCTGTATTACAAATTCACAAGTTCTACACACTAAAGATATGACTCTTTTAAAACCATTTCCAGGAAACTTTTAAATGAAAAAAAAAAAAATCACTTAATCTCACAATTTACCAAATGCTAAAGCCTTAGCCTTTTGGAGAGCAATTAAAAAAAAAAAAAAAATCCAGAGACTGTTTTACCACCTGTTGCACATCATCCACACTCTCAACCAAGGTACTGGGTCTCTCCAGTTGCTATTTCCATTTATGGAAATCTGCTCAAAGCTAAACAGTTCCAGAGAGGCAGCCAAACCTCTAAGTAAATCTATCTTTAGGTGACCCTGCTTACTCTTATCTGCAACTTCACTGAAGCAAAGGATTCAATCAGTCCTTCTAGCTCAACTTTAAGAAACTTAGTAAGTATAAAATAAATTACTGTTCTCAAGAAATTTTTCAAAATGCCTCCCCACAACACTCACATATACTAAAGAACCTTGGAAAGCAAATTCTCAGGTTTTTAAAACTTACTCTAGGAACTTCATTCTTTTAAAGTCTGCTTGTGTTGCAATTTAGGTGTTGTCTTAGGTGCTATAAATAAACTACCCTCAGTAAACTAATTCCTTATGTAATTGTATTAAGACACCCTAAAAACCTTACCATATTAAAATCAGAGCTTCAAACACTTGATAATACAGCAACAGAATTTTACCCGATTTTTTTAAATGTTTTCAGTTATAAACAAAATGAAACGTGCCTAACAATGACAAATGCTGCTGCCCTGGGTTTTTATGTAGCTTGAGGCATATTTATAAAACCCTGATTTCATGTTAATTATGTCAGTGGAAATTATTTCTTAAAAGTGTATTTTCTTGCTCATACTTCTGACCTCAAACTCTCCTTTCTCCCAAATTCAACATATTATTTCCCAGGACAGTTTTATACTTACAGAGCAAAACAAAACACAAAAAGAATAACATTTATTAGTTCATATTTTAAATTTAGGATGAGAATACCAAAATGCATATGTTCTCTGGGAATTATCAATCAGGAGATCTTATGTTCTATGTACAGTCAACTTTTGGTTGTTGAGCATTTACCGTCTATCAGACCCTGTGTTAGAAATCTGAGAGACAAATGCGAATAGATCTCTAGCTCTGTGAAGCTTATACTAATAGTTTAGAAACATAAATGTCAGTATCGAAAACAAACAGAAGTAAAATATTTCAAAACTAAAGAAAGCTATAAAATAATTTAAAGTTATTCTGTAAACTAACAGCTTAAGTGGAGCACTGATTTTTTTTTTTTTGGATGCTTACTGATTTTACTTTTGTCATTTTTATTAACTATAATCCCAAGCACATGCAAACAAACACCTAAGAGCACATACTTAGATCAATTTTTCTAACAGTGTACCTATTAGTTTCCAAGAATACTTTGCCATTTTGAAAAAGAAAACCCTCTTCTTTTTCTTGATATAAGTAGTTTTTGACAAAAGAAATTTAAGAAATATTTCTCTTAAGTTTCTGTAATTTTTGAAAACTTTTCAATTCACTTGGTTCAGCTCAGTAATTCAAATACAATTTAAACTAGAATTATGCACAATTCTTAAGGATAAACATGAGTTTAACAGTGTTGTATAACCAGAGTAAGCAAATAAACAAACTACAAGCAAGGGCTGAAAACTCCTTATCTCTTACTTAAAACTTGGTTTACTAGTATCTTTCTAGACTTGTGTATGAAATTAATGGCACCATAAAAAAAAAAAAGCAACTCATTTTAAAAATAGAAACAATGAAGTGAAAAGTAATCTGACAGGTATCATTTTCTACTTAAGATTATTCCTTGGTGTTGCTGGTCAATCCCTTTTGAAGAAATAAATGTATCAAACAATTTTCAAAACAATTTTAATGTTAATCATAGTGCCAAAACTCAAATTTGCTTATGCCCTCCTTTCCTACTGGTTAAGTGTCTTCTTGTTCCATTTCCAGCTTTCTAATCAACTGGTGTTTGTATGGTAGACTATTCCAGACTCACTCAACAGCTGTTACAAAATACCAAACTTGGTAATTAAGTCTGACAAGAGACATACCTCTCAGCTTTGCAGAAGAGAATGCTGGCAATGGATCTAGCTCATAACAAAGTTCTTAAAGTCAAATATAAAAATTAATAGCAATTTAATTTGAGAGCAATGGAAAAAAATTAGAAAACACTTCCTTAAATGATAGTAGTATGTCCCTACAAGGAAGACCATAAACTAATAATACAAGATCATCACTCAACCAGGCACCTGACTTAATACAGCTTATCTTCTAATGCCCCAAGGCATAATAGATAAGTGAAAAATACAAATGAATACAATAAAAAGGGGGAAAAGGTAAAATTTTGGGACACTCCATCTTGTCTTTATTCCTCTTTGACTTTCTAATCAATAGTTACAATTTAAAAGTATAGAAGGGAAAAGAACTAAGCTGCCTGATGAAAATATAACATGAGCCGTTATAATTTTTAAATTTCCAACAGCCAGATTTTAAAAAGTAAGCGGAAACTGAAATTAATGTCTTTCATTTAACCCAGTACATTAAAAAATATTGTCATTTCAACAAATAATCAATATAAAAGTCTTCCACAGCTTCAGTTTGTAGGCTTAATTAAAATTCTAAAAAATTAAAAATTCAGTTTCTCAGCCACTCAACAGCCACATATGGCTAATGCCTATGGTACTGAAAAATATACAGCTACTCTCAAACTTTTCTGGTTAACAGCAACTTTCATACTCAAATTATTTGAGGACGACGAAGAGATTTTGTATATCTAAGTCCTATTTTTAGATTTTATTCTATTTCAAACTGAAATTAAGGAAACATTAAAATATTTATCAATTCATTTAAAATAATAAATCCAATACTTCTAAGTAATATTTTAATGAAAAATAGCTTTTCTATAACCAAAAAAGTGAGTAGCTTTGTTTTACATTTTGGTAAATCTTTTTAATACATGGTAGAAAGTGATTAGATCCAGATTTGCTTCTTCATTAAATTGTTGTAGTATCAAGACATGTAGCCTCTAGAAAATTCTGAACACTTGTGAAACTGAAAAGCAAATAATGTCTTAGAATTGTCATGAAAACAATTCTGACTTCACAGACTCTCTGAAAGAGGCTCAGGACTCCAGAGATCCTCATCTTAGAGATTTTAGTTTTTAAGGATTGCAACTATAATTTATTACCAAACAGAATAAAAACACCCAAATTCTATCCTGTTTCTGTAAGTTTTAGCTTCTAAACAGGGCAGAGATGAAAAATTATGACTCCATTTTCCAAAAGTACAACAGTATTCTGTCCACTTACACATAAAAGATTTTAAAAGTTTTTCATAAACACTTCTTTGCATCCCTTTGAGCACTTAAGCTATAGATAACACAAGGAGTTTAAATAATTATCAAGAACATGCTCCTGCCCACCCTTTTCCACCAACCACTTGTCTCTAAAGTTAACTGTTTTATGTTGAATTATCCTGCTTGAATGTTAAAATACTGGTGTTACAATTTAACTGTTTGTTTTTTTTTAAGATTTTATTTATTTATTTGACAGACAGAGATCACAAGCAGGCAGAGAGGCAGGCAGAGAGAGAGAGAGGGAAGCAGACTCCCCGTCGAGCAGAGAGCCCGATGCAGGACTCGATCCCAGGACCCTGAGACCACAACCCGAGCCGAAGGCAGCGGCCTAACCCACTGAGCCACCCAGGCGCCCTTTAACTCAGTTTTTATATGAATTTTAGTCCTAATGCTGCAGTGAATTGTGAAGAGTAATTTCTTAAACATATTTTCAAATAAGTTTTTTTTGTTGTTGTTGTTTTAATGGGGGCTGGGTGGTATAGTCAGTTAAGCCTCCGACTCTTGGTTTCTACTCAGGTTGTGATCCTAGGGGTGGTGAGATCCGCCCCTCCCTGGACTCCACTGGGCTCCGAGCTCAGCAGAGTCTGCTTAAATTTCCTTCCCTCTCCCTCTGCCCCTCCTCACTGCACTTGCTCTCTAAAATAAACACATCTTTAAAAACAAAACATGAATGCCATTCTTCCAGTTTTATTTCAACACATGCTTCATTTTCTCACATCCTAAACTGTTTTCATATTGATCTTTTCAAGATTGATAACCAGATACTTCAATTTACAGTAAACTGGAAATAAGATTTTCAAGTTCAAATTTCACAATGAACTTTGACAAACCAGATAGATTTGTTTTATCAGTGAAAATACGTAAGCTACATTTCCAGAAAACTCCCTCCCTCCCATTTAATAACGGCATTAAAGCAGAAAAAAGTTCTGGTGACCATATCTCTCAACCCAAATTCTCCAATTTCTCAATTCTCAGTTTCTCAAAAAAGGAAGAAACAAGTCAAGGAAAGTATACTTGAGAAGAAGGCAGAATATTTTAAATTGAAAATCTTCCAGAAAATCTAGATCACACTTACACAATACTTTCACATAATTAAGAAAGTAACATTCATTGTTCCTACAAACTAGACATTTGTTTTTCCTACAATTCTCTATATATGTAAGATTAGTTATATATATATATAATTAGTTATATATATATATAACTAATATTAAAAAAATTTTATATATTATATATATATATAATATATATATATTATATATATATAATATATAATATATATATATATATTCATATATTCAGATTTGAAGATGATCCTAAACTATTTCATAATGTCATTCAACATACAGACCTGGCCTCAAATTCCATTCTGGCACAAACGTTGGCTAGCAGATACTAACCTCCCAATTCAAACATTTATTTACACATTGCAGATATTCATTTACACATTGCAATGTTAAAAAAAAAACCCAAGAAGAAAAAAAAGCCTTCACTTTCCATTAAATATTTGAACTACTTATAATCTTAGTTATTAGAGATCACCTAGTCAATCTTGTCCTCTTACAAAAAATGAAACCTTAAAGAAGTAAAGTCACCACCACAGAGCTAGTTTAGTGACAGCGAGATGCAGATCCTCATCTCCTGACTTCAGGGTCAAAGCTCTTTCTCATAAATAGCGTTATAAGTGAAAGTTTTACAACATATGTCAAGTCTTCACAAAAACACTTTGTGTGTTGAACTAAGTGATTTTTAATAAACAAGCTTATTTATTTCATTTCATTCTTAAGACTCCTCTGACAGCAAAAATGCTGATAACTAAAGCTGAAGCTGGTAGCTGAAGTTGGTTAACTACAGTTGATAGTTAAGCCTCAAAAGGAAGAAAATAAAAGCAAAAGTATATCCCCTAGTACCTTAACATATAACAATACAGTAGTGTACTATTAAGTGCTTTAAAATCACTTAGAAACATTTATGCTGACAATATTTGACTAAAAGCTGATCTCCTCTAGAAGTTTTCATTAATATCAGACATTATACACTAGTCATCAACCCATTATAGCAATCACTGTAGTTACATTAACATTTATATATTAAGTGGATTTACATCTGTCTCAATTAGACTGTAAAATCTTTGTGAGCAAGAATTATGTCTAACATATAATTCTCTCAAAGGAATAAAAAGGTATTCTATTTTACAAATAAAAACTTCACAAACATTACTCTTCCAACATCACTGGAAACTGGCAGCAATCTAAATTTTTATTAATTTGGAGCCATGATTCCTCATCTTTTGGGCCACCTTTTCTCCCCAACTTTTAACTCACTGAGTAATCTTTGGGTAAATCAGCAAACCTGTCTCAAGTTTCCTTCTAAAATAGGACTTGTAAAAGAGCTTCAAATTACATGAAAATTATTGAGGAAGTAACTTGGAGACAATTATAGGTAAAATATATTCTTTACATAACATTATAATCATAAAGGAAACTTCAATTGTTAAGATTTGTAAATACTAAAGAAATGCATTAGGACCAGAAAACATTTAACTTAAAAAAAAAAAAAACTTTTATCAAAGGGAGCTAAAACTTGTATTTTCAAACTGTAGACTGTCTATAGGTTTCCATTCCAAGCAAAATACCTATATGTCACATTCAGCCTCGCTAATTCCAAAAGCTTATGAAAAAAATACCTCCGATTGGCAAATTAGCCCTCTAAACTTTACAGTATTTTTCAAAATTCTGACTGCGAGGGCTATACTAAGGTTCTCTTGGTATGTTCGAATCACTGTAAACTCTTGAAATGTTCAACACTCACAAAAATATCACCGACCCACACAATTACAGGTATTGTTAGTACTAGTAATAAAAGACCAAAAATTCCGTTCCTTAATTCATACTGTGTTATTAATGGACTGAACATACACAAAAGGAACCAAGTTCTTATTTACTAATACTTAACTTCTTGCTCTTATCAGAAAATAACTGTCAAATGTGTTTCAATCACCATGCAGTAAACTGTGATTTTTCTTTGGGACTTTTGAAACGTGTAACATTACATTTTACAGAAAAAAAGTCTGGTCATTCATGTATCATACAACACATACTTCTATTATTCAAGACTTTATTTCAACTAAAAGTCCTGTTAAATTTAGCGATACGCATTATGTTCACGATTCTCCCCAATCGAACCGAATCAGAGTTCCACCAATCAAACTACTTTTAGATCTTTTACAGCATTACCCTTCAGTATTTCCTCCCTCCCAGTTCCCACAGTTGGCGGTATGAAATAGAACCCAGGGAAAGGGAACATATATGCTTATTACTGCTATAAGTAAATAATATTCTAGCACTGCTACATCCACTAAGAGCCCTCATTGCGCTGTCTGTTAAGTAAAGCTGCTTTTTCTATGTAACTTAAGTCCGTGCCCTTCCGCTGCAGCAGTGGCGCTGCACATCCCCCACCCCCGCGGCCACTTCCGTGTTTACACTCCTCTTCCCTCCAATTCCATGCGTACATTGTCAGCTTCACTCCCGCCCAATCTTCATTGGCTCAGAGCGGGCCCAGAGTCCCGCCCCCAGAAATCAACGTTCTTATTTGGAACATCTCAGAGAGCAGATTGGAACCAGGGGCCTGTCAATCCCGACCGTTCTGTCCTCTCCGAGGCGCTTCCGCTATGGTGGGAGGTTTGGGGGGGAGGGGAAAAGGGGGCAATTCCGTGCTGAGACTTCCCTAGGGCCAAGATTCCCTGTCGCCCACCCCACTCCTTCACATTCACCCACTGTTTACGAAAATAAACGTTCTTCTCTGATGCCCCAAGGCTCCAGGTCAGGGGTACCAAATATATCCCGTGTCCTTCCCATTCTTCCCCCTAAAAAAACAACCCACGAGGGAAAGGGGCATAAACCTACTTCTTCACAGCCACCCATTAAATGAGGAAAGGGAGGCGGGCCCCTGAGAGAAACATCCTCCCGGGCTATTCCACATTATTGAGTGACCCCCTCCAGAACCGTTACTCCTGAGCCTGCACAAGGTGGGGACGTGAAGAGGAGGGGCAGAGCATTTTTTTGGCGGGTATCGGTCTACCGGACATGGCCCGGGGCTGCCTCGTCCACGCGGAAGTCGTGGATTTGTGGACCAAGTCTAAAAGGAGAACCGAGCGGGGGTGGCGAGCGTTCACCGGAGAAGCCCGCCGCCCCCGACCGCGGGCAGCAGCGGCCTCTCCGGCCAGACAGCGTGGCAGGCGCAGCCGAGAGACAACAGCCTCACTCACTTCCTGGTTCCTCAGCAACTGGGGTGAAGCGCACAACTCGTCCGCCCCCGAGTCCCCAACTTAACTGCGGCTCGGCTCGCCAGCACCCGCTGCCAGCGCTCCGCCCGGCAGCTGCCGCCGCCGCTCGCCGAACACACCCTGAAGCGACAGCGCCAGATTCGAGGCAGGTTACTCTCCAAGGTGATCACTTCCTGATTCGTCGCCTCCATTACTTCATTCACTACCCCCCTTTCCCCCGGCCGCCCCAGTGACTGAGGTGGACACTGAACCCCCTGCACTGACCGCCACAGGGGAGACACCCCGCCTTCTGTGCACCCCCTCTCCTGCTGCACCGATGCACAGGAGAAAAGTTCCCCTGTCCTTACCAGCCCGGATGAGAAGATCCAGCTGGTTCGTGGGTCCCTCATGCAGAGACGTCGCCATGTTTATCCCGGGGCTGGAGCTGCTGCTTCACATTGACTTACACCGTGAGCAGCGGCGGCAGGGGAGGAGGCGGAACCCACGGCCGGAGATACACGCTTGCGACCGACACACACTCACGCACTCGCACACACTCAGACGCCCGGATCCTTGCGCGTCCTCCGACAGGAAGCCGAGGCCGGCCCGCCTCCCGCCGCGGGGCTGAGAAACCCCACCACCTAACGGCAGGGGCGGCGGCGGCAGCGGCGGTGGCGGCGGCCGCCTCGGCTGGCAACGCGATCCTTCCGCCCCGCGCCCAGACAGGAAGTCCCGGACGCCCGCCCCGGAGAGCGGCCGCGGCCCACGGCGGGGGAGACACCTGAGGCTGGAAACTGCCCCGGGAGCCGCGGCTAGGACAAGGGCCCTCGGCAGGAAGAGGCACATTTCACGCTCTGCGGAAGAAAAGTCTGCAATTGTCCCCACTTTGGAAAAGAGCCATTAATCAAATTTTCTTCCTGGAAGAGATCTAATACCTAGTCCCACAGCTGTAAATAAAGGTGGCTATTTAACTTGTTTTGGCCGTTTCGAAGCTTATGCAACACGTAACCCGTCCACTTGAAAAGCTGCACTTTAAAACAGGAATACCAACAACAACAAAAAAAGAGGCATACCTACAAAATTTGCTAAAAGCTTTACTTGGAAAGTAAGGAGTTTCCAACTACTTTCAGAGGCTGACTTCGTCGTTTTCCCCACTACAGAACTGTTAAAGAGCACACTAAACAGGTATTTATTAGTAAACAACATGCCAACCTCTGGTTAGATTATCCTTCCCCCATTTGCTAGTCATGAAACTCATGTACCCTTTCATTCCTATTTTGTTCGTTTGGAAACAAACATTCATTTATGTCATCTCCCTTTTAAAATCTTTTTCACAGAAACTAATCCTATTATAAATATGTACATGTTAAAATACAATAGAAGAGGGAAAAGTGGGGGGGATAAATTGCCATTTAGTGACTATAACTTTATTGACACAGAAAATCAAACCAATAAAATGACTCGGATGAATCTTCTAAAACAAAACAAAACAAAAAAAGCTTCCCTGGTCCAAAAGAGGTTTGAAATAAAACGTTGCCCTAAAGTTCTTTCGACACATAATTTACATAAAACAGTGCCTTCTACAGAGTAAGTGCTCAATAAGTACTTGCTAAATAAACACCAGAAAAGATTCGGCAGTTACAAATTTAAGGTATAATACTTAGGATCTGAATGCAATGTACTGTGCTGATAATCTTGAAGGGAAAAAAGTTTGCAGTGGTAATACTAATATACTATTTTACAAGTTTGCCCAGTGTGTCAGTGCAGTTTCAGAATACATATACACAGCCCATGACTTTTTTTTTTTTTTTTTCCTTTCTTCTAAATACTCATTTATTCTTCTGGAGCTTTGTCCTAGCCCTGCCACCATGATCTCCACCCTCCCCAAAAGAAGTTATATGCCATTTCCAAAATACAACTCCTCTTAAACTCAATAAGGATCTTTCTTGCATTAGGTAAACTTTCACCTACCGACAGAACTATATGATTGGTAGCTTTTTAAATCTATGGTCAATTTTAAAAAAGGGTCATCCATTGATAGGCAGCATCTTAACCTGAAACAGTTTACAGGTGGGATGTGATACAGAATACAGCAGTTACTCCTGGCTTTAGGCAGATCACCGAAATTGATAATAAAACTGAGTTTCTACTCCTATCAATCAGTAGATTTTCATGTATTTAAAATGGAAAAGAAGCTTATTTTTTTCTGGAGGCAACAGGTTAACTTGGCTCAAGAAGGCATTCTCAATATGCAAGTCATTTTGCAGCCTGATCTGATGTGTAACTTTTACCTTATAATTTGCTTCTTGAGATATATCTTAAGTCAATAGTATGTATTTTATTCTTTGTACATCTTAATTATACGTATTTACCTCAGCCTTATATTTTAAGTTCCAAGAAAAGAGAAACTATATCTATTCCTACCTAATACTTCACAGTGTGTGTGTGTGTGTGTGTGTGTGTGTGTGTGTGTGTACAAATCAATTCAGAAAGACTGGAAATATTCCTATATATTTAAAGCTCTTGTAAAAACACAATTCCCTGGGCTTTAATGCAATTTTGCCTTGCCACTGAAACTAGATTTCAGCCACCAATACTTCTTAGAAACCAACAGAAGTATATTGGAAGTGACAAGTAAGGATAAGCTGCTGCTGGAAATATAAGTTGGTACAAACTTTCAGGAAAGCAGTGTGGCATTATATATCAAGAGTCTAAAAGAGGTTCATACATTCTGACCCAGGAGTTTCATCTCCTGGGCCTAGCCTGAGGAAATAAAACATTCAGTGGATTGTTCCATTAAAAATGCATTCGAAAAAATTTTAACAACACAGTAAAATAGTAAAAATATAAATGTGCTAAGATTTAAATATCTATTTCTTCCCCCAATATGACTCAAGCCCTGTAGTACGTGTGAATGTATGTGTATGTCATACACTATATACATGTGTATACACACACATTTCACACATACTAATCTCCACTTCTCAAGTCTTCAAGATTAAGCGGGTATTAGTAAGCAGACTAAAAAACAGTAAGAATAGATAAGGTAGGAGGTAGACAAATCATATTACAGCATATAAGAGTAAATTCATATTCTGCTAGTAACATTACAGAAAGATATCTCCTACATCAAAGTTACTGCTAAATCGTAGCAGGGGAAAAAAGAAAATAGGTAACTCTTACTGAAAAAACAGCTCCTATGCTAACTGCTTTATGTTCTTTTTTTCACATATTCCTCTCTACGTTCCTATGAATTATATATTATTACTGCACTCATTTTATAGATGTAGAATCTAAGTTTCCTTGACCAAGGTCATAAAGTTAATGAGGCATGTCCAGGATTTGAACCCAAGCACTGACTCTAGAGTCATTACCCTCGACCACTAGCCAAGCACCAAAATAGCAAGGCCTTTTTATCTCCATTCTCCATTTATATCCATTTATTCTCCATTTACATCCATTTTCTTGTCTGAAAATCCTTTTTTTTTTTTTTTTTTTAAGAGAGTGCACATGAGCAGGGAAAGGGCAGAGGGTGAGGGGGAGAGAGAAACTGAGGAAGGCTCTACGCTCAGCGCACAGACCAATACCAGGCTCCATCTCACAACCCTGAGATCATGACCTGAGTCGAAATCAAGATTCAGATGCTTAACTGACTGAGCCACCCAGGTACCCCTGAAAATTCTTTTATATTCCTCCCTTCAAGACATGGAACCCAAGACCCTTCTCCCGAATGTGGGCTGGACTTAAAAGACTCCAAACAAGAGTGATGGTGCGAGACTTCAGAAACTGTCTGCTTGATTTCTTCCTTTTGGGTCACTCTCAGAGGAAGCCAACTGCCATGTCATGAGTACACTCAAGTAACTGTGGAGAGGCCCTTGAGGCAAGAAACAAAGGCATCTTGCCAACAGTCTTGTATCTGTCCGATAGAAGACAGGTCCTCCGGCCCTAATCAAGCCTTCAGAGGGCTACAGCCTCACAAAAGACCTTGAGCTAGAACCAGCAAGTAAGCTACTCTCCAATCCTTAACCATAGAAACTACAGTATAAGAAATGGTTGCTGTTTTAAGCTGCTAAATCTGGGGCAATTTGTTAATCAAAAGAAAGAAGGAAGACAGAAGGCAGGCATTTAAACTCTCAACTTGTCACATTTCAGAGCTCAGATTTTAAAAAAGGGTAAAGTTTATAAAGGACTTTAACTTTTAACTATAGTATCCTGATACTATAGTATCCAGTATAGTATCCTGACTATAAAATTCTTTATAGTCTGGGCATCAACTCTTTCATCCTCCAAGCTCTCCTTTTTGAAAATGCGTCTATAATATTATCATTATCATTAAAGTCTAATACAACAAGAAATAGATACCCTTGGCTTTTTTAATAATTTTATGGTTCCATAGTAACCAAAACGGAAAATATTCTTGAGAGATATTGTTTCCAATACCATATAAGTTGCAAATGTTTTTATTTTTAGATTACCCAGATGATTTCATTTATGTTTTTCATTTATCTCGTATAGTATGAGATTATAAAATATTATATAATATAATTATATAATATATAATATACTATGATTATAAAATATTATATAATATAATTATATAATATATAATATAATTATAAAATATAATGTATTATACGAATTATAAAATATTACAGATTGGAAAGGAGCCTAGAGACCACATCACCTAGAGTTTTTCAAAAAATAAAAACCTGAATATCATGATCTCTCTTCCTGGCTACCATAAATTAGATATATTACATTTTAAAAACCAAATATATAATTGTGTGCTCTATTAGATGCTAATAAAAACAAAAGACACAGTCTTTAAAGTTTTTTAAAAATTGGGCTGGAATCTAAGGAAGTAGACATTCCATGCGTTAATGTTATCTTCCTACAATTCAGGAGAAGGATGCCAATTTCCTATTTTAGTAATAATAGCTCTCTCTACCAATGGGCGAGTTATTTGAGAATCACCAATTTAGTCCAGTGCCCTCACATTATACACATGAGGAAACCGAGGCCCCAAGAAATTAAATAATTTGATCAGTCATACAGTATCTTAAGATTTCAAGGTAAAAAAATTCTACAAAATAAACTTCTATAAAACTTAGAAATTATAAAACAGATGAAAAGTTAAATCCATTTTACTACTACTGTATTTATAAACTATAAGTTGCAAAATGATTGCTTTTTTTATGTCAAAAGCTAAAGCAATGGTTAATGTCTTTCTGACAAATTAAGAAAAAAAAATGAAAAAAAAATTTGAGCAGTGAATGGTGGGAGAACAATAAAAGAAGGCCAAATGGTCTAAACTTTTCTGATACAACTGAACTAATAACAAAATTCAGAACTGGGTTGTGATGTGTTGGACATGCTTAGGAGAAAAAAGTCAAGAAAACTAAGCTATAAGAAAAATAGACCTAAGAAAGAAAGAAAGGAAGAGGGGAAGAGAGGAAAGGAAGGAAGGAAGGAAGGAAGGATGGAAGGAAGGAAGGAAGGAAGGAAGGAAGGAAGGAAGGAAGGAAGGA
>NW_022630995.1:70016443-70101488 GCF_010015895.1 Lontra canadensis | reverse complement strand
TGTGTGTGTGTGTGTGTGTGTGTGTGTGTGTGTGTGTGTGTGTATGTATGTATTTTAATTGTGGTACATTGTTCATTAGTTTACCATTTTAACCATTTTAAGTGTATAATTCAGTAGCATTAAGTGCATTCACATTGGGAGCAACCGTCACCACTACCCCTCTCCAGAACCTTCTGGTCATCCCTAACTGAAACTGTACCTAATAATTCCCAGGCACCTGGGTGGCTCAGTCAGTTAAGCATCTGTCTTCAGCTCAGGTCATGATCTCAGAGTCCTGGGATCAAGCCCCGTGTCAGTCTCCCTGCTCAGTAGGGGAGCCTAATTCTCCCTCTCCCTCCGCCCCTTCCCCCAACCCCACTCACGCTCCCATGCTCTCTCTAATAAATGAATAAAACCTAAAAAACAAAAAAATAATAATTCCCTACCCCCCCTCCACCTCCCCTCAGCCTCTGGTAATCACCATTCCACCTCTGTCTGTATGAATCTGAACACTCTAGATACCTCACATAAGTGAAATCATACAATATATGTCCTGTGTCTTGCCCATTTTATTCAGCATAATTTTTTCAGGGTTCATCCTTGCTGCAGCATATATCCCCAAAAGGTTTCAAGTTTGAAAAAAACGAAAGTATTGTTAAATGGTTAATGGTCAATAACTGAGATATCCATTCTGAATTAATTTTATAATATAAGTCATTTGCATTCATATACCATTAGTGCTAATTATGGTGATTTGAAAAGCTTGTGTATAATGTGTATGGTGCATTTATGCTTATTTCATAAAGTTTGAGGCATTGCCTTACAATTTTAAAGGGTTATAGAAATGGCTATATTATCACCAGTTTAATCCTTACAGAGTGCATCCATACAGTAGCTCATACTGTACTTTCTCAGGAAGGTAGTAGTCAATGTAATACTACTTAACGGGAAAAGTGGTCTATTATGCAATACTGGTTTCAAGGTGAGCATAATAATTATTCAAACCACATCATCTTCTGCCTGACTTTTCTAGGTCAGTGGCAATGATTTTTCTCTAGTTTTACTTTAATACAATAAAAAAATCTGAGTCCATCAAATTAAAACAGTGAAAATTTCAGCAATCACACTACTGGATATTTACCCAAAGAATCCAAGAACACTAAATCAAAGGGATACATATACACCTATGTTTATAGCAGCATTATTTACAAGAGCCAAGATATGGAAACAGCCCACATGTCCACTGATTGACGAAAACACGCATGCACACACACAAACACACACAGTAGAATGCTATTTAGCCATAAAAAAGAATGAAATCTTGCCATTTGCAATGACGCAGATGGAGCTTGAGAGGAAAACACTATATGAAATAAGTCAGAGAAAACAAATACCATATAATTTGACTCATAGGTGGAATTTAAAAAACAAGCAAGGGGGGATGATGAGAGAGAGAGCGAGATCAAGAAACAGACTCTTAACTATAGAGAATAAACTGATGGCTACCAGAGGGAGGTGGATAGGGGTGGATTAAATGGCTGATGTGAATTAAGGAGGGCACTTGTGATGAGTGTTGGGGGATGTATGGAAGTGTGGAATCGTTATATTGGACACCTGAAACTAATACAGCTCTAACTGGAATTAATTAACTGGAATTAAAAATTTAAAAATTTTAAAAATTTAAGAAATTCTCTTTTTTTAAAGATTTTATTTATTTATTTGACAGAGAGATCACAAGTAGGCAGAGAGGCAGGCAGAGAGAGAGGGGGAAGCAGGCTCCCTGCCGAGCAGAAAGCCCAATGTGGGGCTCAGTCCCAGGACCCTGAGATCATGACCTGAGCCGAAGGCAGAGGCTTAACCCATTGAGCCACCCAGGCGCCTCTAAAAAAAATTATTTTAATAGCAAAAATCACATCTTGTTTTTGTGTAGCCCTCTATTATGCTTTCCCTTCACTTTATAGTTCTCTAGTCCTGATCAAGTAAAATCCTGTCCAATTCCCAATAGGTTGGGACCAAGATAGAGGTCACTGAATTTAAACGAGCCTCTGATCAAGGCTGAGAACATTTTAATATCATAGTTTTCTGGTCCAGAGGAACTGGTGATGGTTATGACAAGGAAAAATAAACACTAAACATACGGCATAGACTAAGGCTGGTCGACTGTTTAGACGAGACAGCCTCCCAAAGCATACAGATAGGCTGAACACAGCATTACAGACAGAGAAGACTATATCCTACCCTTTGAAAAAAGCCAGCGGTCCTTCCTTGGTGAACATTGTCATGGCACAGTTGGGCACACTCGTGTACTGGCCTGGTGGAGAATTAACGAATCGGGTTTTTACCACATCCACTGGCGAGGACAGGACCGTTGTGCAAAATCCAGCGATGAGGGCTGACACGAAGTGGCAGGGTAAGTCGTCTAAAAGAGATCAATGAAACAAATCAGCAGCAGACTTTTGGAAAAAGCTTCTAGTTTTTAGTTATCTATCAGATCCTCGGAAACCTGATGATATCAGAAGACCAATGTGGATGTCTCATCAATAAATAAAATATCCCAGGAAGCTTTCACTTACCTTTACCAAAAAAGATGACAAAGAGTACGTGGCACAGGGGATTGTTAGTGTTTTAGGAAAATATCCTGTGAGTCTGCTCTGTGCCCTTAGGATATCGCATAATGCCCGAGACATAGGCATCTAATACTTTTTTTGTTGAATTAAAGTCATTGTCCAGGGAGAATTTCAATGTCTCTAGAACCTGTTAGACTGTCTTAGGAACCTATCCAATGGTACTACTTTTGGATGAAAACACTGATGGGCTCCTTACCTAGCCAGCTCATCTGGATAGAGTATGGGATGTTATGCTATATAAAGAATAAGATGCTAACCAAAGTCCCATATACTAGTATTACCTGAGTATAATGCTGATGTAAGAATACTGTTACACTTTCTTTTTGTTGCAGAAAAAAAAAATTGGTTGCAGCAAACTTCTAAAAGTTGGTGTTTTGGGGTTTTGGTTTGTTTTTTCTTTTGTTCTATTCTGTTTGCTTAAAAGTTCTATCTAGTGTTCAAAATTACTTAGTTTTTTCAACCGTTGCGATGAAGGGATTCAGTACGACATCCCTGGAGCATCTGCAGGATGAAACTGTAAATGTGTAGACCCAAAGGTTACGTATCTAAGAGGAAGTTACCTGCCAGGAGTTTGTTTTTCACAAGGCTTTCCTTCATTAGGTCATATGTAACCAGCTCTGTACAATTGATGATGACATTTCTTGTCAGATTGGGAGTAGTTCCTAGAAAAAAGAAAATGTGTAATAGCTTCATTATACTATAAGATGCTAACAGGATATATGTGTTCTTTTTAATTTAATTTAATTTATTTATTTCAGAGAGAGCTAGAGTGAAAGTGCGCAAGTTGGGGGAAGGGGAAGAGGAAGAGGGAGAGGGACAAGCAGACTCCTCGCTGAGGAGGGAGCCCAATGACAGGACTCTATTCCAATCATGACCTGAGCCGAAGGCAGATGCTTAACAGACTGGGCCACCAAGGCACCCCCTAAGATATATGTGTTTTAATAATGATCAGATTCACCTTGAAGTCAATTACCTTTCCAAAGGCCTATCAGGCCTTCTGTTGTCGCTATGACTCTGTAAGCATTGTAAGTCCCGGTGTATCGAGGTTTGAGACCGTGCAGATGGCTCTGTGCTTGAAGTCTGACCTTCACGACCTCTGTGGGTTGCCCGATGAATACTGCCACCCCTCCAGTCGTCAGACCAGCTGAGATCTTGCTTCCTAAACTAGGTGTTGCTATCCGGAGAGAAAAGATACTTATTAAGCAAAAAAGAAATGGAAAAAAAAAAAAAAAGACCCAGAGGGCAACTCTATGTCTTTTTTAATTTTAGTGGTTACTATTACTGTATCTCTATATCTTTTCTATTTCCTTAATGCTTGTACATGCTGTGATCATGTACTGAGTATGGGCTAAATCACTTTAGGTCTAGAAACTTAGAAGTTGACTAGAATTAAAAAATAAATAAAGACTTTCAAGGACAAAGAAAATGCAATGCCTATTTAAACCGTGCTTAGTTCTCTTCTATATTTAGCTCTCTTTTCCAGTATTTTCCAACTGGGAGCAGGTACCAGTCACCAATGATGCTTAGCCTTCCTCTTGTCAATGGTAATGTTAATTATAGGGCTTCAGGGTCTTAGGAAAATCCCAAGTGGACAAACGGCCCCCATATGGGATGTCGGTGGTATTAGGCTACAACAGATTACAAAGGAAACAAAAATAAAAAGAAAGAAGTGAAGAAAGTGATTTTTGACCTGAAAATTTGAAAAATTAGCTTAGGTTACTCAAGACAGATATTATTTAATAAACTATAAGTAGTCTTGGATCCATTAAAGTATGGCTCAAGAACCTGTACTCATCAAGGACTTTCTCAGTCTGTTTGTTTCCTAATCTGTAAAATAGAGATAATATCTATCTCATACCAGTTATCGTGTGAGTTAAAATAATATCAGTATAGCATATAACATACTGTCCTGCATATAGAAAGTACATAAGTTTTTTCATAACCATATGATTGTACTCTTTTCTCCTCACGCTTGTCCAATAGCTGAGCGTACAATAGATAACCATCTTTTAATGGGCAAGATCTGACAATTACAATCCCCTTCACTTGGGGCCACATTCATAATCTTATCTTGTGACACTCATCCTGTCCACCAGTCCCCTTCTCTTTTCCCTGTCAAGCCCTTTGAAATAGAGGCTATATTTTCTGTCTTTACTTCTCATGGCCCTTCTTATAGTTCCTCCTCAGTCCTCTATGATCCAGCTTCCATCTCTGCTACTCCCCTTCCGATGTTTTGGCAAAGGAAATCCATGGGTTCCTGTTGTTAGTCACATCCATCACGTTTCAGTCCTTTCCATGCTAGATCTCTCTGCTCTGTTTGACCCTACTGATGGTTCCACCTGTAACTATCTGGAGTCTAGCCCAGACATTTCTCCTAAGCTCATGTGTTGACTGGATGTTACTTGTTTACACTTCTTCAAGTGTCAACCTTCCCTAAGGTTTACCTTCCCCCAAGACAGCTTCCATGTTCCTGCCCTCCATGAATGGAACGTTTCGCCAGGACCTCAGAGGCCATCTCCATCGCAGGCTTTCCCTCATCCTTACTGCCAGCTGCCTACCAAGTTCAGTCAGCTACACTTCCTGAATCTTTCTGATCTCTCTTCTCCTTCCCTATTGCCATTGTTGTAGCCTATCCCAGTTGTTTCTTACTTTCTAACTTACCCCCTTCTGGCCCTTTTTCTATAAATCATCTAGATATTGCTGCCAAAGTGATCTTTCAAAAATATAAATGGTTTGTGACACTTTCCTGCTTAACATTTTTCAATGATTTCCCATCACTATAAGGACAAAATCTAAACTTCCTAGCAAGGTCTGCAAGGTTCCTTGTGATCTGGCTCCTTCCTGCCTGGGCTTCGCCTCTCCCTCCTTGCCAACAAGTCCTCCCTCTCTGCCCTGTGTGCTCTTGCCACTCCTGTCTGACCCTCTGTACATGACCTTCACTCTCTTGGAAGGTCTTTTCTCACCACTTTACCTTATTAGGCTTATCAGTCCTTCAAGATTCAATTCAGACATCAGTTCTTCAGGAAAATCTGGCCCGAGCATGCCCCAAGTCTCGGTAAAATATTCCTCTTCCATGTGCCCAACATCCTGCCGTTACTTCTAAATGCTCTAAAGAGGATGTGTCATAGTACATAGCCATCTACCGACCTACTCAAAGCTCACAGGTCTTGCCAAGACAGAAATCTATAATCCATGCATCGAAAATGGTTTGGGGCACATGGCACTTCAATAAAGCTAACGAAATGCATGGAATTGGCATAACAGAGAATCCTGCCAAGATAGGTCCTATTAATTTAGTATCTGAAGTTCTCACCAATTGGGCTGGACAATTAACTGTGAAGGAAACTACCAGAATGGGCAGCTTTACGTCTTTTGTGATTCCTCTCTTGTTACATGTACAAATAGGACAATGCAGTATTGATATCAAAGCATCTAGACTTTACTTTGAAACTGTATAAAATAAACTCATTCTATGTTTATATGACTAATATTTATAACTTGTCCCATAAAGTTATGTAATCCTAAGGTGACTTTTTTTTTTTTTTTTTTTTTTTTTTTAAAAAAAACAAACTGCCACCACCAGTGCCTCATTTGGATGTGTCTGGAGTCTTGGAAGCTTGACTACACTACATACTCCTACCAATGGACCTTGAGAGCTTGTTTGGAGGTTTCTAGCAGGGGAATGCAGCTACTCCCTTGACTCAAGAATGGTCTTCCTGTATCGGGGAAGGTCATCCTCTTTGATCAAGGGTGCAGCTTTGGGGGAGACACACACAGAGCAGTGAGGGAGGAAAGTGACACCCATCTAGCCAGCCGGATCAATGCGGTGACAGACGTCGCAGCCCGATCGCCCTCGCATCCATCCTAAAGTTACTTAAAGCAGAAATGGTGAACTTTGCCCACGTAGTCACTTAACATATTCATTTTATCATCAGTCCATCTTCTCTCTGGATTGTCTGCTCCATAAGAAAGTGACTCTGATACATGCTAGCTGGGTGATCTAGATGTTACTTAACTTTTCTGATCCTCAGTTTCCCTACCTGACTGTGGGGATAACACTTTGTATCTCACAACTCTGTTGGATTAAATGATGCCCAGAATCACATGGAGGGGGCAGGACAGTGAAGTGGTTGAGAGACAGGTTAGCCGCCAGACTCCCTGGGTTTGAACTGGTGCTCTGCCCCTTTCCAACTATGTGACCTTGGGTAAGTTCTAAAACTTCTCTGTGCCTCAGTTTCCCCTCTTATTAAAGGATACAAATAATAGTATATTTCCAGCAGTGATGTATCTGAGGCACTTAGAATAGAGTCCAGCTCATAGTGTGGCCTCAAATAAATGCTGATTGAACTGACAGGAATTCTTGAAGAACAATGAGGAACCCCTTTCCCTGTCCTCTCAGCTCTCCTCATGAGGTCTGGTTTTCTGCCCTTCAAACCAAGGTTTTCAAATCTGTGCCTGCCAAAAATTTCCAGGAAGCTTGTGAAAACATCCATCCCCTGGTCCCAACCTGAGCAGTTCAGATTCAGGGAACAGGGAACAGGGCAGTCCTCAGCACTTGGATTTTCAACACTTGGATTTTCAGATGTTCTTGTGAGACTTCACCGTTTGGGGAACCTAAGAGTTACCCCTTACTCTACAGCCCATCCGTCTTCTCCAGATGGATATCCAAATTATGCCCCAAACTTCCATGACTGATCAGGTGATTTTTATAAGTATAAATCTGCATCTGAAGAATTGATTTTGCACATTTCCTTCTTTCTACAAACAGTGAGTATCAAGCTACTATTGGATGTCTGCTTGCCAGTTTGTTATGAAGACCACTACCCCACATGTAACATTTGCTTGAACAGAGCTGGGCCCAGGGCATGTCTCCGGCTGTGTGCCCCGCCCAGGGATGCTCATTGCTTACTTTCTTTTCCTGTGCTGAAGAACTCCTGGACGGTGTCGTAGAGGCCGATCCGAAGAGAGGCAAAGCTTATTTGTCTCTGGAGACCAGCAGGCAGCCCACTATAGAGTTTCACTGGCCCTTCTGTTTTTGCCAGAGTGGTGATTGTTCCCAGGACACCTTTATACCTGATGGCTCTGGAGGTCTGGCATTCACCTTGGATCTGGAAATGAGAAAGGTACAGGTCAGAGGGAAGTGAAAATTGAGTAAGGAGGTCCTAACTGGTGAGGAAAAAACAAAGACTGGCAACAGACTGTCCTCTGTGGAGAAACCTGCAGCCAAGATTTTTCCCACTGTTTTCCTGCTCCCAGTTCCCTTTCCCTTCTCAGTAACATCTCCTCTAGATATCTCTATATCTCTCTAGGTGCATATATGGAGAGAGGTTAGCTACAATGCCCATTTTGAACATTCCCACCCTCCCTGTACAAATCCTCCAGAACCCCTAAGCAGCCGATGGGAAGATTTCCCCACCAAAGTAAGGAAGGCAAAGAACTTGACTTGACATGGAGACTTGGGAGAGGCTGATAGTCTTAGCTCTTAGAACACATAGTGCACCCTAACTCTGGGGGCTCTGGCAGTGGTCATGGTCAACAGATTTTTCTGGGGCTACTTGTGGTTCTTCAGTTAATCTCAGGTAAGTTCCAGTTCCCCACCCTAACGCATCCAGTTCCGTGACAAGCCCACACTTTTAAGGCGGCCACCAGCCCCACCTGCGGAGTGGTTAAACCAAAGCCATTCCCAAAAGGGCACACAGAATAGGTGTCCCCCCTCTGCCCTGAGACACCTCCCCAGCCTCATCTCACTTGCTACCTGGAGCCGGACTTTGGCGGTGTCCAGCGGGAAGGTGATGGCATCCGCCACACAGGCCGCCACGCCAGCGGAGAAGATCTTGACCGTCATCGTCGGGGGCACGTCCAAGGCTGTGGGGCCCACCATCTTCACTCAAAGAGCGGAGCGACGAGCGGGCGCAAGGACGATGGACTCGGGCCCCCACAAGGTGGAATTTCCCGGACAGCAAACCGGCTTCTGACTTGACTTCGGGGGAGGGGGTGCGCGGGCAGCGGCTACGCTGGAGCTGAGCCGGGCCGCGCTTCCCGCCTTCGCGCGGTAGTGCCAGGAGGACCCAGGACGCTCAGGCTGGCTGCGCCCGTGCGCCCTGCCCGCGCCGGGTGACTTATATAGCTGGCCGCTCCCGGGCTGCGGCTCGCCGGGTCTCCGCGGACCCGGGCCTGGGAGCTGTCCGGGGCGTGTCCTGGGGCGCCTGGTCCCTCCCACGCGCATCCTCGCCGCGCGCCTGGGGAGCCGCTCCCAGCGCGAGAGCCTTCGCGGCGCACCTGACCGTCTGCGCCCGGCCTGTCCGAGGGAGGGCGCACCGCAGCAGCCGCCCTCCGCCACCCCGAACCTGGCTGCGTGCCCTTGGCTGGGGCAGCCTGACAAGCGCGGTCTCTAGGGGATCCTGGTAAAAGGTCCTGCTGAGCTGGAGCTCTCCCAAGCGAGAATGGGGCGCCCCTTTTATTCCTCGGACTCCCCTGGAACCTTGCAGGCATCTTCTCAGCTTCCTTTTCTCTCCTATTAACTTTCTGCTTAACTTTCTGCTTTCCAACCACCAAATCCAGACCCGGAAAATTCCCAGGCAGAAACCAAGAACACTCAGAACTTTTAAAAGACATAAAGTGTTTCGTTTGAACACTTTTTTGTGAGAGGAAGTCGAATGAGATCATTGACATACTAGAAAGCAAATAGTAAATTGCTAAAGTGCTCTAAAATGTGAGCTATAACTTGCTCCTTATCTTTTTTTTTCTTTTTTTTCCCTTCCCTTCCTTTCCTTCCCTTCTCTTCCCTTCCCTTCCCTTCTCTTCTTTTCCCTATTCTTCCCTTCCCTTCCCCTCCCTTTTCTTAGGAGAGTGCCTTGGAAAAGACATTGGCAGGTTCCTTCGCAGCAGATGTAGCTCTGAGGCTTCCCTTCAGTGGGAAGTCATCTTTACTCCCACTTTTTTGCTTCCTTCTGAGTAAAATGTGTATCCAGAGACATCCCCAGGTGTGGAATCTACTACTAACTTACCTATATTGATAAATTAAATATTGCAAAGTGTGTTTGTTGTGGAAGGAGGAGCTTTTCCTACTTCTGTCCTTGTGCAAAGATTTATTGTGAGCATTCATTTATTCTTTTGGTTGAAGAGCAGGGAAAATGAGACTCAACCCCCTTAGAGAATAATTTCCAAATACTCTGTGAGAACAGGTTGTAGGTACTGTGCAGCTGTTCAAGAAGCCATTTCTAGGGGGTGCTGGTGGTATGTCGAGGAAGTAAACTGTGAAGGTAGGATGGGCTCTGGAGAAACAGAGAGGAGAAGACAACAGTGGGTTTTCTCCTCTGCAAACACCTGTTGAAATAAAGAGCAATTGAGGCAAGGAAGTGGTATGTATGAAGGCAGAGATTTGGGGAAAGCAGGGTGAATATATGGGAATGTGATCTGTTGGCCTGCCTGAGACACTGGATGATGGGGAAGGAGAGAGGATAAGAAGTTGGTAAAAGATGAGACCGTAGAAGTCCAATGAGGCCAGCTTGAGGGTTGACCTTGAGCATCTGCTCCAAATATGAATTCATGTTATCATCACCTTATGCATGGACGGTACTTTACAGACCGTAAAGTGTTCTCACATAAATGTCATATTTAATACGGTAGACAGTACATCTTTATGAATGATTCGGTATAGAGTTAAAAATTTTTCAGAGATGACTCTAAGTTTAAGAACATGGGTAGTAGCTTCAGGGATGGTGACAGCTGATTGTCATGAGAGGGTAAGAAGAGGTGACTTTAGGGGCAAGAAGTTGAGATCAGCCTTTAGAGTCTTGGAATTCTTGGAAGAGAAGGGTATTTATTATAGGTAAGTAGTTACCATAGTAAACGTCATATAACATGATAAAGGAGCAAGAAATCAGGGCTGGGAGGCATTTGGGAGTAAGTAAGATGGATGTGATGAAAGAGGGTACACTTTAAACAGGACTGAGAACGTCAGGTCTAGGTCATGGGTCAAAATGTAGGGATAATAGGGATACCCAGAGTTCTGGTCTGGGAAGAATGGCCTTCAAAGGTAAAATTATAGTGTATTGAGTCATGGAACCATGGTATTTGAGAAAACAATTTAAGGAAGGGTGGGGTCTTGACTAGGATGAAGTTCAGAAATGTCAAAGGAGGACAAAAATGAAGAAAAGCCTGTAGGCTTTGGCTCTAAGGCTATTGGTCATCTTAGGGAGTGCACAGGAGTGGAGTCATTAGGTTGAGTCTGATGGCTAAGCAGAGATTGCAAATGTTTGATATGGTGAGACTAGATGTAAAAGGAGTGAGGGCATTTTTCCCAGATAATTCTAGTGAACAACTGCTATCAACTGGTTAGTGCCCAACCCACAACCCAACCTTAACCTAAATTGTTCACGATGTTCCATCTGTAGTAGTTTTAAAGCATAATCACCAATTTCTCCCACTAAAGGGTGAGGGTCCATGACTCTTCTCCCTTGTATCTGGGCAGGCTTGTGAATGCTTGGACCAACAGAATGAGACGGAACTGATTCTCTGTGGTTCTGAGGCTGGATCATAAAAGCCCTTTCAGCTTCTTAGTCCCTTGGAACACTTGGAGCCCTGGGCCACCATGTAAGAAATACAGCTTCTCTGAGTCTCTCACACACTGGAGAGGCCCCATGGAGGCCCTTCCAGCCTTCCCCACCAAGGTACCAGACATAAGAATGCAGCTCTCTTGGATTCTGCAGATAAACCCACCCAACTGCTAGATATCACCGAGTCATCTCTGTCCATGCCAGTAGGACAGAAGAATCATCCACTTGAGCACGACTCAAATTTTTGACTCATGAAATTATATCTGAGATATAATGGAATGGTGGGTGTTTGAAGAGGGAACACAACCTTTACTTTTTTGAGAAGTAAAATGGAGGGGGGCATGCACTGTCTCTTTGCTCTTTCCTCCAACACTACCTACTTACCTTCCTGATGAAGGGTTGGAGGCAGTGGACTGGTATAGAATTTTTAGATTTGGACTACAAATTTTGGATTTATACTATACACTGCATTTTTGAAGGAGAAACAGGGTAAACGGAAAGTTGTTTTGCTCCATGAGGCAGATGTTTCCATGTTTCCAAGGCAGGATATGATAAACCAGACCAGGGGGTGAAATGAAAGTCATTAGAAGGGAAGAAAATATGAGGAAAAGATCCATTAGAAATAGGAAAGGTGAGAACCAGTAAGAGCAGGTGGAAAGAGGGGACCTGTGGTGGGATAAGGAAACTGACTTATTTGAGACCATAGGAAGAAGGACAGCCTGAGCCTCTGAGATATTAATAGACATGGTCAGAGAACTCCGCAGAAGACGGTGTCAGTTTAGTTCAATGATGACCGAGCACCTGAGATGTGCCAGACACGATGCCAATACTGAGGGTCAAAGAAGCAGCAGAATTCAAAGGCCTCATATGAGGAGACCCTCAAGGGAGGGTTGCAGGAGTTCAAGAGGAAAATGGTTCTGGATTCCAAGGAGCAGGCTACCTCGCCCTTTCTGAGAGGCTCGGGGAAGTAGGAGAAAGTTTGCTTCAGGTTGGAGAGAAGAGTAGGGTAGAGGGTGGTGTCCCCAAAGGATCAGACTGCTTTTCTGGCCCAAAGAAGACGTGAAGGATAGGTCAGTGTGAACAAGGGTAACAGCCCTTTTATGAAGTAGCTAAGGAGTGGCAGCAGGTTCCTCATGTACTAAACACCTGTTTCCTCTTTGAAAATGTAGAGCGACATTTACAATTGAACTCGTGCAAACTGTGGTCAGGAATCACTGAACAAAATGTCTCCATATTAAATAAAACAGGGTAATGCTGTGCATTTGAATAATGTTCTACAAGTTCCCATAATTCTCTCATTCACCACCAGTAGGAAATACCGTGTTGTAGTTGTATAGATAACTGTGCAAATGATGGAAGGGACAATTTATAAAAGAAGAAATACAAATTATACAAATAGAAGGGATATATTTTACATTGTTAATAAAGTAATGTACCTTCTTTACCTAATAAATTAATACCTTGTCTCTACCAAAATTATAATTATAATAACATTTATATATACCTTTTCATATCATAAAGTTAATTTATAAATATACATAAATGACTTTTAATTACAAATTGTGAATGTGAAAAATATGATTATAATAGCAGTACTGTATTAATGATGACATTATAAATTGCGTAATTCTTTTGGAAAACAGTTTAGCAGTATCCACTGAGCAAAGATAACATCCATATCCTTTGATCTAGTAATTCTACTTCTGGATATTGGCCCTAAAATGGTTAGCCAAAATGTGAAAAAAAAGTCTTATATAGGTTGATGCCCATTACAGCTTAATATTTATAATAGCAAATTACTGGGAGCACCTGTGTCAGTTGGGATCCAGATGTGTCTATCTGGGTTTGTCTGAAGAATTGTGCATAATAGTGATCCATTGGTGTCTACGTGTGTATGCATTAATATGTAAATGAGGGAGATTGCCCTTAGGAATTGGACGGGGAGAGGACCCCAGTGGGTTTTCTTGGTCCAGCCCAGCCCAAAGACAGAGACCATCAAGCTGCGTGTTAAGGAAGAAAACACTCTATTGTCATTCCAAGGTGGCACAGCTCAGTAAATAAGAGAAAGAGGCCCACACTCCAGTTCTATCCAAGATGCTCACTAGCTGAGCGAGTGGGGACAAAGTACTTCTCTGAACTCCAATTCTTCGCTTTCACGACGAGTCTTCCTGCATCATTAGGTTATTCTTATTAATGGATCACTCTGTGTTTGGTACCAGGTGTACATAATTGTCTTCAGCCTCTGAAAGATGTACCCACTTCATTCACTTACCCAATTTGTACGGAGCCTCTAAGTGTTAGACGCTGTTCTAAGCACTTTACAAGATTTAACCCACATAAGTTCTTGCGTGATAGCCCTTTGGAAAAAGTACTGTGTTATCCCACCTCACGGGCGAGGAAACTCAGAGGCGCAGAGCGGTAAGAAGCTTCTCAATCGTGTAACAACTCAATGGTGCACTTAGGGCTTGTCTGACCCTCAAACCTTCTGTCACTATGTGATACCCAAACCACCTTCCCAACATATTTATGACCCTATATTTTCCTATGCTTTGAGGGTGTAGATTGGCTAGGTATACTCATATATTTTCTTAATAGGTCATAGAAAAAGTTTCCAAAAAGTCACATGAAATATATACCCTTTACTTGGTTTCTATACATTACGAGGGGATTTACAAAGGAAAGAATAAACTTTGCAACACTTCTAATTAAAAAAAAAATCACTTTCTTTTTTAAAATATTTTATTTATTTGAGAGAGAGAGAGGGAGAGTAGGAGAGAGAGCAGGAGAGGGAGGAGTGCCAGAGGGAGAGGGAGAAGCAGACTCCCTCTCAGCAGGGAGCCCGAAATGGCTCAATCTGGAATCACTACCTGAGCCGAAGGCAGATGCTTAACCAACTGAGCCCACCAGGCGCCCCTAAAATCACCTTTTTCCATTTTATCTTCAGGAGAAGCTGGTGGAAGACGTATGGAAGGTGATATATGAGATTTAGAAAAATGTGATTTATAGGGATTGAGGCCCAGTGGAGGGACCAGAGAATGAAGAGGAAGAGGTAGGTGACTTTGAGAACAGGACATTCCTGTCTTCAGACACTGGAAGGCAGATGCAGTGGGATGGTGAGATTTGTTCTGTACACAATTAAGGAAAGGCATTAATTCTGAGGCATGGAAAGTACAGGTGAACAGATTTCAGGTAAGTGTAAAAAATACAAGTCGATGTGATCAGAGATAGAAGGTGCTGCTACTTTAGGTAAGAGTTCTCATCACTCGAGGCATTGGGTTTTAAGTAGTTTGGTGTAATATCATTTAGGAGAAACAAACTTATTGTCCTGATTGTCAGAAGGACCTGGATTTGAATGTGCCATTTGCTATCGATGTGACCTCAGGTCACTTATTTAATCTCTTTACATGTGTTTTCCTGTGTGTAAAACGGGGATGGTCATCATAATTACACTTACAGTGGTATTGTGAGGATATAATTAATACTAGTAAGATTTTGGCACAATAACTATGAGTGGCACCTAGAAAAGGTATAATATATGTTCACTACTGCTACATTTTATTAGTAGAGTTTGCATGACAATTTTGCAGGCTGTCCTAGGGGAACAAGGCATTGAACTAAAAGATTTTACTGAAAGATGTGAAAGGTCCCTTCACACTCTGAGATCTTGAGTTCCAGATTCCATGACCTACCCTTGATGCAGCTATTATTCCAAAGGAGAAGCAGGACTGGAACCCAGGTCTCTTGACTGAGGACAGCCAGGAGCGGCATGAAGGTGAAATGAATGGGGCCATTGTAGCTGAGAGTCAGGCTTGAAGTTCCCAGGGTGTCAAGATTACCGGGCTAGAAGTCACAGCCCAGTTTCAGGACCCTCTTCCTCCCCCATCCCTCCTCCCAATCTCCCAGACAAATGGAAATGTCAGCGCAGGGCATTCTGCCTGGCAGAGAGGACTCTGCGAAAGGTCAGGGATTGCAGCCCTAGTGTGAATGTGACCGGGACACTGGGGGAAGGAGCAAAGACTAACTGAGGTTAGTTTGGAAGTGTTCTTTGTGAGGTCTGCGGGTGTTGCTTGGGTTTGTCTGTTTCCAACACCACACGGAAGGCAGAGACATGCCAAGAGGTCCTCTTGGCCAGTGAATCGCCCCATTGCCATTCCTGTTGGCAAGATGTCTGGGAAAGATGCAGCCCTGACGCTAATGAAAAGACGGGTTTTATTTCATGCAGGGCGTGGCGGAGCAGGGCCAAGTAAAGAAATGACCATCTTGAACTTTCGCTTTGAATTTTCACTTTGTTGTTTGAGTCTGGTGTGTCGTGAAATGCCAGGGGGTAGAGGATGGAGATCACCCACACCTGAGGGTCTGGAGGGAAGAAGACGAGGGAGAGCATCTGGAGTGGGGATCATGTGCAAACATGTTTGTGCGCTCACAATTCCGTAAACGTTCTCTCTTCTACACGTTCCTTGTGGGGCGAAAATGATCACTTGGGAACACGCAGGTGACTGGTTTTAAAATGTCTGAATTTCACAGATAAGAAAATATAGCTTCCTCTGCATTATTTCCCTCTGATCTGTAGAACAACCTCTTGAAAATTCTCCTGGTTTCTTTGCTGAACTAAGTTCTGTAACAAAAATAAACTATCTTGGAGTTTCGTTTTCTTAGAAGCTCTCCTTTAGGACTCCGCTCTGTTCCACATTTCTGGGCCTGTCCCTTTTGAGGTGTGCCCTCTTTGCTCAGATCCTTTGCTAAACTCTCTTGTTGAGTAGTTCTTGGAAGGGGTGAAGGGGGTTGGCATTTGGGGTATCTATTCATTGGGCAGAGCTGTTCCACCATTCTAGCTGTTCTACCTTTCTTGTTTATGCAATGAATGTGATTCCTCCACGTGCATTTATTGAGCACCCTCTGCATGCACTGTGCTAAGGTAGGAGCAGACAGACACATTAATACGTGATTACTATATACTATGCTAAGTGCAGTGTTAGAGATGTACCCAGGTGATTGGAGAGCAGAGAAGAAGGGGATCTAACCCAGATCGCGGCCATTTGGGAGGCCTCCTGAGGAAGGCACGGATGGGATCCAAGTCTTGAAGAGTGAGTAGGAATTATCCAGGCAAGAGATACAGACAGCAAGGTCATGCCAAGCAGATGAGACAGCACAGCCAAGACTTGGAGCCAAGGAACAGCTTAGTAAGTCTGGAGAAATAAAAGCCTCTTGGAGTTTCTGGACCATAAAAGCAAAGTGGGGTAAAGCAGGAGACGAGACTTGAGCCTAAGGAGGCAGGGCAAATTGGGGAGGCCTTGATCCTATCATCTTCTAATAAATGAGGAGGTTTTAAACATGGAATGGATAAAGTTAGTTTTTTTTTTTTTTAAGATTTTATTTATTTATTTGATAGAGAGATCACAAGCAGGCAGAGAGGCAGGCAGAGAGAGAGGAGGAAGCAGGCTCCCTGCTGAGCAGAGAGCCGATGTGGGGCTCGATCCCAGGACTCCGAGATCATGACCTGAGCCGAAGGCAGCGGCTTAACCCACTGAGCCACCCAGGCGCCCCGATAAAGTTAGTTTTATGTTTGAGATAGACTTACGTGGCTTTGGGGTAGAAGTCTTGAGGACTATGAGTGAGAATCTGTCCTGTGCCTCTCCCCACCCTTCTGGTACTTTGCTGCCTGTTTGGAGGTGGAAGAACCATCCTGATCTCTGCCTTCACCTTTACATGGTGTCCTTGCATGTGTGTGTCTGTGTCCAGATTTTCCTTTTTATAAGGACACCAGTCCTACTGGATTAGGGCCCCCCTAATAACGTCACTTATTTTCTCATCTAATGAAGATTGTATATATTTAAGGTGTGCAACATGATGGGGGCACCTGGGTGGCTCAGTATGTTAAGCATCTGCCTTTGGCTCAGGTCATGATCTTGGGGTACTGGGATTGAGCCCTGCATTGCATCGGGCTCCTGGCTCAGCGGGGAGTCTGCTTTGCCCTCTCCTTCTGCCCCCCACCCCCGCTTGTGCTCTCCCTCGCTTTCTTTCTCTCTCTCTCATGCATGTGCATTCTTTCTTTAATAAATAAATAAACTTTTTAATGTGTATAACATGGTAATTGATATATAAACATACCTCAGAGATATTTCAGGTTGGGTCCCAGACCACTGCAGTAAAGCAAATGTCACAATAAAGCTAGTCAAATTTGGGGTGCCTGGGTGGCTTAGAGGTTTAAGCCTCTGCCTTCGGCTCAGGTCATGGTCTCAGGGTCCTGGGATCAAGCTGCGCATCGGGCTTTCTGCTCGGCAGGGAGCCTGCTTCACCCTTTCTCTCTACCTGACTCTCTGCCTACTCGTGATCTCTCCCTGCTTCCCCCTCTCTCTCTACCTGCTTCTCTGCCTACTTGTGATCTCTCTCTCTGTGTCAAATAAATAAATAAAATCTTTAAAAAAAAAAAAAGCTAGTCAAATTAAATTTTTGGTTTTCCAGTGCATAGAAAAGTTATGCTTATACTGTATGCAACAGTAGTTTTTAAAAATATGCAATAGTACTTCTTAAAAATTAATGTACATATCACCCAGGCGCCTAAATAAAATATTTCAAAAATTAAAAAAAAAAATTCCTTCTGGGATTTCCATTTAAACTTCCTGGTTTTTATTTCCCTTGTTCAGTGAGAATGCTGGAAGGTCTGCTCAGCTTCTTAACCTCTTGGCCATATGCTGCTTAGCAATGAGCAGCACCTGATGTAGACTTGACTTCTCTTTGCTGCCATTCTGTCTGGAATCTGGGCTCCTTGTGTCCTTGCTGCCTCGTCATTCCTGCACTCCCATTTTTTCTCTCCAGCCTCAAGAGACTACCAAATGCTTTATTCAGCACCTTTCCTCGTTGCCACCATGTTCTACTTGGCTTCTCCGCCTCTCTGGCCCTCTTCTGATTAATGGACAAATTCCTTAAGGGGAAAGCCTGAGAAGGGAGCTGGGATCAGCTCCATGCATATTCCTTCTTTCTAGGACTTTGGTCCCTGAAGTCCTAGTTGCCTTGATACCTTTCTTACGCCTTCAAACAGTTTTGTTTTTTGGTTTTTGGTATTTCACCCAGCTTTGCCAGTTGTTCTTTAATAAATAGGGTGGGTCTGACACAAACTACTCCATCTAAATACTTAGAAGCAGAAGTCCTCAGTAATGCTCTTTAAGAAGAGTAAAGAAGGGTGGGCGGCTTCTTTATCAGAAAGCCACTATTAAACTATACAAATGAAAATAGACTGACACTTTTAAACTTAAATTAGTCGATCGGAATTCGAACAAGTGATTTGTACTGGAAACCCTTAAGGACATCAAATAATCTGAATCAGGTAAAGCATGTCTTTTTACATGCATTCTCTGAATGTTTTGTTTGCACATATGAAGCATTCGAAATAAAAATCTATACGAAAGCAATTAGACCATCCCACACCTTCTGCGGTTGTAACTTGATAGCTTAACTGGGCAACTGTTGCTGCCAGTTAAAAACAAAGGGGATACTTTTTACTGTAAATAGTAAGAAGCAGCAGAGATATTTAAATTTCCATTATAAAATGAATTCTGACGTTTCTTGGGGGCGAGGTGGCCTGCTGTCAGAGTGAGAGGATAATTGATACCCACTCCCAGCTGTCCAGCGTGTGCTAAGGGAAAGCACTTGGGACATAAACTTCCGGAGGAGAGGCTGCCTGGGGTCTCCCGTCAGGGCTGTGGAGCAAAGTGCTGTGAGCTACTGGCACTTCTCGAAGGGAAAACCTGACTGTTCATATCTGTGCCTGACATATGTTTTGACAACTTGCAAAGTGTCCAAAGTTCTTTGAGTTTCTTTAAACACTGGGAAATAAAACAAGTTTGAAGCTGAAGATTGCTAGATTCACTTTTATTCCCTGTCCCACTTATGTATCCTGTTATGGTCTAATGGGTCCTTTATTAGTTGATTTCATAGTAATGAGTAAATAGTTATGGCTCCTTTCTGAAGGAAGATTGTCAACCTGAGAGTCGCACTGTAAGCATTTTTGGGTGCTGCCTTAAGCCTATCCCCTTCTCTTATCACCCCCTCCATAGCTCACCATGAGTGGCCTTGTATGTGTGGTGTGATGCCCCTTCTTACACACGGGGGCTCCATAAACAATCCTCCCAACAGACGACTCACAGACACCTTCTGCTCTAGGATGCCCACATCTAGGACACATGGATCTGCTCTCAGGAGGTTGGGGACCTGCCAGGCCCTGGCAGGGGCTTAAGGCTGGGTGGGCGGGGAATAATGGGGCTGGTTCTGGAATGTGCTCTAGAAGGGGAGGGTAATGCAGCCCCATGGAGTAGTCTCAGGGGTTCTTCTGGAGCAGTATTTAGGGATCCATACAGCCTGAGTGGGTGGATAAAGCAGGGCACACTAAAGCATAGGGCCCTGGACAGGACACCAAGGGCCCATGTCTTAGGACAGTACTGGATCCAAATGGCTCTCTGATTCATGGCATTACAGGCCATATTATATTAACAATATGTATTTTTAAATACAGGCAGAGGAAGGATGAGTATTAGGGGTAGAGTCTGCCCATAAGTTTAGCTTTTCTGAGTGGTTTCACCAAATCTCCTTTCTTTCTCTTAGGAATCAGAGGGTTCACTAAAATCCCCAGGTTAGTTTTTTTCTCACAGGATTTTGAATGGCACCTGCAGTTGGTGGCAGGGGTCAGGGGAGTGGGGGTGGGGGTTCTGGGGTGGGAAGAGAAAGACGATTAAGAGGGGGGGGTGGATCTGGAAAGGGCAGAGGTGTGTGGGGGGAAGATGTTTATTCCCATAAGCAGTGGCTCCACCAATCTGCCCTCTGCTTGCCAACTCCCTGGCCTCATTGTTAGGTTGTTTGTTTTTTTTTTTTTCCCACCAAGCTCTCAGGCAATTGACTCTATGCTGGGGAACAGTTTCCCTTCCGGTTTCCAAAGGCTCCATCTGTGCATGGGAAGAGAGTCAGAGAAAACATGGCAGCGTGTCAGCTCGTGGTTGCCCTACTTGAGCCTACCTGGCCCTCAGCACTGCCACACCCCGGCTCCTCAAGGTCAGGGGTGCCCATCAGAAATAGAACAGGGACATTATTAAGGGGGCAGCCTCCCTGACTCTTGATGTTTTTGAAACTCGGCATGGCTGTTTTACTCAGTGAGATCATATGTATGTCCTGTCACGTATGTTCTCTTTCCCTCTTTCTACTTCTCTCTCCCCCTCCCCTGTCTCCACATTTGGGAAAGAGCATTCGCAGCTTGTTTGCTGGTGTTGCCGTCTGTGAGCTCTCATGCTGAAGGCCGACATGATATTGATACTCTGGCAAGATATTATTTCATTTTAAAGATTTTATTTTTAAGTAAGCGCTACACCCCACGTGGGGCTTGAACCTACAACCCCGAGATTGAGTCACAAGCTCTACTGACTGAGCCAGCCAGGTGCTCCAAGGCTTTATTATTTTCACAGTAGCACCTTTGAGTCCTTAAAGGGTTGTTTCATTTAATTTGGATCATCTTGACCTTTAAGTTTCTTCAGATTTTTCCAGCTTTTAAGGGAGCTGATATGGGTATGCCTGCCTGGTGGCTCTGTCGGTTAAGTGTCTTGCCTTGGGCTCAGTTCATGATCCCAGGGTCCTGGGGTAGAATCTGGCGTTGGGCTCCTTGCTCAGCAGGAAGCCTGCTCCTCCCTTTGCCTGCTGCTCTCCCTGACTGTTCACTTTCTCTCTCTCTGACAAATAAATAAATAAATCAAATCTTTAAAGGAGCTTTTATGAGAGCAACTGAAGTGGCCTCCTTTGCAGAGAAGATAAAAAGTGTGCAGCAAAAGGAAGTAACCTTGGAGACATGGAAGATCTTTCAAAGGCTGAAGAGTCACCCGAACTAGCTCAGCTTTGGTACATGACTTTCCACATGCGTTTGTACAGAAAACCGGCTTCTACGCACTGTGTTCTGAGCTTATGACTGTCAGGGGAGGCCACCAGGGGGGTCACCTGTGTCTCGGGTCAGCTCCTGTTGGGAACGTGCCAGAGCACCACAGCTGGGGAGGATGAACTCCAGGTCCCATGAGACCCGCTGGTGCTGGCAGGGCTTCGAAGGGAAATTTTGCCAGCTTCAGGCCATGAACCCAAGAGGAAATTACATTTTTTTTTTTAAGATTTTATTTATTTATTTGACAGAGACAGATCACAAGTAGGCAGAGAGGCAGGCAGAGAGAGAGAGAGAGGGAAGCAGGCTCTCTTCTGAGCAGAGAGCCCGATGTGGGACTCGATCCCAGGACCCTGAGATCATGACCTGAGCTGAAGGCAGCGGCTCAACCCACTGAGCCACCCAGGTGCCCAAGAGGAAATTACATTTTAAGCAAAAATAAAATGCTGTGGAAATATTTAATGTTAGGTAATGTTTGCGTCAGGGATCACCTCCCTTCTGTTTAATCTTTTCTTCCTTTTGTCCTGTGGCTTCTCGTTCCTTTATAACAGAATACAGGGCATTGTCCACGGAGCACTGTCTGAGGAACGCTTGTGTCAAGCTCTTCTCAAAAATATCATGTCAGTTACACTTGAATTTGAGGCTCTGCCCTCCTTCTCGGCCCTGATTGTCTGGAGCATTAAGGGGAAATGTATCCATTTAGTTTTGACTGGAGAAGTGAAACTTTAACCGGAATGCATTAAATGTGGGTCTGAAATTCAGTCACAGGAAAAGTCACAGTCTTTAGCCCAACGTTACCCCCTAGTGGGACACAAAAGAATAGATGCTAACCAGGGTATATGGGATGCGAACGAGCAGGTGTAACTAGAGGTTTTGTGTCTGCTCTATGGCAAATACCGGGCCTCTTAAGAATGCAATTTATTTATTTATTTATTCTTAGATTTTATTTATTTCAGAGAGAAAGAGCAGGTACAAAAGTATGAGCAGAGGAGGTACAGAGGGAGAAGCAGACTCCGTGCTGAGCAGGGAGCCAGACTCAGGGCTCGATCCTAGGATCCTAGGATCCTGAGCCACCCAGGCGGCCCAAGAATACCACTTAAAAGTACACTTCCGAAGGGTGCCTGGGTGGCTTGGTCAGTGGGCATCTGCCTTCAGCCTGGGTCATGATCCCAGGGTCCTGGGATCAAGCCCCACATGGGACTCCTTGCTCAGCAGGGAGCCTGCTTCTCCCTCTCCCTCTGTTGCTCCCCGGCTCGTTCTCTCTCTATCAAATAAATAAAACCTTTAAAAAATATATACTTCCCATTTGGAAAGTCACTAGGCTTCAGAGAAGGTGGAGCAATTTATTATGCTTAATAACCTGCTCATTTTCTTTCATTTTATCCTCCTGTTGTTGCCATAGTGAATGGCATGCAAGAATTGGAGAAACAAAAACAGATCTGATCTCATGGAAATGATGCAATGTTGTAGAACGCAAGACACCAAAGGTTGGAAGATAAATCCAGAAGAAATCTAAAGGACTGGTAAACATTTCAAAAAATATTCAACTATCTCTATTATGAGAAAATTTCAACTTAAAATATTGTCTTTCGCTGATCGGATTAATACAAATTAAAAGGTTGTGGAGGGGTCCCTGGGTGGCTCAGTTGGTTAAGTGGCTGCCTTCAGCTCTCAGGGTCCTGGGATTGAGCCCCACATTGGGGGGTGGGGGTTCCCTGCTCAGCGGGGAGTCTGCTTCACCCTCTGCCAGTGCTGCTTCCCCAGGGTTGTGCTCGCTCTCTCTTTCAGATAAGTAAATGAAAGAAGTAAAAACAGAGCTACCCTATGACCCTGCAATTGCACTACTGGGTATTTACCTCAAAGATACAGGTCATCTGTACCCCAATGTTCATGGGGTACAGCAATGGCCAGTCACCAAACTGTGGAAACAACCATGATGCCCTTCAGTGGACATATGGATAAAGAAGATATGGTCCATATATACAATGGAGTATTATGCCTCCATCACAAAGGATGAATACCCAACTTTTGTATCAACATGGATGGGACTGGAAAAGATTATGCTGAGTGAAATAAGTCAAGCAGAGAAAGTCAATTATCGTACGGTTTCACTTTCTTGTGGAGCATAAGGAATAGCACGGAGGACATTGGGAGATGGAGAAGAGTAGTGAGTTGGGGAAAATGGAGGGGGAGACAAACCATGAGAGACTGTGGACTCTGAGAAACAAACTGAGGGTTTTGGAGGGGAGGGGTGTGGGGCGTTGGGTGAGCCTGGTGGTGGGTATTAAGGAGGGCAACTATTGCATGGAGCACTGGGTGTGGTGCATAAACAATGAATTCTGGGACACTGAAAAAAATTAAATTTTTTAAAAAATTAAAAAATAAAAGGTTGTTGACTTCAAAAGTTGAAGACATGGGAGAAGACTGCACTGGCTGTTGGTGGGAGTGTGAGAGCAAGTAGATTATTTTGAAAGGTGGTCTGGTGGCTATTTGTTACTTTTTTAATGGGCATTTTACTCCTTCAATTCTACCCCAAGGAAATATTCTTATATATGCCGCAATGTCTTTACAGTGATATTTTCTCCCACAGTGCTTATAATAAGAAGACTCTACTTATTATAAATAGTGAAATAATGAAATAGTGAAAGCCCACCAGCTGGGAGGGGGAAGGCAGGTGTGGTATGGGATATTCCTTTTCTATGGAATATTGGGCTGTCATGAATATAAATGAGGTAGATTTACATATTTGAACAAGAATAGCTCTCTCTGACACTTAGGTAGAAAAAATGGAATCACAGAATAACTTTCAATTTGACCTCATTTTCCTTTTTTTTTAAAATGCATGTGGATAAACGTGTTTATAAATTCATAGAACAAACGAGCCTCAATCCATCAAGGATACCTACATTAGGAAGTAGGATTTGAGGTGCTAGTTGAGAAAGACTTTCTTTCCACCTAATTTTCTGTTGTTGGGTATGGGTGTTCATTTTCAGTTGTTGCATCTGTGTATTCCTTGCATGTAAAAAGCAAATAAAATAGTTATTATGTGATGTTCATGCAGGTGCCCTAATGTCTACTGGAGCCTTCTTTACTGTATTGTATAGAGAGTTTCTATTTAACAAAGTAGAAGGCTGTGCAGTGACAAGTCTTTCCACCAAGTGTCATTTTCCAAGAAATCTCAGTATGTGGTAAACATTTTTCTGGAGAAATGTGTGAATCTGTAATCTTCCAGAGAGTCCGTCCGAATCATTTCCTGGCTTGGTCACTGCCCAAGTCAGCCCTGTTGACCCAGGGCTCTAGACTGAGCAGTGGTGGGCGAGGTGGCAACAGAGTTCCAGGCTAAGGACCTCAGCCCTTATTCTCTTCACACCAAAACCCTGAACCTCTTCAAGCCACTGAGGAGACAACTCGCTCTACAAAAATCCTCCATTTTGCTCTTCCCTATTCAGAAAGAAGGAATTCCAAAGGAGATTCTGAAATCTCCATGTCAACCTGTGTGTTTTATGAAAGCTACTTCACAGACTACTTCCTTTTCAGAGGAGTTTGTAATTTTGTATTTTGCTTAAGTCTTTTGGAAAGTCCCTGTACTCTGGTTAACTCCACCAAAACAAGCATTTACAAATTCCCTGATTGCATAATGCCCCTTCTTCTTCTCCTTCCCCTCCTCCTCCTCCTCCTCCTCCTCCTCCTCCTTCTTCTTCTTCTTCTTCTTCTTTTTAAAAGATTACTTATTTATTTATTTGACAGACAGAGATCACAAGTAGGCAGAAAGGCAGGCAGAGAGAGAGAGGGGGAAGCAGGCTCCCCGTTGAGCGGTGAGCCCGATGCAGGACTCGATACGCAGGGCTCGATCCCAGGACCCTGGGATCATGACCTGAGCTGAAGGCAGAGGTTTGAACCCACTGAGCAACCCAGGCACCCCTATAATGCCTCTTCTTCTTCATGAAACCAGCTGCTGAGGAAATCACCCAGTGCCCCATTGCAAAATGTGTTGTGCTTTCATTTTTTTCATTAACTTTTCAAATGGTCTTCTCAGCTTCAATGAGCACTTCTTTGACTTCTTTCAAGAAGGACCCAGTGAGGGACCCCAGGGTGGCTCAGTCGATGAAGCGTCTGCCTTCGGCTCAGGTCATGATCCCAGGGTCCTGGGATCGAGCCCTGAATCGGGCTCCCTGCTCAGCAGGAAGCCTGCTTCTCCATCTCCCACCTCCCCTGCTTATGTTCCCTCTCTCACTGTCTCTCTCTCTGTCAAATAAATAAAAAAGTAAATCTTTAAAAAAGAAAGACCCAGTGAATTCAGGTGTTACTTCTCTTTTTTTTCCCCTTGCTCTGATGTACAGTTTGTTACTTCTCATTGTGAGAAGAGATACTGCGTTATATCATGCTGGGCATACCTGATGGTTCAATTTATTTTATACAAGACTATCTTTATACAATTAATTTTATACAATAAATACAAATAACAAAAATAGGAATTTTTTAAAAGATTTTATTTATTTGCCACACAGAGAGAGAAATCACAAGTAGGCAGAGAGGCAGGCAGAGAGAAAGGGGGAAGCAGGCTCTCGGCTGAGGAGAGACCCCGACTCGGGGCTCGATTCCAGGACCCTGAAGTCATGACCTGAGCCAAAGGCAGAGGCCCAACCCACTGAGACACCCAGGCGCCCCCAAAATACAAATAATTTTATACAAGTATTCAATTTATACAAAACTAATGTCCAAATACCAAATACTCACTTTTTGGCTCCTGATGAAATGTCATCTTGACCACATCCTATTTTATACCAAGATCTCTTTCATTTCCAAAACTTAAAAAGACAACTCCTTTACATCTCGAACTAGACCTAAAAAAGTTGCCACAGGAGTTGAGGGAGGGGTTCAGATAACATACATGGCTCACAGATTTTGACAGCACGACAGATGATGCTGTAAATAATGCACCAAAACCAGCCAGTGGGGAAAATGAATAAACTGTAGTACCTTACACTCTAGGTTCTTCTCCTCTCAGAATATGGAGCAGTGCTGAGAAATCAGTTTCTATGTAGGCAGGGAGTGACTGATCATAACTGTTCCTATGTGCTTGTTTATTTTTCTATAGGAAGTTGGGGAGGGAGGGGAACATGATTACACTGAAGTTTTAGAAAGATCATATAACAGCAGGTTAAAAGAGTAACTGGAGGGTATGAGGGGAGACTAGAGGCAGAAAAATAAAGTGGCCACAATCCTGCAATCTTTGTCCTTTCAAACACTTGCCACAAACATGAATGTGCACATATGAAAATGTGGCATCATGAACTTACAGACTTCATCATTTTCTTTCTTGTTAGCCAGTGATTAGAGGAGTAACTCTCATACTCAGCCTGACCAAGAGCCAAGGGGCTACTGTGAATGACTGCCTTCCAGTTATTAAGAGAAACAGACCCTTAAGGAAAGTTGCACTGGGGTTGCAAGGGTCAGGGGCTATAAATCCATATGTAGCCTTTCATCAGAACATCAGCCTCTGAGTCCCCCTTTTGGGTCACACTTTGAGGCATGAAGTTTGACCATCAGATAGTGTGCAAAGTTGTCAAGAAGAGACAAGGTGCTGAGAACTTGCTTGACCCACCATAGACAGAGCACGCTCTGTTCTTCTAAGTAAGAAGCAATAGAGCTTCTCAAGTCATGCAGCAGGCAGCTGGGATTGCTACTGTAGTTTAAGGATAACCTTTTTTTTTTTTTTAAGTGTAGTTCCGAGTGATGAGGATTGATCAAATATTAATATAAGCCTCATAAAATCTTGGACCAGGATGCCTGGGTGGTTCAGTGGGTTAAGCTTCTGCCTTCAGCTCAGGTCATGGTCCTGGGATCCTAGGATGGAGCCCCACATTGGGCTCCCTACTCAGCCGGGGAGCCGGCTTCTCCCTCTCCTTCTGCCCCTCCCCCTGCTTATGCCCCTTCTCTCTCATAAACAAGCAAAATCTTAAAAAAAAAACAACCCAAAAAACTTTCTTGGACCTATTGACAAGTACAAAGCCAGACTGATTGCTTACTTGGGAACAAACAGAGGAATCCAGATTAAGAGATGTTTAGAAGGACACCTGGGTGGCTCATGCCTTTGGCTCAGGTTATGATCTCAGGCTTCTGGGATCCAGACCCACATCGGGCTCTTTGCTCAGCAGGGAGCCTGCTTCCCCCTTTCTTTCTGCCTGCCTCTCTGCCTACTTATAATCTCTGTGTGTGTGTCAAATAAATAAATAAATAAATAAATAAAATTTAAAAAAAAAGAGGTGTTTAGGAAAAACGATGGCTAGGTCTTGGTAATTAGAAGTGGATCACATGCTATCAGGAGGAATCAAAGATGACTCACATTTCATATCACATGACTTCAGGTCATCAAGCCATGACTCACATGGCTTCAGGTACCAATGGTTATCAGTGCACTTAATTAAGCTAAGAAATAACAAAGGGGAATATGTTCTAGGGAGAACATAGTAAGTCCAGTTTTTCAGATGCATATGGTACATTCAGGAAATGAGAGTGTGGAAAAAGCTTGGAACTCTCAAGGCACTCAGTACACACTCGTTGAATGAAACAGTTCAGGAGAGAAGCTTGAGCTGAGATAACCTTCTCGAGTCAATAGCAGACAGATGAAGTAACAGTTGAAGTGGGTGAGCTCCTTCAGGACAAGCAGTGGAGAAGACAGCCTTATGGGATTGCTGTGGTACTCATTGCTTATGGGGTGGCAAAGGAAGGCAGGCCAGGACAACTGATGGAGGCTTTGTCTAAGAGAGAAAAAGGAATCTGGAAAATACTGGTTTCACAGAGACCAGGCAAGGGAGGAGGGAGTTTTAATGTGGGAACGTCAATAGATCTAAATGTCACAGAGAGAGGAATTAAGAACTGAAAAGCATCTATTGGGTTCAGGAATTTGGGAAAGCACGGGTGTTCTAAGCTTCAGTGCCCTGGTGAATCCCCAAGTCATACTGAAGTGAAGGGAAGTCAGATTGGAAATGAAAACATGGAGGTGGAAGATGGCACTACTCTTTCATGATGTTTGGGGCTGTAATACTGTTGATAAATCCGTAAATAGAGTGTGTAAGAGAGCTAAGGAATTGAATATATGAAGATGCTCAAGACAAAAGAGGTAAAAGGATCCCAAATTTTCTCCAAAATGGAGGAAGGAGAAATCAGATTGCAGGTTCATATAAATTTGTAGTCGAGGGATTAAAAGTGGAACGTTGCAACTGATAGCGCCAGTTCTATGTGTGAATCAAACTTTTTACCTAAGAGGGGGCAGGAGTGGGATTAGGGGTCTTTAAGAAACCAGCCAAGAATTAAAGTAGCTATTTTGGGATTAGGAGGATTGGATTAAGGACCTGGAAAGGGATCGTTGAGTGGTAGTCGGAGCTCCTCTGAAAATTGTATCAGCACAGATCTATAGAGTGGGAACTCCCCCCACCCCCAGCAGCCCAGATGCGACTGAAGAGGGCAGATGCTTGTAATGATTCAAGATTTGGTGATCACAGAGTGGCCACCACAAGTGGTGGCCTCAGAAGGTGGAGGAAAATGGAGTCGAGCGAGCCGGGAAAACAGCGGTTGAAGAAACCGCCACGAGATTGAATCTGGTGAGGAAATTCAGCGAAAGACATGGCAAACTAACTGAGGCCTAGAGCCGGGGGCGGGGGGGGGGCGGGGGGGGGGGGGGGGCGGGGGCGGGCGCAGGCGCCGCGGGAGGCACGGAGCTGCGGAGATAGGTTGATGTTCTGAGACACAGCGGGGAGTTGAAACCACAGAAATCAAGTTTGGAGTCTTTGCTGGAGTGTGTTGGCGTGTTCTTTCCACAGATGCTGAAGTTTCCCTGGTGGTGGCAAAAGCGGGGAGGGCAGAGAGGACGTCTGTGATGTGGATGCTAAGTACTTGGTGAATGCTGGCCAGGACTCAGGGAAATCCAGATTGGTAGAGGTGACAGGGGACCAGGGGGCCCAGTTCTCTGACACACCTGTCCCTGAGGCATAGAGTCTAGATCCCTCCATTTTGGTCTGACTGGGCCTGCGACTGCTTTAACCCCTGCGTGGATGGGCCCCTACTCCAGGAGTGAGGGCGGAGGAAAAAGCCATGGCCAGCTCTTAACCTGAATCATGACAGTGATTCTTAACCCGCCCGCCCGATTCGACTGTTGCGCGTCTACCATGATTCTCATTTGCGTGCTCAGAATTAGTGCTCATCTAAGTCCGAACATGCCACCTCTGCTCCCGTCTATAGGATGCTCCACCTCAGAGCAAAAAGCAAGAATCTTTTCACGGGCCTCGGAGATCCTGTGAGCTCTGGTCCCCAGTTACCGCTCTGCCTCATGGCTAACGTCTTCCCTCTGCTCATACACAGATCCTTCTTTTGCGTCCAACTTGCCAGGCAGCCTCCTACTTCAGGGGCCTTTGTACTTGTGGTTTCTTTTGTCTGAGATGCTCTTCCCTCAGGTATGGGCGTGGCTCACTCAAAAGGTACCTCTGTGAGGCCTTCCCTGAGCGTTCCAGCATTTCAAGTCCCGCGTCTTTATTTTTTTTTAATTGCCCATGTCACTCACATAACATATATGGTGTTTATCTCACTCATTGTCTATTTCCCTTATCAGAGTGTAAATTTCTCTTAAGGACAGGGATTTCTGATCTGTGTCATTCGCTGCTGTGTACTCTGGGTGCCTCAAACAGCATAGGAGCTGGGCGATAATCATGAAATAATGTAAATTCACTAGCTCTTTTCCTGAGGGCTCAAAAGATTCTCTCCAGTCCAGTCCCAGCGACGTGACTTCAGTCTAGCTGGTACCTGCCCTTCAAGAAGTCTAAGGATTTCAGTTTGTAGAGTCAGATCTGGCCTCTCTGTGAAGGGGGAGGAGAGGAAGCAGCTATGAACCCAGAAAGCCCTCATCTACCAGCTTCGCCCTCAGCCACGTGCTTCTAGGTTCCTCCGGGCAACCAGGTACATCAACAAAGATCACAGGTAGAGAATCCTGGTCATTACCATCTAAGCTCAGCCTGTGCCCATCTGTTGATTCCTTTGTCTGGCTCCCTAAGCTTTCCTTTTAAGGAATTTGTACACACCATATCAACTGCTAAGAGTTCACTGTAACAGAAGCGCCTTCCTCTGGGATGGGGAGTGAAGAGTGCCCACTCAGCGGTTCTTCCCCCAGAGGTATCCGAAATGAGGCACCTTTGACACTCCCCATGAGTTTCTCTCCGTTAGACTCAAGAACGAAAGTAGCTCTATGTTTTGGTCCCTGAGACAAAGCTTCAGGCAGAGATCAGCTCACAACTGGGAAGCAGCTACTGAATCCCTGGGGACAGGAAAAGTACAAGCACCAAGAGCTGCCATCTGCCTGGCTGCCTGGGTCCCCACACCACATACCTCGGAGGGAGGTGAGCATGCTGTGGGCCCCTCATCCTTCTCATTGCCTTGCTGGCACTTCCACGTAGCTGTCCCCTTCCTCTCCGGAATCACACCTGAAGAAACGCTGGATGGAACAAAGTTAGATCTGTGGTTTCTCTGGCCCACTCACTTCCCTAGCCTCCAGGCCCCAAATGGTTTCTTCCTTTCCCCAGGCAGTAGCTTTTTCTTTGGAGTTTTCATAGGTAAAATCTCCACTGAGGCCAAGGCCCAGCGCTCTGTAGCTCAGAGCTCACAGGGATGCCAGGTCAAGCCCTAGAGGGTAGACACAAGAGCCACCATCTGGAGGGTGTAATGAACATTAGCCTGGGAATCTCGTCATCACAGAGCCAGCTCGAAGGGGACCACTTAGAGTCAATCACCGTCAGCTCAAGAGGAGAAACTAAAAAGACACTACAGAACCATTAAAACTTTAAACTTTTTTCAGAAAATGCTCTTTGAAATGCACTGCCCGCTTTCTGGAGGCTGAGGAGGGTGGGCTGACAGGACTGTTTGTCTCATGGGCTAAGCTGTAAATAACCAGCTCCAAGGCTCAGGGCTCCTCCACATGGAGCCTCGAGAAGCAGGTTGACTACGCATGGCCATTACGGAGTGTGTTCCTGCGGTGATGCACTGTGAACCGGTGAGGGCGGTATTACAACCAGGCATCCGCAGAGACATCCGCTTTCAGGACACACCGTTCAAAGCTCCTTTCTCAGCAGTCCTGGAGAATCCTGACTCCTCTGGTTTATCTGGGGCAAGACATTTAAACTCATTCTTACTCACCTCCCAAATCCATCTTTGATTTTGGCAAGGTAGACGTGAGCAGGAATATCGGATTTCTTTCTCTTTCTCTTCCTTCCTTAGATTTTATTTGAGAGAGTGAGTGAGAGAGAGTGAGCATGAGTGGGGGAGGAGCAGAGGGAGAGGCAGACTCCCCGCTGAGCAAGGAGCCCGACATGGGGCTCGATCCCAAGACTCTAGAATCATGACCCCAGCCGAAGGCAGACACCCAACCAACGGAGCCACCCAGGTGCCCCTAGAAAACACGTGATGTAATAATGTGTAACCATCTTAAAGTTAAATAAAATAAGTTACTGGTCACTCAACTAGATAAAAACCAAATGGTACTACAGTGTATTAATAAGGATGAAACGAGGAATTTTCATCCTTTAATCTCTTTGGCAGTTTAAGTTAGATAATTAGATAACTGGTAAGCATTCTCTTATTTTAAATATACCCATTCAAGCGTACATCACTGCATATTTCTTATCTCAAAATATTTGCCTGTAAGCCCTGGTTTACTTAAAATGGTTGCCCAAATAGAATTGCAACCCCACCCCCCGCCCACCACCCACAACGTTGTGGAAAGAGTCACGTTATTGCCTTAAGCAGGAACTCAAGCACTGAGATGAAAGCCGTAACTGAATATCTGATGTATTTTATTTGTTCACATTGGTCCTACTTGAGGTTAACACTACTTCATTGGACAGTTTAAAAATCATTCTGTAAACAAAATAAAAAACAGCAGCAAGAGCTAAAATAAAAACACAAGGAGTCATAAAGGAATGTGTTGACAGGAACACCGAATAAGCAAAGAAAATGTGACCATAATGATGATTCAACAGGAGAGAACACCTTCAACATCTGTAAAAGGCAAAACTGTAATAGTAATAAAATTTAAAAAAAAAAAAAAAAGCAAGAATCCAAAGTGCAGGTGCGCTAGTCTTCTTTTCCACATCCATTCAGGAAATAGATAGAGCATACTATTCTTTTAATAAAGTGACAAGTTCTGCTTTAAAACATTCAGGTATGTTATCTTGCAGATTTTTTTAAAGTTTACATGATCACTACTTTACATTGATTTAACTGGAAAGATGATCATAAGCGATACATGGCATGATTTCTTGAATCTATGGAGAGTATAGAAATTATAAAGTTTATTGTTTTAGTTTTTGCTTTATTTGCAGTGAGTAACAAGAAGCTGAAGATCCAGTATCAGAAGCATCAGTACTTTTACTCTTTCCAGAAAAGAAAGAAAGAAAAAAAAAAAATCCTGAGCCCTCTGTCATCTTTGTTGCCATTTTCAGATTCTCTGTAACAAAAGACTGTTCATTTTCCCTGAATTCTGGTCAGCTGACTTAAATAATCAGAACAGTTTTCCAATGCAAAATCAGCCTGGTATTGGTCCAGATTGATCAAATAGAAGTGTCATTCTGGCACCATGTAAAAATCATTTACACATTCATAATTGTTTAGAACCTCAAACGTTTCCCCCTTGAAAGGAAACATCTGTCGAATATGATTTTTGAGTAGAGGAATTTTATGAAATGTATTTCAAATCTTAAAAAACATTTTGAATGCTCCCTCAGATGATATAGGATTTCCCTCAGCTGACACTGCATTTTCCTTTTGGGAACATTCTTGTGTTCGTGGCATTTCATTTTCCTATGGATCCAGCAGGTTCATTTAGAAAGCCCAAATACACAAATGGCCGTTGCCTTATTTAGCATTAAACAGCACTATTTTTTTTAAACCACGTATATAGCTCAACAGCAAGATTAAAATACACACATATCACGGACAGATTCCTCTTTGTTTGGAATTCACGGAATAAACTGTATTCTGGTAAATCCCCCTCCCCCCAAGACAGTGTACCTACATCGAGGTGTTTAAATATTTCTCCAACGGTTTTCATTGTATTATATTATGAAAACACGAGGCTTCAAGCCACGTACTAATAAATATTTAATTTAAAAGGAAGAAAGAAACCCCAACACAGAACATTTAAAAACAAAACAAAACCCTTCCCCTCCCCCACCCCACCCGTCCCCCGTGAAGGCGCAGGTGTCAGCCCGACATGGCAGAGATCTCATAGTCACTGGCCGAGGTCAGGGGCTTGCCCATCATCCGGATGTTTTTTGCACTGGTGATTCTGGCCATCATGCACACGGGCTTGTCAAAGTACTTCACCAGGGCTGGCTCAGTCAGGAGGGAGGCCAGGAACTGCTCGAAGGTGATGGCCCAGTCCCGGTCCAGGCTGGTGCTCCGGGGCAGAGCCGCTGTGCCCTGGCCACTGCGCACCAGAACTGTGTCCTCCCCGATGTCCTCGCAGTGCAGCTTGTCCTCCTCGTGGGAGCCGGCACTCAGCACTGAGTATGAGGACATGGAGCTATCGTCCTTGGTGTCGTCATCGGAAATCAGCATAGAGGAGCAGGCCCCGTTGTCCCGGGGAGAGGAGTCCTCCAGCTTAATGTCCTCCATCTGGCCTCCCAGGGAGTGCTCCTCACCCTCCACCGTCAAGCTGGCCGGGAGGGGCTCAACAGACTCCACCACATACGCCTCGCTGGGCCCTTTCTTGGGGAAGAGCATGCCTGGGATGCCTGGGGGGCAGGTGGGCCCGCTGCCCCCGCTGCCGCCCTCCTTTGCAGGCTGGGTGACAAAGAGCTTGCCGACTTCCCCGATCTCCAGCAGGAGGCTGGTCACCGCTGCCGTGGCGTGGTAGAGCTCCTGCTCATTGGGGTCTTCGCTGAACATGTTGTACATTGTCTTACACAGCTCGATAAACTGGCCCTGAAAAGTGATTCGGAAAAACACAAAAGATGTGAGCATCTCATGGGAGTCACAGAGGCAGGACTGAAGCGGGACTACGAAGCTATTTAATATTAAGGCTCCTGGGAGCGCCTGGGTGGCTCGGTGGGTTAAACGTCTGTCTTCTGCTCAGGTCATGATCCCAGGGTCTTGGGATCAAGCCCCACATTGGGCTCCCTGCTCAGCGGGGAGCCTGCTTCTCCCTCTCCCTCTGCCTGCCGTTCCCCCTGCTTGTGCTCTCTTTGTGTCAAATAAAATAAATAAAATCTTAAAAAAAAAATATTAGGGCTCCTGAAAGACTCGGGAAAAGTCCCAGATGTCATATGAATTGATGGGTTGTTTAAAGTCTCTTTATATTCATGTTTGCATTCCACTTAATTTAATTTTCCAACATCCATAAACATAGAAAGAATGAGATAATAACCGTTCACGTACCTGTCACCTGGAGTCAAGAATGACGGTCAGACAATTGCACCACTAACTCTTTCCTCCTCTGTTCAAGTACCATAAATAAATCCCAGACGTCATCTCACTTCACATCTACACACTTGGGTATGTAGCCCACGGGGAGGCTCCAATCCCCTCCCCCATGACACATCTGCTCGTGTCCCCGGACGCCCCACCCACATGGTTTATCTGCTCTCCCCACGCGAAACTCAGCATTGTCATCCTGTGTTACAATTACTTACATTGTTTTATCTGTCGCCTGACGTTTCAGCTTTTTAAGAGCAAATGTGTTAGATACCTTTATAGCCAAGCACAGTGATTTGCAAACAGCATGAACTTGTCTTTTATCTGAGGGTATTTTTAATACCTGAAATGAGAATGCCTGTACTCTCAAAACTGAGTTATTTTGTGACTCACATTTTCTCTGTGGGGTTCACCTCCTCACGATGGAGCCTATTTTTGATTCACAAAAAGATGCACAAAATGGATCCAAACAGATCCTAATTTAATATCCTGAGTTACCATTCTCTTTGAGGGGGACTTCTGCTACATTTTTCTATGACTGGAAAACAGAGCTTCAAGGTATGAAATGAGGAAACTGAAACGTTAAACACCTACCTGATTCAGTTTGGGTAAATCCTTTGCGTTCTTTGATTTTGATTTATTTTCTGGAGTCCAGAGTCTCAGATAATTACGATTTTCTTGAGAATTTGCCCTCTTCCCTAAAACCCAAGTGTTGAGAAATAAGCATTTAAAGGCCAAGAAGCAAGCGTCCAACCCGCAGGAAGGTAAATATGCGGAGGACAGCGTCCTCACCTCTGTCCGGCTGGAGACTCACTGTGACGAAGCCGTCATCTGCACCATGCTTCCTTCTGCTCTCCAACCCAACCACTGCCAAGAAATAGAAGAAAAAGAGCAAAAGTTTATACAATAAACCCAGAGGTCCAGCATTTGTAGTAGGAAATAGAGAAACCTCAAGGTCGGGTTGCCCAATTCAGCAAACCAAACCAAACCACACCAAAATCAAAACCCCGTACATGGAGCTAAATTTGAATTTGAGATAAATAACCAATAATGCTTCAGTAGAAATGAATCTTAAATAGCACATGGAACATACGCGTGCTAAACAAATGATCTTTTATCTCAAACTTAGCTTTTATTAGGTGTTCCATGTTTTATCTGACAGCTCTATTTCTTGGTAATGTTTTCCCCCAGAGTTATTTTTCGCAACTGGGGTTCAGTGTAGAATTAGGAATTAAAGGAATGATGTCATGTGGTCTTCTGCACTTAAAAAAAATGGTGGTGTCGGCCCAATCAATGTTGATTTCCCCTCCCTCTCTGTTACATCATCATCTTAACTTTGCCGACACGAGCCTCGCTTTCTGTCAAGCCCTGCAAAAGATCAAGAACTTTTGAAAAAAGAAATAAAATCCTATGTGGATAAAAAGTAAACCAAAAAATCCTACAATATTCCTTACATTCATAATCTGGCATTTCAAAGATATGACTTTCAAGGAAACCACTTGTAATTGTTTTCCTTTTTCTTCTTAAAATGGGACACCACAGGGCACGTAAGGCCTTCAAAGGGGAGAGGTGTAGAACCTCCTCCCGGTTCCCATTGAGTTTGTCAGCTGTCAGAACGCATTCCAGCATTCTTCCATCATCCGGAAGGTGGCTGGTTTGCCAGATATGGGACCTTCAGTGAATTCAGAATCATGTTAATCTCAGCAGCTTTTAAGATAAAGTGAGAACGACATACTATATGTCATCGAGAAGTTCTTCTCCTCTTAATGTTGAAAATGATTTGGAAACCAGAAGATATTAAAAAGTATTTAATATATGGAAAGTTCATACCATAGATATAATACAGCCATTTAAAAACCATGTTTTCAAAACAAACAAACAAACAAGCAAAAAACCCCACATTTTCAGAGAATGTCTCATGACATGGCAACATCCTCACTGGATTTTTTTTATATATAAACATACATATTATTATAATGACCTGTTATATGGAGAAAAATGACAGAAAAGAAATTATTTCAAGATATTGTCATCTTTGTATCACAAAATTTTAAGATTATCTTTAGCTTGTTTTATATATTATTATTTTTAGAATTTCAACACAAAGCAATAGTGGTTTTGGAGTTAGAAAACCATTTTTAGAAAAGCAACTTTTGGTGATGATTAATTGCTATTGGCATGTGAGCCCTGCTGAAGGATTCTGGAGGATTCCGAAACAAGTGGATCCTTTTCTGAAATGAGTGTTTACGAAGAAAGAGAGGGCTCACATTTTGCAGCCAAAATACTATTGCTAACAAAGCTAAGAATAGGGTAGGACATGCTAAGACACCATGCTAAAAGCCTTCCTGCATGATCTCATTAAATCCATACTACACCCAAGAGAGCAGCTTATCATCTCCATTTTCACAGAAGGAAATGGAGACTTGGAAATACCAGGACCCACCTGAGGTCACCTGGGTAACAACATACAGAGCAGGAGAGTACATTCTGTCCACAGATCCTACCCTCAACTCCTACCGCCAATAATAAGGCTGGATCCAGTGCACCCCTTTCTACTCAATCAGAATAATGGAGTTTGCTGATAGATGGTGACTACACTTACTGTGATGAGCACTGAGTGATAAACAGAATAAATCATGTTGTACAGCTGAAACTAATATTAATGCTATAAGTTAATTATACTCCAATAATAATAATAATAATAAAGCTGGTCTATACTGCGCTTATTTTGGAATGGCGAGATTTAAGAGCCAAAGGGACCTGGGAGCAACCACTTTTATTTTAGGACTTGGGTGAAGCCACGAAGCTTCACCGGTGTTGTATGAGAAGGTGAGTAACTCGCTGCAGCGGCAAGTTGAAAGACACTGCTGAAATTCATACAGGACAAATAGTACGTGACAATATATAAATTTGGAGATGTGTACAATGAGTTGAATGACATCTGTGTAGATCTGACAACTACATAAAGCAGAAGTGAGCACAATTTTTTTTTTTTCTTGTAAAGGGCCAGAGAGTAAATAGTTCAGGCTTTGCAGGCCTTACGGTCTCTCTCTCGACTACTCAATTCTACCCTTCTGTCATGAAAGTAGCCAGAGGCAATACACAAACGAACAGCTTGGCTGTGTTCCAATAAAACTTTATTCTAGGCACGAAAGTTTAAATTTCATATAATTTCCCCCCATGATGAAATATTATTTCACTTCTGATTTCTAAAAACCACTTAAAAATGTAAAAACCAGGGCGCCTGCGTGGCTTAGTGGATTAAGCCTCTGCCTTCAGCTCAGGTCATGATCTCAGGGTCCTGGGATCGAGCCCCGCATGAGGTTCTCTGCTCGGCAGGGAGCCTGCTTTCCCCTCTCTCTCTGCCTGCCTCTCTGCCTACTTATGATTTCTCTCTGTCAAATAAATAAATAAAATCTTAAAAAAAAAAAAAAAGGAAAAAAAACACCCACTCTTCACAGGTTGTACAGACCGTGGGCCACATTTGGCCCATGGGCTGGAGTTTGCTGATGGCAAAGACAGAAACAAGGGATCTCTTTTTGGCAGACATGTCCTGATTCTGGAGAGCAACCTAATAATAGGAAGATGTTCTTAATGAGCCTGACTAGAGCAAGGACAAAGGAGCAAAATATATCATTCTTTGGGCCATGTTTCCTCTAAGCCAGGGGGACAAGGTGTACATGGTCCCTTCCATGGGCCAAGGACCCACTCCCCAGTAGTTGGTTGCCTGACTTCAGATATATGAAAAGAAAGTAACACAGGCCACTGGATTGGTATTACTTCTCTGACTGACTAGCTTTGGGGGCAACTGTTTCCAGTGACAGGGGGCTGTGGAGAAAAGAAATACAGTACCCCTGGCGACAAAAGCTGCTTACCGTGTGTACATTCTGGGGTGATGTCTTCAAAGAAGTACTGAGTTGCTTCAAAAGCAGAATCTGGCTCGTCTTGATCAGAGGATGGCTCTAGAGAGAGGAGGAGAGGTAACTGTCATATTGGCAAAGCTGTGACTCAATGAAAATGTGTGTTAGTTGTTAGAGAAGTGACAAGGGGGAGGGTGAGAAGCTGAAGGTACAAAGGTACAGTGGGGCACATCACCGGGGGCCCTGAACGCTTTATGGGGGTTGGAGGACTCACTCCATTTTCACTCCATATTCCTTTTTAACAACCTCACACCAAAATGTCCCTTTACATCTTCCTTTTCATAAGATTTCCCTAAATTCTGTGAAATGCTGCTTCACAAACCAAATTTCAGAAACTGTTTGCAATTAAAGATAATTCTCAAATCTATAGTTCTACCCTTTCTCTATCCTTAAGGCAAATCCCCCATTTTTAAAGTATTTGCTAGCTATATCCCAGCTATAGGCCAACCTTTTCAAAAACCTGAGCTCAATACCTCTCCATCTTTCCTACTTATTTCTGTCAGTGTTAAAACGGTTCCTTCTCAACTCAAATCTCAGGTTCCTACCCTCTCTTCTCTTTTATAACTTTTGTATCCCATGAGTTACCAAATGCTATTTGTTCCCTCTCTTGTAGAAGTCTGCTCTTTTCTTTTACAATTTGTAGCTCAGACAGGTAAATGACCACAGATGCAAGCACGTACTGATTCAGGAACCTATGTAGGTAATTACTAACCAGATCACCGTTAGTGACCAGTGAGTGATTTTGTGTGTGTGTCAAATAGGATGCATATATACAAAAAAGATGTCAAACCAGGTCATAGTTAGGTACATAACTATAACTATAGTTAGGCTCCTCCTGTAGCTCACTTACCAGGCAAGACGTGCATTTTGTACAGGAGTTTGAGTTTCTCTGTGAGGTCCCCGTGGCACGCAGCACCTAGAATCAAATCACATAAGTATCAATGAGAAATGGATTGTATGCACCACTAATACCTCTGGGTTTCACATTCCCCTGAAAAACCTACTTTTTGCACATTGAAGTCAAGATATTGGGTGACAGGAGGTCTGGCCAGCACGTATTTGGGCTAAGAGCTCTGGAACCAGGATGCCTGGTTTCAAATCCTTTGTACTTACCATATGCCCTTCAGAGAGTTAACCTCTCTACTTCAGTTTCCCCTATATAAGGCTGGATGATAAAGAGAAGATTCTACCAGTGGTCTTGACATCAAGATCAAAGGAATACGAGAATTAAACATGCTAACATGTATAAAATGCTTAGAATAGTGGCTGACACATAATAAGAAAAATCATATGACTGGGTCTCAACACTTTAATGGAATTCAGAAATAATCTCAAAATATGTTTGAGATTCCCTCCAATAACTCATTGTAGAAATCCCTTTTAGTTGTTTTTGGGATGTCCTTAATGTTTCTTCAGTTTAATTCATCCGAATCTACCTGCCACTATATCACTATCACTTCGATTAAAAGAACCCTGTTACTTCTTCCTTTAAGGTCCATAAGTATTTCAGGAATCAGAAAATCCTCTGTTAAGTATCTAGTCTCAGAGAACCTAGTTGAAGATTAATCAGTTTTGGGAAAAGAGGAATCACAGAATCTGGGTTAGCAGGAACATCAGGGGTTGTCTTGTCTGTGTCCCCCTAAATGTAGGCATCTCACCTCCTCCACGAAAGCCAGGAGAGTCTAGCACCTGCTTGAACACTCTCAGAGACAGGGAGCTCATCACCACCAGAGGCATTCCATTCCACCAATGTATTCTTTACATACTGAAAGTTCTGCAATTTTTGTTTTAGTCTTAGGACCCTTAACCGGCAACCTCAAGTTCAGAAAGTCCATGAAGCCCCTAAAATGTACAATTTTGTCTCTATGTGCACGTGTCATTTTGTGGGGGGAGAAAACGTCCATAGTCTTTATTAGATCTCCAAGAGTCCATGACTCAAAAAAGATTTAGAACTGCTCTTCTTCCCCTTATTCGACTCTTGAAAGCCAAACAGAATAGGTCTGTTGCCTCAATACAACAACCCTTCAGGTTTTGAGTATAACACACCTGTCTCCCTCAAGCTTCTTTTCAAGGCAAGTGTGTCTATTTTCCACTTTCCACCTTCCCTACTTTTATGCACATCCACCTTACAGGTCAACTTGTCAATCAATATCTCTCTGGAGAGAGAGTTCCAGAAGCCTCTAGTCCACTTCAGAGAATAATGGAGCTGTTCTTGACGCCTCTACTAATAGAGCCTGAGTCTGCATTCAATTTTTTATACTCTTTCACTGTGGAGTTTCATACTGACCACATGGTTAACTAAATCCCAAGATGTTTGCACACCAGTTAATACTCATCATGAAAATGACATATATTAATTACTTGCTTTGTGTTAAGTCTCATGTTAACATGCCAGTTCACTTTTCTCTCACAAGAATTCTTTGAGATGGACATAAATATTATCCCAATTTTACAGATGAGGAAAGTTGAGCTTGTTGATGGTAAGTACTGTGTTCAAGGTCATAGGTTAGTAAGTAGCAAGCCCAGGATTTGGATTCAGATTTGTCTGACCCTAAATCCCATGCTTGAACCCACCATACCATATGTAAAAACTCTAGCTAGTTTTGGGTTTTGTTTTGTTTTTTAAGATTTTTTTATTTTTAAGTAATCTCTACACCCAACATGGGACTCAAACTCACAACTCTAAGAGTTATATATTCCATCGACTGAGCCAGCCAGGCACCCCTGGGTTTTTGGTGTTTTTTTTTTTTTAATAATCATTTCTTAAAATTTAGGATTTCTGGTTTATCCTTACCAATTTGTTTTTGCCAATCATTTCCACCTGTCCTATTTTTTAAATCTTATTTTGTCATCTAATGTTTTGGCCGTCTCTCAGCTTCATGTAGCCCATACCTCAGCTGAGTAGGCCTCTTATCTCTCTCTCTCTCTCTCTTTTTTTTCCCAGTTATAAAACTGCCAGGGTTGGCCTTTATTGAGTCAACTTCACACAGGAACTCATTCTTTCAGATCCCTCATACTCAAAATACCAGACGTTAGACTTAGTTGGAAACTTTGGTGAGCAATATTGGTCTTTTTTTTTTTTCTTCAAGTTTTCATTTGGCTTTCTCCTTTTCTGTGGCTTCAGTTGCTGACTGAGTCCAGCAGAGGGGGATGAAGAGTAATCATAGTAACAGTTTTTTTTTGTTTTGTTTGTTTTTTTAAAGATTTTATTTATTTATTTGACAGAGAGAGATCACAAGCAGGCAGAGAGGCAGGCAGAGAGGAGGAAGCAGGCTCCCCGCTGAGCAGAGAGCCCGACGCGGGGCTCGATCCCAGGACCCCGAGATCATGACCTGAGCCGAAGGCAGCGGCTCAACCCACTGAGCCACCCAGGCGCCCCCATAGTAACAGTTTAATAACTAAGCCTTTCAGTCAGGCACTGTTCCAGGAACTCTACTGGAAGTATTTGATTTAATCCTGACAGTAACTCATTTGCAAATGAAGAAATGGTCAGAGGTTAAGAATCAAGCCCCGTGCACTAGAGAACAATCCCCTGAAACTGATTTCATTAACCATCCCACATGGTGGGCAGTGTTCAGCCAGTCACCCAATCACCAACTTCAATATACTCCTGGCCTTTTCGGGGGTTTTTTTGGTTTTTTTTTTTAAGTTTTTTTAAAAAAATATTTTATTTACTTATTTGGCAGCAAGAGATACAGTGAGAGAGGAAACACAAGTAGTGGGAGAGGGAGATGGAGAGGGAGAAGCAGACTCCCCCACTGAGCAGGGCTCCAGATGCAGGGCTCCATCCTAGGACCCTGGGATCATGACCTGAGCCTAAGGCAGATGCTTAACGACCGCGCCACTCAGGTGTATACTGAGTTATCTGTCAAATGACCAGCTGCGTCATGACCTATTTAGAGACTGCCTTTCAGCAACACAACTGGAAAAGGAGACACAGCTCATTCATGGCTTCTGATAAATTCCATGCAGACCATCTGTTCATGAATTTCTAGAGGGAACTTTCTGGGGACTGACATTAAAATTACTGATGCATCTTTTCCCAGAATTCATTTTTTAGTTTTTAAAGGCTGAACAGAATTTCTCTTTTTTTTTCTGTCTCTGTAACTAATAATTGACCCACATAACTAGCAACAGTGCTGAGCATTCTCCCAGTATCTAGGGCGAGGCTGACTTACTTTGCTCAAGAATGCGATTGCATTCCGAGAAGCCTAAATACTCTTTCCTGGTATTTTCACTATCCCGGACAGCTTTCCTCTCTTGAAGATTTTGAAGGGAATTTTCCTTACTGGAGTCACCGAACTTAAGTTAAATATTTGTCTCTATCACTTTCTACATGCCACACTGCTCTCCTTTTCCTCTTTATCCTTGTCCAAAGCTAATTAAAAAAAAAAATCTCCTTTTGATAGCCACCAATCTGGTAATAAGTAGTTACCTTGGGGTGGAAAAGATGAAAAGAGGGGCAAAGGGGCCTTTAGCCCTCTTTGGACTGTTTCTTTTCTTTTCTTCTTCTTCTTCTTTTTTTTTTAAGTGGAAGGTACTTATGTGCTACTTGTGTAATTAAAAACTGATAGCTCGGGGCGCCTGGGTGGCTCAGTGGGTTGGGCCTCTGCCTTCGGCTCGGGTCATGATCTCAGGGTCCTGGGATCGAGTCCCGCATCGGGCTCTCTGCTCGGCGGGGAGCCTGCTTCCTCCTCTCTCTCTCTCTCTCTCTCTCTTTGCCTGCCTCTCTGCCTACTGTGATCTCTGTCAGATAAATAAATAAAATCTTTAAAAAAAAAAAAAAACTGAGAGCTCCCCCTTCCCTAAAAAGTATCCTGTTGCTCTCATCAGCACAGAGTAATGAAAAAAGGATGAACAATCCACACAGAAATACCCTTGTCTGAATCCTGGGCCCAGCAGGTACGAGCTGTGCCATTCAGTTCATTAAGAGGTTAAGTATCGACTCGCTGAAAACTAATGTCCCAGCAAGTTATTGAACCTATCGGAGCTTTCATCTCTTTAACTGAAAATGGGGATGATAACAGTAAGCAGGTGGATAATAAAGCATTATAGTGACAGCACAAACTGTGCCCCTGGAGTGCCTGGGTCCAAACTCCAACTTTGTAGTTGTGCACCCGAGGCAGATTAAATGTACATAAAGCACTGGGTAAGCATCTGGAGAAGAGTAAATGCTGGGTAAACAGTAGTTACCATTACTATCCCCTCAAAAGGCCCCTGTTTGGATTTAGTGATCAAGTACAAGTTCTAAAGCATCCGACCATCATCTGCACTTAAAAATGGCTAGTTCTGAGGCGCCGAGGTGGCTCAGTCGGTTAAGTGGCTGCCTTCGGCTCAGGTCATGATCTCGGGGTCCTGGGATCGAGCCCCATGTCTCAGCAGGGAGCCTGTTTCTCCCCTTCCCCCTTGCTCGTGCTCTCTCTCTAATAAATAAAATCTTAAAAAAAAAAAAGGCTAGTTTTTCCACATCCCCTTTAAGCATATACATGAGCGCTTTACACAAATAATTTTTTCCTTCCTCAGGGCATCTCAGCTATACCCCTTTGCCTTTTTAAAAACCATCAGCTTCCTCTGGCCTCTAAGCCCTCTAGTCATTATTCTTAAAGAGTTAGAGCACTTTTTTGGCATCATCGTTGGCTCAATGACTAACCCCTTCGTCTTTCCTAGGGCATATCGTCTTAAAGTACATGACCAAGGTCACAGAGTGGCATGACTAGAATCAACTTTTTTTTTCCTTCTCTCCTTCTGGCAGCCTGCCATAATGCGCACTACAACCACAACCTCCTATCTGGCAGGCCAGGCTCTACTACGCTATAGATCTTCTGCTCAGTTACAAACAGAGCAAGAGTTCAAAAGAACACAGGGCAGTCCTGCTAACGCAGAATCATGGTCAGGGAGGCCGACGGGCAGAAACCACACACTGCTTGTGAGATGGGGTGTTCTCACTCGTGATGGACCGTCCTTCCTCCAGGTAAAATGGAGAGAAAAGACCTTCATTTAGACTGCAGCACTGCTGTGGTTTCTTCAACCCTTCATTAAAAACATTACAAAATGTTTTTATAAAATTTTATGAAATATAATGTAAATAGAGTTTTTGTCCAAGAAAAACAATCCACCCAAATATTTCTTTTTCTCTTGGAAAGTTACCACGGCCTGTGGTTTCAGTGTTTAACTTGACATTTTACTGTCTTGCAAATTCTCTGATAATGTATTTTAACTAGGGCTAAGAACTAACTCATGTAGAAGGCAATGCTTTAATCATAGAGTACCGCCATTCACTAAAAAGAAATGTCAGCAGCAGGGGTGGCTGGGTGGCTCCACCAGGTAAGTGTCTGCCTTAGACTCAGGTCATGATTGCAGGGTCCTCAGATTTAACCCCACGTCGGGTTCCCTGCTCAGCAAGGAGTCTCTTCTCCCCTTCCTTCTGCCCCTCCCCCCAACCCGTGTGTGCATGGGTGCATGTGTGCACGCTCTAGTAAATAAAATCTAAAATAAATAAATAAATAAAGAGGCAGGGATGCCTGGGTGCCTCAGTCGGTTAAGCGGCTGCCTTTGGCTCAGGTCATGATCCCAGGGTCCCTGGATCCCATCAGGCTCCTTACTCAGTAGGGAGCCTCCTTCTCTCTCTCTCCCTCTGCCTGCTGTTCCCACTGCCTGTGCAATCTCTGTCAAATAAATAATTAAAAAAACAAAACAAAAAAACAACAGAAAACAACACTGGCAGTTTGCAAACCTTAAAATGTGTTCCTTTGTCCTAGAAACCCAATCTTTGGAGGCAACGTGGGGCTGGGGTCCTGAGGGCAGCTCCAAGAGCCACCAGCAGTGGAACAGGTGTTCCTGCCCCATGGGTCCCCTCCAAAGTCATGCAAAAATGTCACTGCTTACTTAGTCCAGAGACAAATTCTCGGAAGTTTATCAGAGAGTCTCCATTTTCATCTAACAACTGGAACAGGCGGGAGGCCAGCACTTCTGAGTGAGTTCCACAGGCCCAGGGAAAGAGGAGAGCAAACATCCCCTTGAACTGCTCAAAGTCAATGCGATATTGTTCAAGGTAAGGCAGGCTGGGGTCGTGCCGGTCCAGTGCATTGCTGCTCCCGCCCCAGTAGCAGCTGGTGAGATGCTCCGCCTGGAAAAGGAAAGAACAGGAGGATTGCTGGGGTTGCGATCTCATAGCAAGTAACAGGAAGAAAAGGCCCTGCCTGACGTTTGCAAAAGGGCTTTCGGTCAACCAGCCAACCCGTGTGCATCTCCTGGGGCATGGAGTTCTGGTGTCAGGGCTCCTTGTCTTCTCCTTGCTCTACACAGATCTCCGCCCAACCACCCTACTAACTCCACGTGGACCCCCTCTGCAGCTTACATCTGGTATGGAAGGTCCAGTTCCATTCCTGGAGGCAGGTGAAGAAAGGGACCACCCCGCCCACCCCACATCACTGTTTCTCCCCCTCACACACACACTCACAAGCATTAAAAAAAAATAACTCCTGCGAAAATACACAGAATTTTGTTATTTAAAAAAGTTTGGGACGCCTGGGTGGCTCAGTTGGTTGGATGACTGCCTTCGGCTCAGGTCATGATCCCGGAGTCCCGGGATCGAGTCCCGCATCGGGCTCCCAGCTCCATGCGGAGTCTGCTTCTCCCTCTGACCTTCTCCTCGCTCATGCTCTCTCTCACTGCCTCTCTCTCAAATAAATAAATAAAATCTTAAAAAAAAAAAGTTAGATAGAATGTTAACGTGAAAAGGTTCTGTAATTTAATCAGACCACCATATTTTCTAGGTGAGGATGAGGAAGCCCGGAGGCTGAGTGGGTCTCAGAAGGTCAACTCAATCCTCAGAGCAGAAGCATGATGATATTGGGGGTTTCTGAATTCCTAGTTCACTGTCTCATGCACCCCCTGAGTCTTGGTCACCGAAGTGACATAAATAGCATAGTCACAGTACTCAAGCTACAAATATGTTGTCTTCTTATTGGGCACATCTGAAAAGAGCTCTAGAAAAATTATGAGTAGGAACCACCAGGGTAAGGAGAATAGACCTCTGGAAAAAACAAAGAGCTTCCTGTTTCTGTCCTTGGAAACAAGGCAGCCTCTTATTCATGAAGTCGTATTAAATCTGGTAGATATATGTACCCATTCTAGGAAGACCACAGAGATAAAATTCGTAACAGAAAAGCCCAGAAGGATACCCCTCCCTTGACATTTCCAGTTAGCTCTGGATGGTAGATGGGAGAGATGGGAGGGGCATGAAAAGGAAGACTTAATTTTTACCTTATTCCCTATTGTACTATCTGATTATTTCACAACAGTAACGTATAAATATTGCAATAGAAAAAAAGCACTTTCAAATCCAATCTTTCCCCCTTGCCTGGGAATTGTGTAAGGGGGAATCAGTCGTTGTGTGTGGTACTTTGATTTTGCCCTCACTTTGAAAGCAGCAAAGCCTCACAATTGTTTACTGGGAATCACAGCTAATGAACTAAAAGAGAGAGAAGTGGGAGTAGGCAAGAGAGGAAGGAGGAGAGGTGGGAAGCAGAGCCAAAGCCAGGTTTCCACAAGGTTCCCTCAACGGAGCCTCTGGAGAATGAAGGAAGCGGTCAGATTTCACCAGGGCTTGGGGACTGCATTCCTGGTGGTGAGGTCAGAGGGCGGGCAGTCAGAGGGAGGCCAAGCTGAGATCAGAGAGGCCATCAGAGAGGCCGCAAGGATTGAGCTGGAAGGGGATTCCTGAGAGCCCTCTGTTGGGGGGGGTGGTGGTTGGTGATCCCCCCTCCCCAGGGGTCCTCTTTACCTGAGCTATGGATAAAGGTTGCCCAGAACATTTCCTTCTAACTAAAGCATTCAAGTTACTCTACAACCAGGCTTGAATGTGGGTCCAGGCACTTTCACGGTGCTCCCAACCATCAGAAGAATACGAGCCTGTTCCTTGATTGTCTCCATACTCTGTCATGTGGAGACCAGGGACATGGACGTCCAAAAAGAACCAAAGGACGTATTTAGAGAGTTCGAGATAAACTAGGGCAAAGGGGCCTTGAACTACATTTTCCATCAAACGTGCCTCAAGGTGGCAGCCTTTGCACCTTTTTCCTCCAAGTTTAACTTTTTAGTTTTTTATTATTTTTTTAAATTTTAGTATAGTTAACACACAATGTTACATTAGTTGCAGGTGTAGGCTTAGTGGCTTGCCAAGTTTCTGAGCTCCTCAGGAAAGGACTGCATCTTTCCTTTCTATCTGCAGAAAACCCTCTACTCGACCCCAGAAACTAGCTGTATGAAGGACTAAAGAGACTGGCAGAGGGTCTGATGAATACCGATGCCTCAGTGTTTGTTCTAGTGATTTAAGGCCAATTAAAGTGTTTCGAAGATTCAAAAGAGAGTCAGTAACTGAAGTTTTTATCTTGGGTTCCACAGTATCTAGGCTCCTTCCCAGCCCCGACCCCGAGTCTTGGATTCTTTCTTGGGGAGCTGGGCAGATTTGGGGAACTCCTGTTTGTGAACACAGGCTTAGGGCAGGGCTTTGGAGTCTCAGGACAGTGTGTTTTTTTTCAGGCATATCCTCAGGGTCCACAGGACACACCTGATACCTGACAGTGCGCAGACCAGACGGTGCAGGAGTGCCCAGGTAAGAAGTCATGGCTTCAGCAAACTCCACATCTGGGACTTGCACACAACCGGCCTCATCGTCCTTTCCCGGGCGTCCCCCAAGGGCAGCCTCCTTTCTAATGTCAATGTCCTTCCGGTCACCTGTTCATAGTCTTGCTGCCTCCAGCTGCTACTCCCACTTCTGTTCACTCACCCCAAAGCCCAGCTCTATCCCCTACCACCCCGCCAAGCACATTTCTTCTGGTCCTCAGCATACCTTTAAAATCTGATCTTAACTGGATCCTTGTATCTTTTTGTTTTGATCCAGGTTGGCTCATTGCATTTTTCCTTTGTGAAACCAAGAGGGACCCTTTCTTAGGTATGACCTGCTTATACTGAGCAGTTAGTTACGGTGTATGGATAAAATTTGAGTGGGCTCGCACACTAGAAAGATTTCATCACCAAGTGCCAAATGGAGGCTGGTGGGGGAGGGGGTGGGGTCCACGCTGCCGGTCACACTGCCGGGCTACACGACGGGCATCACTAACCAGCTGTGAGACCTCAATCTCTTTGCACCCGCATCAGAAACAAGCAGAGATTATGCTAGATGAGTAACTGATCACTCATTTATCTATTCAACACACATGTTCAGAGCACCTGCCAGGCAGAAACACTACAGTAGGCACCAGTGAAACAAGAAGAAATAAAATAGTGGTGGGGCGCCTGGGTGGCTCAGTCAGTTAAGCGTCTGCCTTCAGCTCAGGTCATGATCCCAGGGTCCTGGGATTGAGCCCCGCATCAGGCTTCCTGCTCAGTGGGGAGCCTGCTTCTCCCTCTGCACCTGCCCCTGTTTGTGCTCCCTCTCTCTCTCTCTGACAAATAAATAAAATATTTTAAAAAATGATGAAAATATAAAATAAAGGAGAGGTGCTCTTCAGTAGCTAACAAGTAAGCAGAAATATTAGCAAAAACATTCTCAGCTATCACACCCTCTGATTCTAAGAGCTATTAGTATTCAACCCAGATCTTTGTTGTTGTATGCTTCCTGCTATCTTTGCAGTCTTCCAAACAGTCAAGTTTAGCTCCGGCAGTAAAAGGCACTACAAAAAAGAAGCTGCCCAATTAGAAATCAGGATAAACATGGCATCAGCATAAAAGACATCTTTTTAAAAGTTTTCTCCTGCTCACTGACACATTTTTGCCTATGAGGTTGATAATGATAGTTAGGACAAAAGTATTTTTTTCTAGAAGAAAAAAAAAATCTACTTTGTATTATTTACTAATAAAATGTTTTTGTCATTCAGGACTAAGATTGGTATGGACTGAATTATAGAATGAAAACCACAGAAATTTAACCAACCAGCTTTTCCTTCGACGGTTGTACAGCCTTATTCTGACTCTAGCTACATAGTTCTTTTTCAGTGTGCTTTAACATAGCTTAAGATAGGAAAGCTCTAAAGGTGCTTTAATACAGCTTAAAATAAAAAAATCACCATTTCCAATAATTTCAGGCAGCATTTAAACTCAATTGCCGTCATTCCCATGAGTATTATAAAGTAATACCCTTTTTGGTCAAGTCCAAGGAAACAGCTAAAATATTACATGGAGTGGAACAGAGCTACCACATTGGCTTAAATGACTGATAAGAATATGTTTACTTCTCATACTAAGCATTCCGTTCTTATACTCTCAGCTCTACATATTTATGCATTCTGATCTTCACGCTATCCCTTATCAATTTAACAGAAAAACCTAGAACTAACTGAATCATTAAAGTGAACTCTTTCATTCCCCTGGCTGTACATGGATTTGCTTTGAAACTCACCTTGAAAAGAGTATAGAGTTCTTCCAGCTCATCAATGGTAAAGGAAGTTTCCGTCACAATTGTTCGGACCTATAAGAAGGTAGACACAATGAATCACACGATTTCAAAGATATTATATTGGAAAAGTTCTGATTTTCTTCTTTTAAACCATCTCAGTCTGTCCAGCAGGAGTTTATGGAGCGAGAAGGGCACCTGCTGTTTTTCAAAGGACTTACCACATTCCGTTTCGTAGTATCCTCCAGTGTCTGGATCACCTTCAGTCTCTGTTTGAATCTCATCTGCTCAATCAAATCTGCCCGGATGGTTCCAAATTTCTAGAAAGGAGCAATAGTGGTGTTTCTGAGAAATCCGCCAAAGTACATAGTATCATATCTGGAGGATTTATGGAGACATAATCCAGATACAGAGAAGACATTTCTTGTGAAAGGACAGGCATCCTAGACCATACCTTCATTTATTTTAAAAACAATTTATTTAAAAAACAATTGAGCAACCAAAGTAAATAACAGGAAATCCTCATGCTTCTTAACTTAAATACATATCAAAGTCAAATGGGTCTTGCTCAAATCAACAGCACTTAATAGGGAAGAAAAGGTTAAATAAGCCTACAAGGGCCATTTGTGTAAGAAAAAAATGCTCCAAAGGAAGAATTTTCTTGACAAGAACAAAGGAAGTATCTGAGGCTTGCTATTAGCCTGGGAGGTCAGAAGAAATGTTTGTGTGAGGTTCCCTGTTCCTGTTCTCCAGCTCAGTAGCATTTGTCCTCATTCAGAAACCCACATTACCTCTGGATGGCAGACACTGTGGGCTAGCTACCTTTCCAAACCCCAAAATGCCTCCTATGACCTGAATGTTTGTTGAATGAAACTTCAAAAGCCACCGAGCCTTTCAATCTGAAGACTGAGAAAGAATATACAAAATTTTCTATCTACTAGTGGTGCAAAAGAAAAACAAAGAAGTTCTGCTTAAAGCATGAAGCGTTACCAATGGAAGGAATGGCTGCCATGGTTCAACACACTGGATGGATAAAGAAAAAGTTGACAGATAATATCAAGTGTTGACAAGGTTATGGTACAACCAAAGCCCTCATATGTTGCCGCTCAGAGTATCAGTTGGTACAACCATTTGGGAAATCTGTCTGCAGTATCTACTAAATCTGAGTAGATAGATATACCTACGACACACCAATTCCTAAGTACCTCCCCGCAAAAGTATATATGTTTTTACCAAAGATATATGCTGGAATATTCACAATGCCACTGTTAGCCAAAAGCAAGTGAGTACTAAAATGCTTGTTAACAGCAGAGCAGATAAATAAATTGTGGCATTATCACACAATAGATTACTACACAGCAATGAAAATGAGCCATTTGGATAAACCTCACAATCATAATGTTAAGCAAAATAAACCAGAACCCAAAGAGCTCATTCAACCGAAATGGAATTATACATTTGTGAAGGATGTTCAAATGCAAACACAATTAGCCTACAGTATTAAAAGTCAGGAGAATTACTGACTTTGGATGGATGGATGGTGACAGGAAGAGGACACAAAGGGCATTTCTAGGATGCTCGGATTGATGTGGGTAGCAGTTATAGGACTATGTTAAACAGAGGGTTTAAGCACAGGCCTATGGACATCCGTACCACAGAATCCAACCCAAGAAATAGGATTTAAAAAAAAAAAAACCCACAAGTATTTTATACAAAATAACTAGGATGAACCTCATAGAAATTATAATGAAGAAAAAAGACATCTCAAAAGACTACATATCATGTATTTTGTTTATGTAATAATCATGAAATAACATTATTATAGAGAGACAGAATAAATTAATGTGTGCCAGGATTAGCAATAGGGTGAGGGAAGGGTGGATGAGGCTATAAAGGGTAATATGAGAGAGTCTTGTGGTGATGGTACACTTGAGCATACTTGAGTATCTTGACTATTGTGGTTGTTAAGCAAGGCTATGCACATGACAAAACTGCATAGAGCTACACACACACACACACACACACACACACACACACACACAAACACACACACATGCATATGTAACTGGTGAGATCTGAATAAGGTTGTTTGGGTTGTTAGCACTGGGGCGGGGGTGGTGGTGGGAGCTGGGGGAAAAGTGCTCATGACTTCTTTGTACAATTCTTTGTTACCTCCCTTGAATCTATAATTATTTCTAAGTGAAAGAGCAGCTTTGAAGTTATGGTGTAACATTTTAGGACAGAACATGATGGATCAATCTGAAAAGTGAGTGATAATCAGGGAGTTGAGAAATTACCATTGAGTTTAAGGATACATCAGTAGAGAGAGTGCTGCATTTTTGAAATTATGAAATGAGGGCTGGCGTTATCTAGCCATCGCAATTGTGAGACAAACCTAATGGTTGTCACACAGACTGGCAGTTGTCTCCCCAATCTGTTCTCCCTTCATGTATATAGTTCAAAATTTCGGTAACTACCCAGATCTTCAGGGAGAGACTGTATTTCCCAGCTTCCCCTGTGGCTTGTGGCCAGGTGACTAGATCCTGGCTAATAGGATGTGAGTAGGAACTTCATGGACAAGGCCCCATGAAAGGAGCGGAGCACACCCACCCTATCTCCTTCCTGTGGGGATAAGACATTTCTTAAGAGTGAATAAGAAAAAGCCTGGGTCCCTGATACCACTGAGCTGCGCACCAGCCCTGAGCCACCTATGCGGACTGAAAGTGAGAGACAAATTTCTATCCTGTTTAACTCTATTTTGGAGTTGGTTGTTACAAATGCCTAGTCTGCATTCCAAGTAATACAAGATCTAACACATACGAGCTGCTTCTTAGAGTGCCTGGCAAAGTTTATGGTTCTGTCTTAATTCCACTTAATCCCATCCTCCGGGTGATCCTCATTCCTCACTGGCTACTTCTTCTGTCTCCTCTGCACAACTTCCCCCTCTCTAAACCCTAGGGAGCTCCAGGATTTTGTCTTTAGACCTCTTCTATCAGCACTTACTCCCTGGGACTCCCGTCACTGCTGACCCCGTCTCCTGTCACCACGCTAGTCTAAGCCTCTCTTGCTCTTACCATAGCCTCCGAACTGACCTTGCTCCCTCGAAGCCTTGCACCTTTCTATTTCTTCCATAAGTAAGATTGTTCTGTCTAAAGCCTGTGTCTGATGACACTATTTTGCTGAAAACACCAGGTGCTTTATAGCAGGTTGGATCCAAGTCTTCACCAAGGCTGACAAGCCCCACACGCTCTCCCTGCTTCAGCAGCTACCTCTCTGGTCACCTGCCACCAGCCCTTTGCTCCTTCCTCCAGGCACAGCGGCTCCTGCTGCTCCACAAACATGTCATGCAGGCTCCCTTGCCAGCCAGGGTCTGGGGGCTGTCTGACCCCTCGACCCGGCACATGCAATCCATGGGCTTACTTCCCCACATCATTTGGATCCTGGCTAAATATCACTTTACCAGAACAAACCTTCAGAGAAACAGCACGTCTACCTTTTACTCTGCTGTGCTTCTCCTTTAACTTATCACTTGACCTTATGTTTGGTTTTTACTTCTTATACCTATACCGCGCTCCCCCCGACCCCTGCTCACTAAATGAGAGCAGACGCTGTGTCCCCTGGAGCGGAGGACAGGGCTGATTTAGTGTTTGACAAATAGTCGCTGAATACATTGAATGCCCATGATAATACCAGGAAAAAAGCGCTTTCCTTCTCCCATTTCAGAGACAAGCAATCACAAGTTTAACAGAAACTATTAACTCGCCCGTCTACAGAGCCGGTAAAGTGTTCACTGAAACGTACATGCTAACGACAGAGAGCTGGGGTTACTTCAAACGGGGCCATAGTACGCCTATGATTAACAACGAGAAAACATAGTTGTGAGACAGAAGGTAACTCAATTTTATTATACCTACAACTAGCAGAGCCATTATAGGCCATGTCATGGGCTCCTTACCATAACATTGTGAGTTGGTACTGTCATTTCCATTTTACAGATGGGAAAACCAAAGTTCACACAGGTTAAATAAGTGACCCAGAGTGCCATAGGGGCTGAGCCACAAGTCTGAGGCCCAGACACCAGGTCCATAACTCCACCACCTACCATTCTCTCCGACGGTAAGTTCTTCCCTGTTTCTGCATAGATCAGAACATAGATTTTTGGAGCTATACAAAATCTGATTCAGATTCATGTTCTTTGACTAATTAGTTGTTGTGACTCTACATAATCCAGTTGGGTCCTTTGAACCTCAGCATGTTACTCTATAAAATGAGATCCCCAAACTATCCTGTACAACAGCTGTTAGGGACAGATGTATTAAGTACCAATATAGATGTATTAAAGTACCAACATAGGGACACCTGGGTGGCTCAGTTGGTTACGCATCTGCCTTCAGCTCAGGTTGTGATCTCACGGTTCTGAGATTGAGTCCCGAGTTGGGTTTCCTGCTCAGCGGGGAGTCTGCTTCTCCCTCTCCCTCTGCCCCACCCTCTGCTCATGCTCTCACTCTTATAAATAATAAATAAATAAATAAAATCTTTAAAAATAAAATAAAAAACAAATTTAAAAAATAAAGTAACCATTAATAGTAACTAATATTAAACACTGACTTGATAATCTTTGCAGATTGCTTGAGAAAGAATTATTTCCTCCCAAGCCTGACCTTCAAAGAGCCCTATATATGTACATTTAATGAACTAGATCTAGTTGTTCCTCAACTAGAAATGGATCCCGCTGTTTGGTAGGCAGGACCCTCTCTCTGGGACTGGCCGCAGACGGAACACAATGGAAATAAAAGGACTCTTCCATCTGAAGCAAACAGCCCCAACCTAAAAGGAAACCACGACTCCAAGTTCCTGACTGGCTATTTCTGGAGGGTGTCTCAAGGAAATGCGCAATGAGAATGACTGGGTCCCTCTCTCTTCCCTCCTCCCCCTTTCTCTCCCACCTTTTGCAGGGGCTCTGACAGAAAGAAATGTGAAAGACAGGGCAAACAAAAGGTGGCTTGGTAGATCCTGGAGCCAACATTCCCCATTACCGGAAACAAGGGCCCGGGTGTAATACTCTCTCCCAGACATGGCACGTTTCAGTTCCGTGAAAAGAACTAATTCACTAATGTAACGATCCTTTTCTAGCAGATAGAATTTAGTGATGAGGGTGAAGGAACCTAAAATTATTTTATTTTTTCTAAAAATCTACTCTTCTTTAGACACTAAACAAAATAATCCGTCTCATGTACATCTCTTCTCCCACTCAATTTTTATCCAAATATTTCTGTAGCCTGTTTCTAACCTTCCAATCGAATTTCTAATGTCTTCATGAGCTGAGAGGCATCTTCAATGCAGGCAGAGCTTCTTCTTTTTGCCGCGTTGCCCCACTCCCCCAGGGTTGCCTAGACCGGCTAACAGCTAGGCATTTGGCCCTTTATCATTTCATTCCACTTCACCCCTCTTGTATGCACACGTTCCCACTCTCGCTGCACAGACTTGGGACAAGGAGCAAGTGGCTCAGATAAAGGAATGATGTGGGGACCAGTTTGTCTTAAGTTCCCAGTTCACGTTCTCTGGTGTTTCCCGGCCCCACCATGGTTCCTGAGCAGACAAGAGCTCCCTTCGCCTTCCCTGTGACTTCCTTCATCCCTCCAAGCTTTCCCTTGCGTTGCTGGGAAGAAAGGGATGATGGAGAACAGAGACAGATTTGAGAAAGAGACCACAAGGCCCAGTCTCCACCAACTTCAATAGGTGGAGTTTCTTTTTCCTTCCTTTTTTTTTTTCCTTCCTTTCTTTTTTTTCCTTCTTTCTTTTTCCATCCTTTTTTTTTTTTTTTTAGAGATTGTATTTATTTATTTATCAGAGAGAGAGAGGGAGAGAAAGAGATCACAAGTAGGCAGAGAGGCAGGCAAAGAGAGAGGGGGAAGCAGGCTCCCCGCCGAGCAAGAAGCCCGATGCAGGACTCGATCCCAGGACCCAGGGATCATGACCTGAGCCAAAGGCAGAGGCTTAACCCGCTGAGCCACCCAGGCATCCCTAGGCTCCACCTTTCTAAATCCTCCAGAGAGGGCTAGAAATATTCAAATGCGCAGCCTAAAACCAAACCAAAACAAAACAACCAAAAAACCCCCACGAGAAACAAAAAACAAAACAAACAAACACAAAACCTAGTTCGGGCTGTAAGTCCACGGAAGGATCTGAACACATCTGCCTACCACAGGGAAATTTACGGAAACAAAAAGGTAGCATCATTTCCAAAACAGCTTTTGTTTTTATGTAAGAGTATTTCATTGAAACTATGCTCAAAAGTGCCTCTTCAATGTTTCTTAATTTATGGGTACTTATTTTCCTGGGATTAGCCAAAGGACTGAACCCCATTCGCACCTGAGGGTCCCTTCTTTGGTCCGAAATCTCCAAACGTCTAGGTGAGTGAGGCTTTGCTTTGGAAGAGTGGGTTGGAGGTGAGAGGAGGAACAGATGGGATGTGAGCCTCAAAAAACAGCGTGAAATTGTGCGAGGCTGGGACCAAGGCATGGGTGATAGATTCTCAAACAGCTAAAGGAGTACTTCCCCCAAACTGCTCCCTTGCCTTCTTCTGGGGTGGTGGCATCTGTCTGTCCCGTGCATGTGTGTATTGGGTGGGGCAGTGGTATTCAGGTGGAGGAAAGAGAAGGATGAGGAGGAAGATAAGGAGGAATCAGGATACGACGTCAGTGTGAACACTTTGCTTCTTGGAGTCGCATGTTTGCTGAATGGGTTGCCTCTCCAAGTCCTCTGACCTTTAAAGCACTCTCAGCTCGGGGCAGTATTCATAGCCATGCAACACCTTCGTCACGCCTTGTCAGAAAGCAGGGCCTTATTTTATAACCAAATCTGTGCTCCTCAAGGTACTAACTCTCTCGAGATCTCTGCCTAGCAGAAAGGCTTAGACAAGCCATGGTCATACGAGAAAAAGTTTGTAGAAAAAAACACTTTGGTCAGCTTCATTGTAAAATAGCTCAGGTGAACTGATTGATTATCAGCTAGCTTGAGCCTGCTAGTTAAAATGTAAGAAGCGACGAGAGCAGTAGAGACAAACAGGACTGGGATCTGAATCTCAGCTCCAACATACCGGGAAGCGTTGGACAAGCTACTTAACCTCTCTGAGTTCTATCATCTGCAAAATGGGCAGAAAAATACATCCTGACTCTCAGTCTTGTGATCATCGATTCTGATAGGGCATGGAAAAGGGAAAGCAGAATGCCCTTTACCACTATATATTTACCTAGAATGAATGAACGAATGAATGGATTTAATTTTCAGAAGATTTTATTTATTTATTTGTCCGACAGAGAAGGAGAGAGCACAAGCAGGGACAGTGGCAGGAAGAGAGACAAGCAGGTTCCATGCTGAGACGCTTAACCAACCGAGCCACCCAGGTGTCCCAAATTTATTTTAAAAGTTGTAGAAGGTATAAAGAGGCAGCCAGTAGGCTAGAGAGATCGTGGCATGTTTGGCAAAGAGAGTATTTTGAAAATTAGGACAATTCAAATAAAATCATGACCTCTGAGTTCTCTTGAAAAATCAGAGGTTCCGGCAACCATGGCTCCTCATCTCCAGGGGTAGAGAGACTGCCCCACCGCCAAGCAGGCCTTCACTACCTAGCACCCCAAGGCCACTTTTCCCCACTCCTTCACCTGCTGCCCACTTGGGTGTCTGCCCACGTGCACAGTTATGGGACCTTGCCACCTGCTCTAGAGCATCTTCTTTAAAAAATACACCAGGGGCGCCTGAGTGGCTCAGTGGGTTAAGGCCTCTGCCTTCAGCTCAGGTCATGATCCCAGGGTCCTGGGATCGAGCCCTGCGTCGGGCTCTCTGCTCAGCAGGGAGCCTGCTTCCTCCTCTCTCTCTGCCTGCCTCTCTGCCTACTTGTGATCTCTGTCAAATAAATAAATAAAATCTTTTTAAAAAAATACACCATTGGGGCGCCTGGTGGCTCAGTCCGTTAAGTGTCTGACTCTTGATTTTGGCTCAGGTTGTGATCTCAGGGTCATGAGAGGGAGCCCCTCGTCAGGCTCTGCACTGGGCGTGGACCCCGCTTAAGATTCTCTCTCTTCCTCTTCCTCTCCCTCTCCCCCACACTCCCTCTCCCACTCTAAAAAACAAAACAAAACTCCCAAATCCACAAGTCTGTTAATACAAACTTCGGCTTCTATAAAGGAGACAGCTTCTGACAGCTGGGTATCATAGCGAGGCTACAATGTCATGATCAGATAGGGAGGCAAGTCTCACATTCCACAGAAGTTTCATGAAAACTGATGAGACTCAGCTTCCTTATCAGCAAAGGAGAGAAAATTATTTCTACCTCTTTGGGTTGGGTAAGGAGTCTGTGAGTTACACAGGCAAAACAACTATTATATGGTAGCTGTTATTACTCCTAGGAATGTTGGCAAACGCACAAGAAAAAAGGCATCTATCTATAGATCAGGCAAAATGCACTAATGTAATAGCTTAGGTTTCATTAACAACTGGTACTAACTAATTTAGCTATTTTTTTGAGGGATGAATAGCCTTTTAAGAATTAAACTTGGGGGGCACCTGGGTGGCTCAATTGGTTAAGCCTCTGCCTTCGGCTCAGGTCAGGGTCCCAGGGTCCTGGGATAGAGCCCGGCATGGGGCTCCCTGCTCAGCGGGGAGCCTACTTCTCCCGTTCCCTCTGCCTGCCTCTCTGCCTACTTGTGCTCTCTGTCAAATAAATAAATAAAAATCTTTAAAAAAAAAAAAGAATTAAACTTGGAGGAAAAAAAAGAATTAAACTTGGAAGTCAAAGCCAGGCATTAGCAATAAAGGCCCAAATCCTTCCCGTTGGAGATACCTAAAGAAGGGTCTACAAGTAAAATAGTATACTGTCTAGAGTTTGCTTGAAAACACTCCAGAAAAAAAAAAAAAGTGACTTAGATGAGAGAGGTCAGAAAAATGTTGATTAACTGTTAGACCGTGTGATGGGTTATAGAAATACATCGGGTTAACCTTGGGATTTCTACTGTGCTGGAAAACTTCTATACATTAAAGATCAAGAAAGAAAAAATATTCACACCAGGTGTTGATAATGTATGCTCAGGGCCTGGGATAAGATAACCACTTTTAACATCTTAAATGTTTTTTCAACAAATGGATAGACAAACAGTGTTTCTTGTATCTCCCGGGTTTCCCCCCTCTGACACAACTATAATACCTTCTTTGCTAGCCTATTCCTTCAGGTCTCCCCACTCCAATTTATTGCACGGGGAGCAGAACTAATGTCCTTGAAGAAAAACTCTCCTCAGCTTCCAAGGGGCTGTTCAGTGCCTTGCAAATCAATCAGTGGTTTCAAGACTCCCCACTTGCCAGCCTCTCCTGGACTAACTGACCTCATGACCATATGTACCCTTACAATTCCAGATCTGTTCTATCCAGACAAATCCCATGGGCTCTAGCTTTAATGTTAGAGAGCCACTTCCCAGCTGTGTGGTCTGGAAAAACTAACTCAATGTCTCTCAACTTCCATTTTCACCTTAAAAATGGATTACTATTGGGGCACCTGGGTGGCTCAGTGGGTTAAGCCTTCGGCTCAGGTCATGATCTCAGGGTCCTGGGATTGAGCCCCACATAAGGCTCTCTGCTCAGCAGGGAGCCTGTTTCCCCCTCTCTCTGCCTACCTCTCTGCCTACTTGTGATCTCTCTCTGTCACATAAATAAAAAAAATCTTTAATTAAAAAAAAATGGGTTACTATTTACTTGGTGGGGCTATCCGGGAAGCACCCAGCACCCTGCCCAAAGTAGGCTTTCAGTGAGAGATAACTTTTGTGGTTATCATTAATAAGCTCAACACACTATTTGGGACTTCCGTAAGTACATGTCCGGCACAAACGCCTCCTTGTGTTTTATTAGCCACATCCTTTCCCTGCTTTTCTCAGATTCGACCCACTGGGTTGGGTTGTCTGGAACATGAAGAAATTCCAGGGTGGTCGTGTGTCTGCTGTAAGGTTATTCATGTGCCCCTGTGCCTGTGAGGAGGGTCACCTTGGTCTATGGGTCAACCCCGAAGGCGGGGCGTTGTGTCTCACTTCTGTATAACTCTGACGACTGCAGAGCCTCACACATGGGGCCCACAAAGAATAACGCTACCTTTCAAACTGTACAATTCCTTCCAGGAGGGTCTCGGGAGAACTTAAAATGAGCAAGAATTTCTCCATGAGACATTTATGAATAAAGTTATCTCATCGGGAGAAATCTGATCCATACCTAACCAACCTCCAACCACCGGGGGAGTCCTTGACGAGACCTCAAAGCCGAAAGTACTTTCAGTGTTTTTCCTACTTTTCTGTCTTCCTAGCTGAGTATCCTGAAGCACGGGAATAAATGTACCACGTGCCTCAGAGGACTGGCGTCGTGCCTCAGTTCAAACCAGGTTATCAACAGCTTCCGCAACGAGTGGCCCCATTCTGCATGTAGGGCAGGGATTCTCAACCCTCACCGGGTACTGGGACCATCTGGGGAACTTCCAAAAAAGACTTATTTCTTAGGCCTCATGCCAAAGATATGGATTTAATAGGTCTGGAATGGAACTTGGGAATTCACTTGACTTTGAAAAAAAATGTGATTTTAATGCACAGGTGAGACTGAGAACCACCAATCTAATGGTTAGGAGGGAAAAAGAGAGATAAGCAAGGGTTTGTGGTGGTCTCTTTAGGATGAACTGTAAGGAACTGGGGAGCCATGAGAGACCCTATGAGCAATGTGGGGATGCGAAGTAGAGAAAAAAAAAAAACAGTCATTATGCATTCAAAGACCAGGTAATACAGGTGTTGTTATAAATAAAAGGGGTTTATCCAGGCAAAGGAAGGAAACTGCTGCTGTATCCTGTGACAGGATGTTTGGCAACCAAAGGGCCACCATTAGGGATCCGGAGAGGATGTAAGTGAAAACCAATCCTTGGTCTTCCCTCCATTCTCTTCTCTTTCCCTTAAAATTGGCTCAGTTGCTGACCTCAGCATGTTGTTGGCGTATCTGCTGTCAAGAATAAAGCTGAGTTTCCACATACTAAGATTTATGACTTTGGTCCAGAAATCTCTTAACAATTAAAGGTTCCAGGGGATGCCTTTAGAAAAACAACCCGCTGCTATGATAATAACCATTGCCTTTAATCACATGGGCTCTTTTTCTGGAAAAATAATCATCCACAATTTCCAACATGGTATTACCCAAAAGTGCTGAGGCAATGATGTTTCTTTATTGTATTATGATAATAACCAGTTCTGGAGAGACTGAAGTGAAATAGCCATCCTTAATCTCCACTGGTGGAAATACAAATTGGAATAACCTTTATAGAAATTGGACAGTGTACACTAGGAGCTTGGAAATAATTCATACTTTTTGATCTATTGCTATAGATCTATTCCTTAGAATGGACTCTAAGAAAATAATCAGAGATGTGATATTTGCAAACAAGTTTATCATAGAATATAGAATACAGAATATGTATCAAAATATAACATATATATATAATCATACCATATAAGTTTGCCATAAAATACTGAAAATTTGGAAGTAATCAAAATAAATGTCCAACAAAAGTGACCAGTTAAATAAATTTTGGTACTTCATTAAAACAGAATATTAATAATCTACTAAAATTATGGCTTTACAACTGAAGGAAAGAGCCCAGATGTCCATCAACAGATGAATGAGTAAAGAAGATGTGATGTGATATATATATATATATAGATAGATATAGATATAGATATCTATATATATATATATATATCATGGAATACTACTCAGCCATCAAAAATGAAATCTCGCCATTTGCAACAACGCAGATAGGACTAGAGAGTATTATGCTAAGTGAAATAAAGTCAGTCAGAGAAAGACAATTATCATACGATCTCACTGATATGCACAATTTAAGAAACAAGGCAGAGGATCATAGGGGAAGAGAGGGAAAAAAATGAAACAAGAAAAAACCAGAGACGAAGACAAGTCATAAGAGACTCTTAATCACAGGAAATGAACTGAGGGTTGCTGGAGGGAAGGGGGGTGAATGTATGGGGTAACTGGGTGACGGACACCGGGGAGGGCACGTGATGTAATGAGCACTGGGTATTATGTAAGACTGATGAATCACCAAACTCTGCCTCTGAAACTAATAATACTGTATTTAATTGAATTTAAATTTTTTAAAAATTATGGCTTTAATTAATATTTAATATATTAGAGAGTGTTCACGGTATGTTTTAAGTGAAAAATAGGATGTTTCACAGCACTTTTTAGTAGAAGCTTATTTTTTTCAATGTATTTTGCAAATACAGGAACATACTTGAAGGAAAATATGATATAGTTTATGGAATGAAGTTTATTCTTCCCCATTTTTCCACAGTTTCTACATTTTTAAAAATAAACATGCATTACTTTTAGGATTCTAAAAGATATAAAAAGTGTTTTGTTTCTAATATGTATCGTCAATGAAAATTTTTAAAAAAATAATAAATGATCAGTCTTGCCCCTTTTATGAGTAAAAGGACATATATTTCTGAAAAGATCTCTGAATCTATACCAATATTTTCAAAAGCCCCCAATTTTTTATTCTCTTTAAGAGAGGCTTTTTTTGACCTCAGCTTGTCCCTCACTCTTTCTCCCTTAATACAGGCTGTTCCTGGTTGGAATGCTGACAATTGTCCCACAGCTCCAAAACACCTGTGAGGGCCGAGTGTGCTCAGCAGAAGAGTCACACTCTTTCTTACTGATCATTTCTATAAAAGTTTTCCGAGCCAAGGATCAGGAAATGAAGAAATGATTAGCTGTTATGGACACTTGAGTCCTTGGGGCTCCATAGCACCAAATGCCACTGGGCACACAACACTGCCTCCTTCGCCCCTAGAAGCTCATTAGTTCTGAAAATCAGAACTAGATCCAGGGTCATTGTGAACCAGAAGGCCTCCTCCCCCACAGAGGCCAAGCAATTTTAGAGAAGCACGAGGACTCTTGTTCTTTTCTAGGATGGTACAGACTATTCCATGTGTCTTGGACTCAAGAGAATTGGCTTGTTTTCTTCAGAGAAGACCTACGTACTTGGCATGAGAACAGGAAGTGAATTGATGTGCACAGGTCAACCTCGCCATGCCTGCTCTCCACAGCCTTTCCGCAGTACGCCCAGAGATGAATCTGAGCTGCTACTTGGTCCGGCTTCAGGGTGGGCAAGGCAGAGGACCAGGTCAGAGCTTGTCATGCCATCTGCTCTACGGCCTGAGACCCAGCAGGAGTCCTAGGCTCCCATTCAGTTCCCATCTCTGGAGCTCAAAGCTGTCAGCTGGAAGGCAGCTGTTCACTTTGGCAATTGGTTCTCCGAAGGTGAAAGGAAGCAGGTATACCCGTAGTTAGCGATGGAAGTGGGTGCCACACATCCAGCAGAGTCCCACCCAGTACCCTGAGAGCACTGTGACACTCAGGCAGGAAACGAAACCCACCTCATAAGACGTTCTGATGAGTCTGAAGATGTCTACCTCAGGGTAGGGCTCCACGTCATCACTGAGCAGGGAGTGGAGGTGAGGGATGGGAGGCAGTGTGCTGTCTTTGTTGGTCACACTGTCTAAATACCTGAACAAAGAAATGAATCAGAAGTCACCAGAGGCTAGTTAGGAATTCTCCCATTACAGTTCTCTGCCTACGTTCTACAAACTCAGCATTTTAGAAAAGACTAGACTTTCCTTAAGAACAGAATGAAATTCTTCTGGAGACGCAGTGCATGAAAATAAATCCTCAGCCACAGACAAAAGTTGGTGCTCTGATTTCCATCAAGCCCATTAAGACTCAGGAAACCAAGGAGAAAGACAGAGGGTGAATTCTAAGAAGAAACCAGAAGTGGTTTTCAAAGCGAGGCTTTGGGGACACCTTGGTGGCTCAGTCGGTTCAGCTCCTGACTCGTGATTTTGGCTCAGGCCATGATCTCAGGGTCATGAGATCAAGCCCTGAGGCTCCGCATGGAGTCTGCCTGTCCCTCTTTCTCTGCTCCTCCCTCTGCTTGCGTAAGCTCTCTCTCTCAAATAAATAAAATCTTTTAAAAACAATAACAGCGAAGTGAGGCTTTGTCCGTTACCTTCCCAAAACGGTCATGGCCTCCCCGTCGTCCTTGCAACTCAACAGCTTGTCCACGTTCGCATCCAGCACAGCCAGGGCCAACTGGAATATCACCTTGATTCCTTCATAGAAGAAACAGTCCACGACCACAACTGCACTCTCAAAGGGCATCACGCTGAGAAACAGCGTGAGGAACCAAGACAGGGAGATGGTAGAAATCACGCCCAGGTCCTGCATGCAGTCATACAGCTGGGGGACATAGTCTCGTGCTAGTTCCTCGAAGACACCCTGGTCCACCAGTGCGCCTGCAGCAGGGGCGGGCACAAAAGGCCACGGGTGAACCCACCACACCGTCTTTTTGAGGGACCCCACCAATCGGCCTGGTTAAGACAGTTGAGCTCCTAGCTGCCGCTAAGACAACTTGACTCTTTCTCTTGACAGTTCTGCTGCTACCCTGACACTAGTTACTATGTTACTAGACCAAGGTGTCAACACACAGCGGTCAGCAGATTGGTTCTGGGTGCTTCTCCTTCCAGTTTTCCTGCCCTGCTTCCCTACCACAAAAGGGCAATAACACAACCATAAGGGTTGTTGGAAAAGTCAGTTTAGAAAGATCTCATTGTGTGGTTAGGCATGAAACATATAGGACTCCATTTCTTGGCAAACTTATTTAAAAAATAAGTAGCTTTTCTGGATGAACTATCCCCACATATGAGTTTTGTGGGGTTTTTCTCTTTGTTTGTTTGTTTGTTTGAATTCATGTTTTTAAAACTGAAAAGCATTCCAGCAGTGCCTGGCTGGCTTGGTCGGTAAATATGAGACTGCTGATCTCGGGGCTTTAAGCTCGAGGCCCACGTTGAATGTAGAGATTACTTAAAAAAGAAAAAAATTCTAAAAAAAAAAAAAAGCATTCCAGTTGTACATACACACTCATGATCAACTTACTGATATTTCTGGAGAATTTTCCCAGTGAATCGTATTAGTGTGAAAAGGCTTAGAAATGAGCACAAGAGGGAAGCATAAAGCATACACTTTACTACTAGCAATAAAAAGCTTGTCCTGCTGAAATGGAATGTCTAACACTCAAGAGGATTATAAGGAGTAAGAGCGATACTTTGTTTAAATGCTTACAGTCATGGTTTGCCTTGCAATGAAATCAGTTCTGAAAAATACTGCAGGAACTTAGTTTGGGGTACATTTTTATATGCCCTTTTTTTTTTTTTTTTTTTACATACTTCTGCTGTCCACAGATTCCATCCGCTTCATGAAAACATTTTTTGTCAAATCTGACGAGTTTGGTACAGTTCCCAGTGCCATAGTGACACCTACACTGAGTGTTTTCTACAATAATTTCTCCAACAGTGATATATGTATATTCTCTTGAGCTCCATGGGGCTCCTTTATGTACAATCCATATGAATTCAAGCCCCCTCATTCCCATTTTGGGAAACTGGAGTAGTCTGAAACTCTTTTGGCTAAGGGTGACTGGAAACGGTGTTCTAGCCCGTATCCTGGCTCTGGAAACATCTTCGCGATGAGACGTGGGTTAACATGTTAACCACCTCCCCAACATACCGACAACTCTGGTGTTGTAGTAATCAGGAAGCATGCGCTCACACAGAGCCACCAGCAGCCAGAAGGCTTCCTCCTCTTTGGCATAAAGCAGCAGCACGGATGTGACAATATTCATGGCCTGAAGGCATGAAAAAGGGTGTCATCAAATAGATTTTAAATACATCAAACACAGGTTAACATAAGAAATTTTGTGAACCTAAAAAATCACTGAGTTAGTCTCACAGGGCCAGCAAACTTTTTCAGCAGAAGGCCAGATAATTAACACCTAAAGGATCTGCAAGGTCCACACGCATATTCGTCTAAATTTTGTTTGGTTTTTATAATTTAGAGCCCCTTAAAAATGTACCAACCGTTAGTCCTTGAGCCTGCAACTCTTGAATCTTGATGAATACCAATACTTACCAAAGACTGAGCCCTGACACACAGGCAAGCCCTCATTCAAAACCTTTGCCTGAAGGCTATCTGACCAAGCCTTTAACCCGCTACAATCTCAGTGTTTCTAACCCTTCATTCACAAGATAAACATTTCCTTTTTAATCTTCCATAATGGTTCCTATAACCCAGTACGCATGGCCTGGAGGCTCTCCTCTGAGAACAATAAAACCTTTCAAATTTGGAGTCTTCACCCACTATTTTCATCTGGATAAAGACGGCAGAGATAAGTAACAGGGATTTAAATTCTAAAGTAACCCACTTTATTAAAAGATATGATCACCTAGCTCATAACCGCTCAGGGCTCAACTACTTTAATAGTCCTCTTAATTAAAAAGAGAAAGATCAAAGGATAAATATGATTTCTATAATTGCAGAGGCCAACTAACTCCTGGACTTCATTTTGATCTTTTACAAACCAGTAATTGTCCGTGGGACTTCTACAGTATAAATACCAAAAAAAAAAAAAGGATTTTTGGTCTAATAGGCTTTTTCTTTCTTGTAAGTCATAATATTTTCCCAAGTGAAATCATTAATAAAATTCTGCTTGAGAATTAACCTGCCGATTCTAGTACATGATCACGGTCACCGTTAGCTCCTTAGTCATTCAGTCAAGTTAAGTTTATAACAGGCTCTGGACGAAGTACTGGGAGATAGGAAAGGGGGTAATATAGTGGTGAAAAGTCTCACAGGACTTAAATGCTGACGTCAGAGAGACAGAATAAAGATGTAAAGGTTAATCAGTTTGGGGGTGTATTTAAGTTAAGTGCTATCAAAGAGATTAAATAAAGTGGTATAGAAAGACCTGTACTGTGTTTGTGTGTGTGTGTGCGTGCAGAGGAATTAAGCATCCTTTAGCATTTATCTATCTACCTATCTAGCTTTCCTTCTATTTTTGTGTTCAACATTTAGTAAAAAATATGTATTTATAATATATTATAAATATACTACAATATATTTATATAATTATATTATACCATATATAATATATATCATAATATATATCCATCTTTCTGGATTTGGGAGACGTCTGAGGTATTTGTCAACATAGTTGACAAATCGCTAGCTGTGATTTCACATTTTTTTTGAGTACAGTTGATTCAAGTCTCTACCTTATGCTACATTCATCAAAAGCGTCCTGACAGCTACACTGATACACGGCTATCACAGTATCAATGACTATATTCCTTATGCTGTGTCTTCTATTCCCATCACTTATGGACTCCATTACTGAAGGCCTATATTTCCCACTAAAATATGGAACGCTTCCCATATTCGCATGTCATCCTTGCACAGGGGTCATGCTAATCTCTGTATTGTTGCAATTTTGGTACCCGTGCTGCTGAAGCGAGCACAAGCCTGCTTTAGCTTTTAGCTGGATGGTCCAAGAAGGCCTCTCTGAATATGTGGTCTTTAAGTCTAGAGTCACAGGATCTTGGAGCTTCCCTAATTGTGGTGGATGTATTAGTACAAGAGATAATTTTAGCTGCTTTGGGGGCAACATTTTTTGAACACCAATTAAGCATTTATTTTAATGGGTATTAAAGTATAATCATAGCATATAAAAGTTACATTCTCAAGTATGTTCTTGCTTAGAAGGCAGGGCAGAAGCACCGTGGAATTCAGAATCCAGAATTACAGGCCAGGTGCTCAGGCACACTGTCTTTTACCTTCGGGAGGGAAGAGAGGCAGCTCGGAGAGTAATCAGAAGCACCTTGAAGGTCACCCAGATATGAGGTGGTGGATCCGGAAAGGGTGTTCTTGTCTCCCAGCTCCTCCGCTCAGTGCTGGGGTCTCAACCCAGGGAGATTTTGCTCCCCAGGGGCTATCTGGCAATGTTTAAGGGCAGTTTGGCTGTCCCAACTAGGGAGTTTGTGGAGAGAGGTTATTAAATGTGTTACTAAACAGGAATGTTATTAAACATCCTCCAAAGCATGGGACAACCCCGAACAAAGAATTACCCAGACCACAAGGTCTCTAGTGCCAAGGTCAAGAAACTTAGGTGCAGGGATGGTTCTGTTAACCATTCCTCTTACTGACTTTGCTGGTTAACAAACAGTCCGAAAAAAAAAAAGAAAAAAAATCTAAACCACCTGTGTCATTTACCTGGCAATATCCTATGTTAGGATTTCGAAAAGCATAAGCTGTTAAGACTCTCCTTAGAGCAGCAATGCCCATTTCATTCTGGAAAGCTGGGTGTTCTGGAAGGGAGCGGTGTAAATCCCTCTCAATCTCCTCTGTGGCAAGATTATACTTCCCCATGGACTTCTCCACTAGGTCTTCGTAGTACCCGGGATGCGTGGCCTTCTCATTGATGGCACCTAGGAAATACCCAACAGATACAACATCCAAAGGGGCGGGCCCTGCCCTCGGTCACAAACACAGCTGACCAAGTGAACCTTTTCGTGTTCCTTACCGCACAAAGGACACCTGTGAGATAACGACAGCCCGCGGATGAGGTGGGCTGTTGCAACCGCGGCCAGTTTGGTAAATTTACTTGCGGCCTGCTGCCCTCCTTCAGCTCCACCATAAGCCAAATTAGAGGTCCGCAAGCTAAACATCTGTGTTTCACAGAACTTGATGATCCAGTGGCTACTTTAGGGAAGAAGAGGAAGGAACGCAAGTAAACCAAAGCATCCTCGTCTCAGCCAGAGCAGTTTTGCTGGTATTTTACTAGGGTTCTCCTTAAGATTTCCCTTGAAAAACAAAGTTCTGCCTCCCCAAACAAGTTTGAAAACCAAACGCAAAAGCGTAACGTTTGAAGAGTTCAAACAGCCATACTGAGGAGTAGAGGAGGTGTTACAATGTATGCAAGGATTTTAGAGCTGCAGTGGGTGGTATGGGCATTCCTCACAGTGAGCACGTTACGGCTGGCAGTTTCTCAGGTGGTGGGGATGAGCATGGAGAAATGGGCTGAGAATCACTGGTTTGAGATATTTGCATTTTAAGATTCTTAAAGACAGAAAACACTGTACAAAAATACCCAAATCTAAATAGAACTTATGTAATTATAAATATATAGACAGACACAAATACACATATAACACACACACATGCATATTACACACACACACACACACTAAATGATAAGATAAACTGATCTGTATTTCACGGATTAGAAACTAGAACCCTTGGGCTGGCCTGGACCATGTCCATGACAGCCACCCAGAAGAGACAACCTTACCACTCACACTTACCCTGGAAAAGGGATTTGGGTTGACAGCAACTTAACACTGGCTTTTGCTTTGTTCTCAAGGGAGATATGCAAAGATATCGTATCTTCTGGCTGGCACTTTACTTCACTGGATGCACTGAGCCTGGTCCTGGTACAGTGACCCTAGAGTCTCAGGGAGCAGGACGGGACCCAGGCGGGGCTCCCAGACCAGGAGCTGCGCTCTGCCCATGGGTGAGCTGGCTTGCATCCTACCACACGTATCCTGCCCCCAGTGAGCTGGGTGGAAATACGAGCTGTAGGCTGCCCCACCCCTGGCCTCACATCGTCCATCACCGTTAAAGAAAATATACAGTCCAACTCTCTATGTGTCTCTACAACAGTGCTGTGTACTATTATGTACTATTTCTTGGCTTTCACTTTGAGTTTCATTTTCATCCAAAATGGGGCTGCAAGTAACTTCTAATTTGAATGAGGATGAAAACAAATTTTTCGTTTACTGAATCAGTGATCTGAATGAGTCTGTCAAGGTGACTAGCCCCCCAAACACAAGGAAGACGGAAGACAGGACAGTAAGGCTCTTCTTGGGTTGGGTTTGTAATCAGATATCATTTGACTCAAATTTGGATTTCTAGATGAGGAGCTAAGGCTCGTCTACTTAAGGAAAATAAGCCAGGTAAATGAGGCTAGAACAAGCTAGTTTTATATGAAACAGATAAAGCCAATTATTTTTTAGGATTCTACCCCCGCAACTGCTGAGATGTTAATACATCTCATCACAGGCAATTACCATTAATAGCTGTTTTTAGAAAGAGCTATGAGTTTGTTTGATTGGTTTTATAAAAAGGCTTTCCTATAAGTGTGGCAACTATTCTTTTAATTTTGAAGTCGTTTAAAATAAAAGGTTTTGATAACAGCACTTGTGTTGGACCATCTTAGGTTCAAATAAAAATATTCACATAAGTTTATCTAACATGATTATATTCCAGGCCTCTAGTCAGTAAAGCAATTGACTTACAAAGATTGGTGACAAAACAAAAAAATTCCCTGGACGTTCATGACAGAACAGACCCCTGGGACACACTGGACGCTTTGGGCCAGGAGGCAGGCGTGCTGGGGCTAGCCTGAAGAACCTACAGTCTGAAGCAGGACTCAAATGTCTGACCCCACAGGGCTCTGCTGGGGCTGTGCACCAGTGAAGGCGGCCACATTCTTCCCACCGCTCCTTGACACGCCCCCGTCCATCCTTCCTGGTGTCTCCAGCTTGGAGTGTACGTGTGGTCTAAGCCCCCAGTTCTAGTGCACATTCTGGCCTCTCTTTCACATCTCCAAGTGACAACCACCAAATTTAGGAGATGGAAAACACCAAGGACGAGGCTTTCTCATTCCTCCCTCTCCCTGCTTCAGTGGGGCTCTGACCACGTGCCGCCCTTAAACATTCTCAATGAGATATATTCTCGTCATGTGTTCTCATCAATGGACACAGCCAGGAAAAGGCAAAAACAAAACCCCCCCCCAAAAAAAAACCCCCAACAACAACAAACTCCTCAAATCACAAAGAATTATACGCTTTCCCATAGGTTCTCTTTTCTCCTGTGTAGTGTTAGTGAAGGGGTGGAAGAGGTCACGCAGACTTGGGGGATGATGGCTTCCATATCTGGACAGTTGTATATGTGTTCTGTGTTTTCACACTTGGGGCAGGAAAGGCTATTTAGTGCTGAAAGGCAGTGCTGCATTTTCGAAAGAGCCCAGATGCATGACGGGAGGCAGAAAAGGAGCGCTGAGGTCCCGCCCACCCCAAGGTCAGGGCCCCCAGCCCAAGCCCGCTGTACCTGACAGCAGCAGCCAGAGCTCTCCCCGCATGCTCTCCGGTATACCCTTCAACACCAGCTCCCGCGTTTTTTCTGTGCGATACATGCAGATCCCTTGTCCGTACTCAGCAAAGTGAATTTTCCAAGCTTGCTCCTTCAAAAACTCTTTGGCCTGAAAGGAATAAGTGAAACATTACTACGTCCCCAAGTACTTTGAGGATGGAAAGGGGAAGTTGGGCAGAAAGGCAGCATATCTCCCCTACTGAATAGAGTTGTTATGTTCTGGACAGAGCTCTGGGGAACAAAGAACTCAGATTTTCCGCAGTCCTTCCTTCATTTGACATGTGAACCTAATTTGAAGGCTGGGGTTCTCCTTTGAAGCTTTCTGGCCCTGAATCAGAATTCCATTTACCTGAAATGGGTCAGTAGAACGTGAATTTATGGCTTTATGTAGTGAAAATGACTTGGTGTTTTTTTTCAAATGTGCACTGAGAAATTATGTACTTACTTGTTAGCTGACTCGAACAATAGCTAAAAACAAGACAAAAGCCCACATGGAGCCCTGCATCAGCAGGGAGTCTGCTTCTCCCTCTCTACCTGCCTCTCCCCCAGCTCATGGTCTCTCTCAAATAAATAAATAAAATCTTTGATAAGAAAAAAAAAGACAAAATGTCACCTGTACGCTGTATAACTCATTTCCTTCTGTGAAGCCATTCTAAAATCCAATGAGAGATTTAGATAAAAGTCTATTTTGCTTATAGGAAAATATTTATTTACACAGATATTTATGAGTTAACTTTGATTAAAAAACCTTTTTAAATGTTATTGTTCTAGGGGGACCTGGGTGGCTCAGCCGTTAAGTGTCTGACTTCAGCTCTGGTCATGATCCCGGGGTCCTGGGATCAAACCCCGCATTGGGCTCCCTGCTGCTTGGGGGAGCCTGCTTCTCCCTCTCCCACTCCCCCTGCTGTGTTCCCTCTCTCACTGTCTCTCTCTATCCAATAAGATAAATCAATCACTGTGATTGTTCTAATAAATTTTCAGGCAAGAGCAGGAGACACCCACCAGTTTCGGGTTGAATTCCTCTGGGGACCGCCGCCGGTACATGGTCATCAGGGTCTGTGTGGCCGTGGGGACACTGTTGCCATTCAGATTAAACTGGCGCTCTCCGTCGGCATCAGAGCTCGTGCTTCTCTGGGGACTGGAGGAGACGAGGCTGCTAGGCCGAGAACATACCTGCCGACACACAGAGGAACAGACGCTGAAACAGCACAGGCCACACAACCCACTTCTTCAGTGTCCTCTGCACAGATCCAGTAGCTGCATCATGGTGCCCAACAGGTCTCTCACTACGTGAAAACACAGGAGGAAGGCAGAAAGCCAGTGCTTTGGCGGAGATGAGATAGGTGTGCTGGTCCTAGGCCATGAAACCGCAATGCTCGAAACAGGTCTCCTCTTATTTTGGATGCATTTTTGCAGCAAACTGGTTGGCCGTTAGTTTCTGATTAGCATGCAGGGAAACATGACACAGCTGAATCAGCTGCTTATGGGGCCGCCTCCTCATGCCCGCTCTAGTTTCTGACGCCCCCATGAGCTTGGACCAGATGGACTGGGGAGGGCTTGGTCCCTGTGAGGTCACCATCTTTACAGTACATTTCAGCTGCCAGTAATTGCTCTGTCATTTGTGCTGGACACCTATCTTCCCAGACTCTGACTTCCCTGGATGTTGCCCAGGGCCTAATTCGAAAGGAACACAATATGTATTTGATCATAATAAAGTCATCATCATGATGTTGCATCTCAGATTCGAGACTACAGTGACCTCTGTACACTCCCAACAATGTCACTATGTGGAAATATTGCATAAACAGGACCAATTACTTAGTAATTTCTTCAGCTATGAGATACGGTTAGACCAGATGATCTACAGGGCTCTGTCCAGCTCTGTGATCCCAAAGACAAACTCCAGAGCTGAGACGCTGCTCTGGGCATCAGGGTAAGTGCCTTATCTTAGCACAGCTTGAGGATCCAACAGAATGGACAAGGAGAGCCCACTCTCAGGCAGAGCACTAGGACGAATGCAAACACCCTCAGGCAGATCCCACAGACCTCATCATCTGAGCTGTTGTAGCTGCCTGCAAACTCCTTGTCGGAGTATATTTTGGAGGTCGTCTGCTGCAGGAAATCCGAGATCCTCTGCACTAGAAAGTCTCTATCTTTCAAATTGGCAAACAGGAAGGTCATCCTGTTCCTGGTGCTGATGGATAAAGGACTGGGGAGTACGCTGGAGCTGTCTGCCTTTTCCACAATTGTCACCTGAAAGAAACGTGAAACAAAGAGCATTGTTTTCCAGGGATCACAGCAGCCTCTGAGCAGCACCAAACAAGGAACGCAATACTTCTATGTTCTGTAAGAAACACCCCCTCTTACTGAGGCAAAGATGAGACACTCTGCCTCTGCTCCAGTAAAATAGAATTGCTCCTAACAACTCAAATTGGAGTTCATATCAGAAGCTGGAATTATCGTGCTGGTCTTTCTAAATCAGCAATTCTACCTCGAGAGGGATTTTGTTCCCCCGGAGACATCTGGCAACATCTAGAGGCGTTTCTGGTTGTCAGAAGTGGAGGGGACCAGCAGCATCCAGTAGGTGGAGGCCAGGGATGTCGCTGGCCAGCGTTCAGTGCAGAACAGCTGACCCCCAACAGAGTCTGGCCCACGATGTCAACAGGGCTAAGGTTCAGAAAACTCCTTGTGAAGAAACTCCCTGATTTTCATCAACATTGCACGAGTCCTAAGGGAGAGACTCCTCACTGCCCCATCATGCCTAAGAGAAGCAACCAGTGATACTCGTGCCTTTTTACCAAGCTTCATGTTGGGATGGTTTTCAAAACCTCACCCATCTTTCAAACGTCTCCTTCGAACTCCAGGGCTTTGCAACCTCTCCTCCTACCACCTGATCGTTTTAAAGGCTCCATTCGAAACAGACAGGAGGTAAACAGCTTAATCCCACGCCCACCGGCACTGGCGGACCGTGTGCGCATGCGTGTGGTGAAGTAAATCGACCACATGAGGAAATGAGCAAGAAAGAAGCATGTATGTTCTAGCTCTGAACTGAAGACATGCAGTTGGGGCTTTAGAATAGGATTTTCATCAACTAGAAACCAGGGTAAATGCATGAAAATATTTTTCTTTACCACAGTAGGGGGAAAAAAAAAAAATCTCAAGGCCAGCCCTAGATAAATGGTTTACTTGCAGCAGCCCTGACTAGATCCTTGAAGTTCAGTTTCTCTTCCCCTCTTCATTTCCATCTGTAAGCAGTCTGGACAGGTTCAACTCTACTTCATTAACATTTTCATGTAAAATACATTTTCTCCAAAGCAGAATTTTAAAAATCCTTTTCCCCTTCAAGGCAAGAAACCTGTTGGAGTTGCCCAAAAAGTTGAATGGCCCCAAGTGTAAAATGGGGACAACTGGGATCCACAGAGGGAAAACTGCAGGATCTGATGTCTACTCTAAGACTTTATCAATACATATAGCCATACATACACACACACACACACACACACACACACACACACACACACATTCTTTTAAAAATGATTTTATTTATTTGAAAGAGAAAGAGTGAGTGGGAGGGAGAGAAAGTCTGAGGGAGACTCTGCGCTAAGCACAGAGCCTGACATGGGGCTTGATCCCACGACCCCAAGACCATGACTTAAGCTAAAACCAAGACTTGGATGCTTAATCAACTGAGCCACCCAGGTGCCCCTATATTTATATACTTTTAAAGGAATGTATTGAGGTATTTGGAGTTGTACATAGAAGTGGGGTTTTTTCCTAATGCAAAAGCTGGAGAAATGGCAAAAAAATTTATCATGAATTTTCCCATGGCACTTAAAACATGCTAAACAATACCTATTTTTAAAAGACCTATGAAAACTCCTTTTTTTACAACATTTTTTAAAAAAATTTTTTTGGTCACCAGATGTCTCAGACCAAATGACAAATGTCAAGGGAACTAAAGGCTCAAGTTTCACACCCAAAACCCAGAGAGCGATGTGGATCTTGATGAGGTCAAAGTAAAAGTCCTTTAGCTAGATCACAAATACAAAAACCACCCAAAAGCTCCTACATAAAACACGAATGCTCATTTGCACTACAAAATAATTTTTGCCGACAGATTATTTCTGGTAGAATCCGATCCCATAAGCTCAGTGACACCAGCAAAGGGTAACAGCCACATTTGAGTATTCTAGTTTAATGAGGCACATTTCATTACCAACTTGGGTTATAAAAATAGACTGGAATTTAGGCAAAGCTTTATGTTTCATATGTAATATTTGCAAGGTAATTTATGATTTTTAGAAAAAGAGAGATTTCATCTGGAATCTCTATCTAAAGAAGAACCTGATCTGTTCACTTTATCTCCCTGCTTTGCAATTTCTTCAAAATCTGTAGTAACGTGATTCTGTGTCTATTTGATCTACCTTAAGTCTATCTGTGGAATATACATGAACAATCTCCAGTCAATATTTTAGTTTAGGTTGTAAAAAATTAAATGAAACAACAATTCCTAGTTTATATCACCCTAAAGTAGCCATTTCAAGTAGGATGTTGCCAGGAAGGCTGCTGCTCATCAATCAGCTTAACTGGGGTCTAAAAGGTACCCAGTTCACGGAGAGATGCCTCTCTGCTCAGACAGACCCTATGTCGGGGGCAGGGCGGGGAGAGGGGGGAGAGGAAGGAGGCCACCCCGTCGCTTTTCTGTCATTAAGGTAACATAAATGTTGTAAAAGGTACACTGAGTCCTTTGCTTCCTCCATTAGTTGGGATTAGGGAATCTGTCATCCGTCTTGGAGATCCATCAGGTTAAGGGAAGCCCACTGCTGCCTTCTTTAAAGTTGCATCCACCAACCATTTCTTTATTTCTCGATGCTACTACTTCCACTCTTGTTCCTCCTCTGATTTATCCTGAAATACAACCGAATGATCTCTGCTCTACCAGCTGTTAGGGAAAACAAGCAAGCCAGAAACGGGCTGAGAATATCAACCCCCATTCTCCCAGTTGCCCTGAACTCTCACTATCATACTGGATCCGGCACTGAAAGGTGAAGAGCGGTGAACAGGAGAGCGGACAGCAGACATCCCGACCCCTCCCCACTCCTTATCTCCCTTCGGATCAACAGTGATGACTCGCTCCATCCACCAGCACAGAGCCTTCATCCTGGAACTGGTAGCCCTAGCTGTTGCAGGTAATTTGCTTTGGGGTCGTATGTGATGGAAGAAAACTAGAAATGAAGAAAATTAAGTTTGGCAACAGTCTATGGCAAAGAAGGTCCATTTGCTGGCAAAAGTTATGAAATCCATTCCAGAGCCAAATGCAGTACTTGCCGAATTATCCGCCTCAAAACTGACCCCCACCACGTATCTCCTCAATGTCACAACACCAGTTAGCTCATCTTAGAAGAAGTGGAACCAGATTTGTCAACTGCCTACGTTTTGCATTCTTTTGGACCCACCCACTCAGCTTCTAGGAACTTATAATTCATACTTGAAGCAAAAATCATACATATAACTGGAAGAAAACTAAAAACAATGCACAGGTCTAACCACAAGTAACTAAAATAAATTTTATAGATCTAGCTAATAGAATTAGAGGCAGTCATTTAAAATGGTACTATCAAAGAGCATTGAATGATATAGGGGAAAGTTTAATATACACTCAGTGTTGGGGGAAATAAGCAAAAACTAAAAATTCACTATGTTTTATAGCTAAAGAATATAAATGACCTACACAGCCAAGTATAGAAAAAGCCTGGGAAAGCTGTACAGCTGAATAATGGGCTATCTGACCGGTGGGACTAGGGATGTATTTTATTTTCCTTTGATTTGTACTTTCACAAATTTTCTGTGGTAATGGTGAATTATTAAACAAAAGAAAATAACAACAACAATAAGAAAAAAACCAAAAAATCTGTTTATATAAATGTTCTCTCTGAAATAGAAAAGAAGGCAGAGGGATACTTGAATCCTTTACGCTACGGAATCTTAACCAAGGGTCAATCTTAATTACATAATCAAAGTTTCTAACCACCCTTCACTTCTAGAAAAGGACCAGGGCAGGTTAAAGTGGTCCCTGGGACTAGAAGCTGTAGGACTTCCAGCCCCCAGCAGCCTAACCTGGAGCTCCTTCTCAACTCTGAACCTCAAGGCAAGGTCTCCGTTTAAGTCCCAGAACCACCAAGCACCGTGGAGATCGGACAGAAGCCACCTCCTCCCCTGAAACAGTAAGAATGTGGAGAGAGTAAGAATGTACAATGTCTTCATTGTGCAGGAGGATAGGCCTGGGACTTTATTAAATTACAGATTCCAGAATTTGCAGGTCGGGCTCAGGAGCCTGCTTCTATGGCCAGCAGCCCCGTGGTTCTCTTGCTGGTAACTGGCAGACCCAAGCTAACGCCTGGCTTTCTGATTCACAATCTAGACTGTTCTCTTGTGACTAAGGCTCTCTGGCTGTGGGCAGGTATAGTAACTACATTTTCTCGATTTTGTATTTGAGGCTTTGATACCCCGGGCCTTGCGGACCCTGGCAGGGCCACCTTCCCAAAGTTGGCCAACTCCTAGAGATAATAAAGGACTCACCCGGGAGCACGACAATCCTATGCAAACCAAGTGTGCAGAGCCCCCCACACTGCCTCCACCGCCTTTAATCCAGCTCTCACGATCAGGGTCAATGACTCTTGTTCTAGTCACCCTGGGGGCAGGGGCAGATCTCAGATAGCTATGGATGGCCCCTATGCCCCAGAGCCTGCTGAAATTATTCCAGCAAGCCCATTCTAAACCTGCTTACCCTCCCTCGCCTGTTTCTTCCCATAGAAATCACATTAAAGGCCCTTGCCCCCATTTCTCGACTCCCTCTGCCTATGGACCAACCGTGGTGCTTCCCCAGTGGGTCCCCACAGCCTCTCCCAGAAGGATGGTGAGTACAACAAGCTCTTTCCAGTGGCAGCCACCTCCTGATGTGTTGGCCTCACCACACCTGAATAACAGTAAAATCTCCATTTTAAAACTCTAGGCTGGAGGCGCTTGGGTGGCTCAGCATGATCCCGGGGTCCTGTCCTGGGATCGAGTCTCGCATCAGGCTCCCTGCTCAGTGGGGAGTCTGCTTCTCCCTCTTCCCTTGTCCCTCCCCACTACTGATGCTCCCTCTTGCGCTCTCCCTCTCTCTCAAATAAAGAAATAAAATCTTAAAAAAGCCCAAAAAACTCCAGGCTGCCTTTTCTAGGAAGAAAAGTTCTTTCAAGTCACCAACAGCAATGACAACACACAAAAGGAAGCGTCCGGGGCCACCAAAGAATTACAAACATTCACCTAAGGTTTAAAAAAAAAAAAAAAAAAAAAAGGCGAAATGCTGGTAAAAACATCTGTGGTTCACACAGAAAAGTATTACCAACGAAACACTTAGGAGATCCACTTTCACCCGACACACACCTCACGGAGTGGGATGATGAGGCTACACACGTTCTCCCCCTTGCTGGTGAAGCAGATGTAATTCGTGGACACAAACATCTGCCCCAAAATGTGCATTTTGTTGAATGGAGTCCAGAGGGTGCAGTCCGTGTGGCCGTCCAGTTTTTCATCTTTGGGCAGCCGGAAGAGCGCACGGTACCTCTCACTCTTTGCCCTGGCATCGAGATCGCTGGAAGGCAAGAACAGCATCACCTCGCACGAGAGAAACGTTTCAGTGGCGTCTGAAGGATGCAGCGGGGATGTCTCGCAGCCCAGCTCTCCGCTTCTCCACCCTGTCACTCACCCCCACTTCTTGGCTTTCTACTGGAGCTAACCCCAACCTGTGACCCAGAAGCACAATAGAATTACTTTAATCTATGTAGGTCCCGTGGGCAGTCATTTTACAATCAGTATCTGTAAATGTTGAAGACATCTGTGGAGGACTAGGCCTGGATAGGAAATCCACTGTTCTTCTACAGGAATGTGGTAATTTCTAAAGAGGTTATTACATTCAGACGTCTCCAGAGCCACTTTTGGGGCCTTAACTCTTAAGAAAGACCTAAGGAGAGTGTAAACAAGCCTCATGAATCTCCTGGCTATCACGGTCTGCCCTAAAAAGACAACAAAACTGCCTGAAACACAGGAACAACCCACCTCTTGTCCCTTTGAGTTTCCAACCTCAGCTCAGTTTTTCTCCCCTTTTTCCTGTTTATCAAGTCAGTTGTTCAAACCTCTCAAGCTTCTATGCCACCTCAGCCGCTGGGTGGGAGAGTCTCTGGCTTCCCACAACAAAGCCAGGCTCCCCCCGCCCCGCCTCTGGTGCCCTCCCTTTTACCGCCAATTTGCTTCCATCCTCACCTGCTCTTACTTCCTTTCCATTGCAGAGGGAGAGGTATGAGCACACACAATTTTCTCCACGCCCCATTGGATGTCACTCCTAAAATGACTGGTTTTCTTATAGCTTTAGCTCTGTGCCCCCTCCTTCCCTGCACCTACCTTCACCACAAGCCCTTCCCCTTCTGTCCTATATTCGAATCTTCTGCATCCTAAGAAGAGCAATCCTTCCTCCTTTAGCACTGAATCTCTTGAATGACCAGTCTACTCCTGCCTAATGCCCATTGCTTGCCTTTCATTTGTGATTCAGTCCACTGCAGTAACATCCTTCACCCTCAAACACGACACTGAAACACGCCTCAGAGCAGCAGACATCTTCAGCGCAGTGATCTCTTGTCAGGTTCCAATACCAGCTGAACGCCAGGGATTTCCAGTTCCATCTACGCTATGGCATAGCCCTCGTACGTGCTCTCCCTCTCTCACTCCCCATCTCAGTTCCAGACAATTCCATGCATACACTCCCACTTGAGAGCCTCAACTTTTCCTTCGCCCTCTCTCTAGCTCCACTCCCACATCCAGACTTCCAGGCTTTTCTGCAGCCTCTCCTCATCACATGCCTCAACACTCTCCAGACATTGATGGACTTAATCCCCTCTGGCCTTTTCCCCTGTGATCCCTGCATCGTGTTATTGCCTCTGCCTGAAATATCCATCTGACTGAAACTGTATGGGTGACTTCTACTACCCTGGAGAGACCACTCCAAGCAGCATCCTGTGAGGGCTTTACCCACCACCCTGCCCCATCTCCCCCCAGCACCCTGCCCACGGGCACCCCGCCCATAGGCACCCCGCCCCCAGGACCAGAAGAGTTCCCGTCACTTTGTGTCAGAGCTGGCTGTGTCTGCCTCACTCATTGACCTTTGAGTGCTTCAGACAGTTTTTTTCAGTTCTGCATCTATACCCAGAAAACTGTTCAGACCCCTTGCAATGGTTCAGAAAAGGTTACATTTCACAGAAGAATGTAAGAGTCTCTTGTTTCTGAAGCATTTAAGACTTTGTCACCTACCGTTTCAGGGCTGACACTTTTTTAGGAGACTTCTTTTTCAGTTTGGGCAGGGATCTGTCCTGTTCAAATCCCTCATTGTCTAAGAGTTGCCTCATGGCTATGTTCGCCAGCTGCTCCATTAACTTGAAGGTCTCATTGATGTTGAGAAAGACGGAGAAGAAATGTTCACTGGACCTCGTGCTCACTTTGATCACATCAGGCAGGAGCAGTGTGGCGCTCTTCTCCAGCTGTGTGATGTCCACCCACCGGATCACCAGCTTGGCTGGGCACAGGGAACAAACTTGTCAGCACCTGGCTCCTTAAAATCCCCAAAGGATCCTTCAGTCTCACCACCCAGCCCTCCATCTCGCTGAACTCCTCTGAGTTTGCATGTGCCATATTTGTTACTGTTTGGTTTGTTTGAGAGACAAATTCAGACCCCATAAATTCTGAAGTCATCCTTATTATGGACTGAAGTCCGTGTCAACAATGTTTATTACAGCTTTGGGGACTCTCTATTATTTAATAAACTTTTTTTTTTTTTTTTTTTAATAATGAGAATAGACTTCACTTGTTACATAGTTAAAACACAGTGTAGACTGAGTCATCATTACAAATCTATTTGGGGCCTTCTGATGTGGTTTACAAGTTTGGGGCAACACCTCAGCAGACTTTCCCAAGCTTCCCTCTGACGTTCTAGACAGCTCACCTTCCCTTCCCATAAGGAAAGAATAAAAGCAAAGGTGGTTAATACTGAGGTACATCCAGCCCTGGCGGGGGACCTTCCCCTTCCAGTAGCTGCAAGAGTAATAGTTGACGAGTTTCTCTTCCTCGGGCATCCCGAACAGCCTGTGGAATTTCACAATGGCTTCTTTGAACTTCTCCGTGTCATCATCTTCCTTCACGTCGTTGATCTTGTTATACTCTGCAATGATGCCCTGGAGCAAGGAGAAAATGAAGCACACAAGTATTAACAAGACTAGGGCTGCATTTTTTCTGCATGCTATAAATATTGGAAAGAAAAAAAAAACAATTACTCATGCTAGAATATTTTTTAATTGATTATTTTTCAAAGGTAGCCCCCCAATTCTAAGCCCATTACCGGGAAGCACTTGTGTACTAAAAGATCTTCAAATAAAAATATCGATTTGATTATCTGTTTATGGGTGTTAATCATTTTAAGAGGGTCACTTAGAATGAAGCCCATGGTCTTAGTCTACAAATGAGGAGATAAAAATTTTTGCAAATTCTACTGCTTTCCTAGCTCATCATGATAAAGTCACCCCAAAGGTCAGTTTCTGCTTTTCTCAAGATTACTACTTCATTAAGAGAACAGAGAGGACTGGCTTTCACGGAGACCAGGGGAGATCCATTTGGAACTGAGGCTAATCTGGGCGTGAGCAGGCTTTGGGAGTGTGCTGTGTTAGGGAACTTCAGACAACCATGAGGGGGCACGAGGGCACTAGACCTCTGGGTGGGGAGAAGAAGCCACTTCAGAAGAAGGATGTACAAACCTTTCCCAGTTGGCAAATATACCTACAGCCCACGTGACATTTCAAATTATCAATGCCTTTAGAGAGGTATTTAAAATACATATATATTATATATATATTATATAAATTATATATATATGAAATAAGTGAATAAATAAAAGTGAAATAAATAAATAAATAAATAAAATAAAAGTAGCAGTTGGGTTTCTAGGCAACCCCAATAACCTATCAACTTAGAGTAAGCCTGGACACCCTCAGGTGGGATAATACCTGTTCCCCTAGACCACTTAGCAGGGCTCTGACCTGAAGTCAGAATAAGAGCATTAGAAGGGAGTGATGTATAACAAACCAAATGATGGCCATATTTTAAGTGGACAAACATTCAAATTGCATTATCCCAGATCTACTAAATACCAGGCTTCTAGAATGTTCATCTAAATTTTAAAAACAATATGTCTCTAATATGAGAGGATTTATGAGGCTGTAGAACTGAGAAACAACACTGGAACACTCCAAGGCCTAGTATATAATATCAATAGGCTGGGTCTTGCCAACCAACTTCAACAGTAAAGGTAAGAGTCCCCCTAAGGTTCACTTCCCAACTTCACCACCTTTAAGAAGAGAGAGGATCCAGTAGGCAGAACCTCTCCCTAGTTTGCTTATAATTTTTGTAGCCAAGTGGACCAGCTGATGGAGCAAAGGGAAGAAACATCTCCCTCTTCTACGTTCTACAGGTACTACATCACATAAAACAGGTTTTCCTGATTCCAGGCAACAGCTCCACATAACTGAAAAATCACTACCATCAAAATATTTGGGATGCCCAATACAAATTCAAATACACAAAGGACAATGACACGGAATTCACAAAAAGGAAAATTAACTTAGCGAACATGAAAAAATGTTCAACCTTATAATCAAAGACAGAAAATTCAAACAGTAAGAGCCCAACTTTTACCTATTAAATCTGGGAAACCGTTTAAACAACCAGAATACTGAAAAGTGAGCAATGATGTAATTGCACAGGGATTCTAATATACTGACAACCTCTACTAAGGGCCACTAAAAAGGTGTAAACTTAATAATCAACGTTTTATAATCTGTAATCTATTCCAAAGGAATGAAACAAAAACTCCAGAAGAACTTATATGAACAAGTGTTCACCGTATGCTATTACTGTTTGTGCCTACCCCAACTGGTCTAGAATCTAAGGAGACTTCTAGAAAGAGAGCAATGGTATAGTCAATAGTGGGATGATGTTACATTATTAAAATAACAACGAAAAATTATGTAACAATAACAACGAAAAATTATGTAACAATACCAGTTGAGACAAAGACGTGATATAAAATTATATGCACAGTAAGACTATTACGATAAAATGCACTCAAGAAATCTAGAAATAAATACACAAAATATTATCTATGGGTTTGAGTTATGGTTGCCTCTGCAGTTAATTATTACATTTATAATTTATAAAAGTTAATTAAATCTCAAAACAAATACATTTGTTGGTTCCCTTCATGATTGGACAACTGGGAATGCTTAAAGCATTCATTTGCACATGAATGACGTTCTTTCACACATAATTGCATTAATAGCAATTCCTTCCTCATAATTGGTTTCAGGGGAATTAAATGTGACATTTTTGGTGTAATAAAAACAGTGAGAAGAACAGCTATTTGACATAATTGGTCTTTGTTTTATTTTCTGTTTTTTGTGTGTGTTTGTTTTTGTTTTCCTCCTGGCTATTGTCACTTCTAAGTAATTTGTTTCTATTATCCAAACACAGACCACCTGCGGGAGGACTAGCAAGACCTCACTGAGGACCTCAGAAGTGCCTCCTGCATGGGGAAGAGGCCTGATGACCGTCCCCACACCAGTCAGCTGCCCCCTGCGACACGGTCAGAGGAAGAACCTCACACTCTGTTTCCATTACTTCCCAGAAATTCAGACATGTGACTCAGAAATGAAATGAAGAAGTTATAAAAATCAGAAGGGTTTTATCAATAAAACAACTCTCAGATATTCGAGAATATTTTTGTGTTTGGAAACTCCTACATCCTCCTAGCTTCAAACTGACCCTTTCCAGCATCTTCCAGGCTCCCATTTTCACCCTCTTCACTATCTGTCTGGTTTCGTTAATCATGACCATGGAGTAGAAACTGAAATCAGCCATCCTGAAGCCGTGAAAAATACCCATCTTGAGGGGCGTGGGGGAAAGGGAAGAGGGTGATATGTTACATGTGCTTTTGTGCTGTTCAACCCTCCCTAATTTTACGTGGTCCAGTTAAAATTCAGTTCACTCCCTCAAAAATAGCAGACCCTAAAAAGCAATGATATTCCACTTTTTTTTCTGATTACAAAACTACTACTTGAGGGGCGCCTGGGTGGCTCAGTGGGTTAAAGCCTCTGCCTTCAGCTCAGGTCATGATCTCTGGGTCCTGGGATCGAGCCCCGCATCTGGCTCTCTGCTTAGTGGGGAGCCTGCTTCCCTCTCTCTCTCTGCCTGCCTCTCTGCTACTTGTGATCTCTGTCAAATAAATAAATATACTCTTTAAAACTACTACTTGTTCGTGTAAAAGTTTAGTGAAAGAGAAGAAATCAGGTAGAAATTCGCCATCCTGTATAATTTTAATGAGAGATGAACTATCAGATCACTTCCTAGAATTCTTCCTTAATCCAGGTATAAAGAAAGGCTTTCTAACAATGACTAAAAATCTGGAAAGAATTTCTAATTTTGACTAAATAAAACATTTACATGTTCCATGGCAAAAACTATCATGAGCAAACTTAGGGAAAATATCTGTGGTATATATCACCAACAATAGGCTGGTGGCCGGGCGCCTAGCTGGCTCAGTTGGTTAAGCTACTGCCTTCAGCTCAGGTCATGATCCCGGAGTCCCCAGATCAGGCTCCCATCTCTGCGGGGAGTCTGCTTCTCCCTCTGACCTTCTCCCCTCTCAGCTCTCTCTCACTCTCTCTCAAATAAATAAAATCTTTTTTTAAAAAAGGCTAATGGCCTTTATATAAAAGAACTTAAAAATTAAGAAAAATAAGACCAAAATCCCATAGAAAAATAGGTGAAAGACATGAGTGGGCATTCTACAGAGATATAAAAATGGCCCATTAAGGATTTAAAAAGATATTCAACTTCATTCATAAGTGAGATAAATGCAAATTAAAATAACACTAAAATATTTCCCCCCATCAGATTGGCAAAAACTCAAAAGCCTGATAATCTACTTT